>NC_140956.1:37240669-37840669 GCF_014529385.1 Adiantum capillus-veneris | reverse complement strand
CCAAGGAAGGGGGGAATGTTTGCTGACATCCATCATTCACTTGCTTCCCTCTCAACCTTCCTCCATGACCTCTCAATCTCCAATCTTAGGGAATGTATATATAAAGACTTATACTCACAAAAACAAGATAAAAAAGTAAAAGAGCAAGAGCCATAACAAAAAATCATAAAAACACATTATGCACAAGAACACTACCCTTGTAATATTTGCACTCTAACCATCATCTATTTGTGTGTATAGATATGGCTAGTATGCTAGAGTCATCCACTCCTGCCTTGGGTGAGAGGTACCCTTGTTACTTTTCACAAATGTTTCACATGGTCTTTTCGGTGCTTGCTTGTGAATGGGATTTGGTAGGTACACTAGCATGTGAGAGGAATTTTGAGGAGTTAGAATGGCTAATACGTCTCTTGACCACGACTGATCCATACTTAGTAGAGAGTGTATCTCCCATTGCACAAGCCTATCCTTTTGACCAAGATGAATATAGGCGTCTAGCGACCTTCCTAGTAAACATTGGTGCCTCTAATGATGAAGAAGATTTATATGATTATACGGATGGCACATATGGTCTCACCGATGATGATTTTTTTTTTCTCGATGACGAGGATACGGGTTTAGCCCTAGGGTTTCCCCCCAATCTCTACAATATCCTATTCCCTTGACTCTCTAGGGGGAGTGCAAATAATAAGATTAGGGTTCCTTATGTTTTTTAAATTGTGTTCAATAAGTGTTGGTACCTTTTCCCACTAGTGTGCCTCCTAGAGGTATTCTTTGTGTTTCTTAGTGTATACAGGAACGTGTTGCTGTTTTTAGGATTTGGACCTTCATGGGATCTTTTTCTCATTCACACTTCAAATCAAGCACGACCATCAACACAAACAGGTGTTTCTTGTCCATTAACATTGCCCCTTATCTTTTTGCATCCATGTTTGTCTGCTTTAATTGTGATTGATAGCATAATATCCAACACATTTGCTTAGTATCAAACATTTAATTCAATGTAATTTTTTGTCATAATCACTTGTCTAGGTTTAAAAATCAAGCAGTCCGACTAAGCTAGTTTGACCAAGCTAGGTGTTAGAGATCTTCTCTTAATACCATGGGGAATGCCTTCCTAATAATCAATGGTTACTTAGGTTCTAAATCCGATTTAGGCAGCATTGTGATAAATGTACTAGGGTGGGGAGGGTAACCGTGTTATATGACCCCCCAAAGTTACAAAATTAAAATGCTGAAAACGAGCAAACAATTTTTTTTTTAAAAAAAATCAAAGTGCCACAATGTAAAATCTTAAGCTGGAAGAGAAATCTCAGCTTGATTTAGTACTTCACTCACATGTATCGCCTATGGTACTAGAGCCCTAGAGGTTCCCAGTGTGGGCGCTTTTCCTTGAAAAGCAAAAAACCCAAGGCATACAAAATAAGCACAGACATCAAAATTGAAACAATGTGAAAAGACTTTGGGGGGTCAAAGAAAAGGTAATCAGTCAGGCGATGATTTCATGAGAAATTCCTTCTATCGTAGCTAAACTACAAGGTCTTCTAGGTATAGCCTCGAGTCAGCCCTCGAACATGAACTACTTGGCTCTCGCAATTAAACAACTTAATTGACCAGAGAAAATTAAAAAGCTCACCCATGGTATTAATAGTCGATCTTTAGTGCCTTTCGATCGTTGAATTAGCGACCCCAAACTTGTTTAGTTTTTTACCTTCCCAACTGTTTATGCGTTTGATTATATTGCAATTTAATGTTTATTGCGGACAAATGGTTTAGATTTATGCTACCAATCAATTTGTCTGCCTAAAACTGCATATGAGAATGCAATTACTGTGCCAATGTTGTTTGATTTTGCAAGGACTGAAGAAGGCTAAGGACATTCATCTCAAATGCTCTTCCATCTCAACAAATGCGCTTCAACTCAATAGCTTCCGAGGACAGAAGGGGGGCATGTTAACCCTCACGCACATTCCTATCACCTACGATGGACATTGTATTATTTATTTGGTAGAGTCAGGTACTGGGCTTGTCGGTCCAATAGGAAAAGGGTAAGAGTGATCGCCGATGAGAGGCGCACTCTAACTGGAACATTCAAGGGATTAATTGGCTAAGCATGGGTGCCCAAGTGTGAATGGGGTGAGCTTCATATAAAAGTCAACTAAACCTAAAATTCACTCATTCTCTCATTTGTGCAATTGAAGAGTGCTCTTGCCCCATCTCCATCTTCTTCTTCTTCATCTCCTTGTGTGTGTGTGTGTATGCGAGAGAGAGAGAGAGAGAGAGAGAGAGAGAGAGAGAGAGAGAGAGAGAGAGAGAGAGAGAGAGAGAGAGAGAGCGATTGAGCATTGTGGTGACACAACGGCGGTGAGGTGGTTGAGCGCGGCGTAGCGGCGTCTCCCTCTTCTTTGCGACGAGGAATCCTCCACGACAGCAAGCATAGAGCGGTGAGTGACACACCATCGCCATCTTTGAGCTCACTTGTTTAGGCTTGTTGTGTGCTTGGAGCCATTTGTGGCTCACACACAGTGTATCGGCAAGTTCCTTGCATTGACACGTGCAACATATGCGCATATTCAATGACAAAATTGTAGGCTCTTTTGAGGTTAAAGGGTCTATTAAGCAAGGATGTCCCCTGGTCCCCTTGCTGTTTTCCATCGAGTCGCATCCTCTCATTACGATGCTCGAAGCCAGTGCTGCGCGGGGAGAGATTCAAGGCCTGGCATTACGGGGCAACGACCATGTACTGGCCAAAATGTTCCCAGATGATTCACTCCTATTCTTGAAGGCGTGCCCTCAAGTGGTCAGGAGAGCTCTGGAGATTGTGAAAACATTTGCCGTGGCCTCGGGATCCAAGTGCAATATAGAGAAGTCAAGGCTTATCTCCCTGTCGAAGAACGACTCTGTTGACCCTTGAGTGTAGACATGAGAGATTATCTCAAAAGGGAGTTTTTTTAGACACCTGGGAGTCCCCCATAGGGGTGGAAGTAACCCACATACAAATATTTCAATGGGTCCTTGAAAAAATAAGCTAAAAAATGAGAAGATGGGAGTTTGTTCTCCTCCCTTCCAAAGCCGGATTAGAGTGATTAACTCTTTTATGATCCCGTATTAAATCACATCTAGATACAAACTATGAAACATTTTCATTAACATGACATAGCCTTGCATGCATAATAGGGATGCAAATTTTTTAGAGAAAACCTTTCAAACAACCATCTGTTAATGTTGCTTAATACTACTTTTGTAACATTAACAAGTCTGACTAGGTATCTGCCGACAATTTTTTGCCACTAAAATTATTCCTGATACCACGTGCTTGAAATGATCTAAATAAATGGATGTGGACAACACCTAGGGACTCTATTGCCACACATAATTGAAGAAACAGGTGCCAATGTCATTTCGAGAGACTCATATTCTCCATATATGGAATATGTTTCATATATTGATGTAAAATATGACATCCATCAAGTACAAGATATACCTTTTTGTGGAGGTAACTTGAAAAACGCAGTGGCATGAGTGAGAGGGACCCTCATAGACCTTGATCCACACTAGCTAAACCAAACTCCATGAGTTCCTAGACCATGTTGTACACATTGTGACTGACAACATGTGCCAAAAAACGATCGCCTCCTTGTAAGTCTATGACTGTTTAAATAGAGAGTGAACCCTCAATCTAAAAAAAGGAACATTTTGCAGAGGTGGTATGTGGTGTGTCACCTTCCAAAACCCTTTTCTCATACATGACCTTGTCATGTATCAGAAGATAAAAGTGGGTGAAAGCATTCAAGCATATGCATCCCACTTGTAAAGCTCAATCAAAGCATATTCAAAAAGGAAACAAAACCAAAATAAATGCCTACTATGAGGTGAAAAGTACCGTATACTTACTCAAAGGTGAAGGGAAATGGTCAAACCTTTAAAGGTACATTACCAAAATTCCAACATCAGAAGGCCCAATATTTTGTTGACCTGTTAAACACTAAAGTAGAGGTTAGTGAAGATAAACAAATGCTTAACTGACAAACCTTTTTTTTCCTTGGCCATTTTAACCCCTTGGTTGGATTTGAAAAGGAAACTACTTAAACCATTAGATAGTGGAGACCAGCATAAGCTACCATGCTACCAATAGTGATTGTAAGTAGCTTGTTTAAGTTAGCTTAGCTACTACCCAATGGCAGTTGGAAAATTTCTTTCCTTGAAAAGATGTGTAAAGAAGCCAGTTAGTGACCATCAACACCTATGGAGTGATTTGTTATTAGTTGGATCATGCCCCAAAAAAAACTACTCCTATAGACACAATTGCCATAGACTACCATGCTACCAATAGTGATTGTAAGTAGCTTGTTTAAGTTAGCTTAGCTACTACCCAATGGCAGTTGGAAAATTTCTTTCCTTGAAAAGATGTGTAAAGAAGCCAGTTAGTGACCATCAACACCTATGGAGTGATTAGCTACTACCCAATGGCAGTTGGAAAATTTCTTTCCTTGAAAAGATGTGTAAAGAAGCCAGTTAGTGACCATCAACACCTATGGAGTGATTTGTTATTAGTTGGATCATGCCCCAAAAAAAACTACTCCTATAGACACAATTTACATAGACTAAGCAAGAGATCCTCTCAAGTTGGATCCTATTCACAATTGAATCTTTGAAACAATCATATCTCCCCATTGAATGGAGAGAGAGACTCCCAAAACCCAAAAATAGGTAGCCATACTAGGTATTCTTTGGGTTTTGAAACAAGATATTGCTTGTCTTGAGGCCCTCTTAGAAGTGTTATGTTATCACATAAATTAGTTTCTTGATAGCAAGGCCATGCTTGTATGCTACAAACAAAAATTATCATCAGTAGTTCATGCACCTTGTGCGTATAACCAATGATGTATAGTTTTTGTCAATGTATTGAGATGTAGAAAACACAATTCAAGATACTAGCCTCAATTGCTATTGAGTAGAAGATCACAACTATGGGTAGCTCCCGCAACAATGTCAACATGAGAATCATAAAAAAAAAAAAAGAAACAAACAAGATCTTACCTCATCTAAACGAAGCGTACAATTCCAATGCTTGTGGAGACCACGTCAAGTTGAATGTGATGTAACTAGAGCCTAATCTCTGTGCTAATATAAGCCCATTGGACTTGTGCATCTATAGAAAGCAATATAAAAAAATGAAATGACAGCTTGAGTTACATGTGGTTATTATGGAGCCTTGCTCCCCATTACAATGAGTTATTGGACAATTTTCTTAAATAAAACATTTGTCTTAGTTGCAACCTTTCCTTACAGATAGTTGGCAATGAGAAATTTAGTAAAAGAGTATGCCATTCAATGGGCCTTGCCCTCCAAAAAAGTGTAGATTGGTAGGCCACATAATGCAATACTTCCAAAGAGAAATGCCCAAAAAGGAAATCAAATGAGTAGCAAGAGATTCACCAGACATACTTGTAAACTAAACCTTCAAAAAAGAAACTTGTGCAAATTCTTAACTACTTGTGTTGTATGTATCAATCTAATGCATTATATACAAATAGCTGAAAAATTAAATACCTAATGTGCAACTTTTCGATCACGGCTACAACTTATTAATGGATTTTTTTAAAGATTTATTGATCAAGGGCATGAGTACAATACATTTTCTGGTGCGGTCCCAAACAATCGAAACATAATTTTTGTACCTTTGCCCTTTTAGAATGTGTGGTCATCTCTTCTTGGACACATTGGAAAAGGCTACTGTTTATTCATCTTTGCAAGTGGATTGTACGTTGGAGAACAAGAATCCTTGCGTAATAGGCAATATAGTTTCTGGTGACTCCTTCGTGATAAAAGAGTTTAATAACTTAGTAACTCTCTCTATGTGAGTAGCTAGTTATTGTAGATGTATTGCCAACTTACAAAGACGGTTTTCAAAAGTCTGAAAATCACATTTTGTGACATATTTCTTTGCTTTAAACAAATTACTATCATCCTTGAGAATATCCAGAACACTCTAGGGAGGAGGAGTGAATATTCGTGAAGAGAGTTCAATATCAAAAAGTAATTAATTTTCAAGGAGATTTATGTCAAGCGAGCTAAGCACAAAATCTATGGAGTAGTGCATGTAAATTAAATAAATAAATACCTTGGATATAAGCCACCTTGCTAAGCCCTTTCCATAATGCTTGAATAATTGCCAATAAGAAACATGCTGGGATTGTGACCTTTGGCATGTACCAACAATTGGTGTGAGAACCATCTCTTGTACAGTCAACAATCTAGTCAGCATGTAAGGATGTGAGGGCACATGGCCTAGCACATGTGGTAGGTGCACAATAGTCTAAAAAGGCATCCCAATCATCCTAGCTTTTTCCAATCTATGGATTCACTCTTGACCTTTGGGAGTTTCCCCTTGACCCTAGAGAATAGGCACCTCTAGACCTTGAGAGGTGCAACTAGCCATATGAGCTACTATATAAGTAGCTAGTTCTTGTTCACACTTTTCAACCTCAACCTACTCCAACCATTTTTTGCATGTTGTCAGTTTATCATTAATCAAATTATGTTTTGAGTTTACTCTCTCTCTCTCTCTCTCTCTCTCCATCTCTCTGATTACTAGGGTAATTATCAACTATGCAATCTTGAATGCTCGTCTTGTTGATCCACCTAGCTCAAAAATTGGTATCAAATCTTTGATAAAATTAGCATTCACTAATATCTCTTGATTACACACTTGATTTCTCTCTCCCTATCCAGTATTAGTAGCAATAAGCGACACAATTGTTATGCAACTCTCATGGATTATGGGCATGTTCATTGCTAGTCACTACCCTCATCCATGAGAGGCACATATGATTGATTAGTGGTAGTTAGTAGCAATTGTTGTTTTTTTTTCACATATGATTGCATTAGCATTTAAGTAGCATTGATCTTGTGTGATTTTCTTCTCTTAATTGATCGCTTCTAATAAAAAAACTATTTGTGTGCAAGACTAGTGCTCTTTGAGCTCTCTCTGACAAATCTCTAAGTTTTGGGATTTGATATTACTTGCTCATCCAATTAAGTTTTCTATTTATACATGTGTGAGTAATTTGAGCCTCAATTCCCACATCCTCTTGATCCTCAAAATAGAGTGATCCATTGGCTCAATTTTTGTTGGAAGCTAATAGCCCTTGAGCCGAGCTCTCTAATGGATCTACTTGTGCTTGATTTGGATCTCTCTTGAGCTCATATACTCTTTAGCTAGCTAGTGAGACAAGCTCTTCAGCTAGCTAGTGAGACAAGCTCTTCAGCTCTAGAAGTTTCTCCCTTGACAAGCTAGAGAGAATGGTGGAATGGTTAGATGATATTCACACCTATGTTTGGAAGTTTGATGTTGCAACTCACGAGGTCAAAAGCCTTATACAATTTTTAAGGGACATTGGGTGGACATCAAGAGGTGCAGTAAGTTGTACTACAACGTCTATTTGGGTCTACAGAAGAGGTTCATGCTCTCCAATTCTTTTGGCTGCTGCTCGGACACCATCTCCCTTGTCAAATTGGCCCTAAAAAAAATTCGGGTCCGCTAGGCCATCTCTAAGCCTCAAGGCCTACCCCCACCAAGCAAGGGTTGCCTCCCATGGGCTAGATCTTTTAAGGACCAACTCTTCTAAGGGGAAGCTCCCACGAGCTCCTAGTAGACAAAAAGAATACAATTTAAAAGAAGATTCAAAGGCTTCAAATATTCAAAATCAATGTTTGAGAACTTCAAAGTCTCCAAGTCTACCAGGCTATTTATATATAAAAAAATTTGAAGGTTTCCAAAGGCTTCCAAAAGCACAAGCAAAGAATTCCAGATTCTCTTGAGCTTTAGAACCTTAAAGAATCTTTCTCTCTCACTAAAATCTTGTAATTCAAAGTTATATATTTTGCATCCATGGCACATGACACTGCAATGTATGCCCACATTTTCATTTATGGAGATGATATCATGATGTGCTATTGTGAAGAGATAGACACTATCCTTGGAGAGTCTCCAAGGATAAGATCACTCCATCAAGCACTTTGAGGAGATAGACATTATCCTTGGAGAGTCTTCAAGTGATAATAGGCTCCATAAAGCACTATCAGAGAAAACAAAATAGGCCTTCAAGGAGAAGAGCATTAGCACCAGAGTCAACCTGCATTGTATCTAGTTCTTCATCAAATAAACGTATCAAGAAATTCTACGAGTGTAGAAATCCTGGACACTTAGGAAAGGATTGCCAGAAGATTAAAGCATGCACATGGTAGCACCATTACACTATCGTTGGAGGGTTTTCAAGTGATAAGACCGCTCCATCAAGCACTATGAGAGAAAAGGAAAATAAACCCTCAAGGGGAGAAGCATTAGCACCATCAACCTACATTGCATCTAGTTTTTCATTTTCAAGCATTTCATCTAGTTCTTCATCAAATAAAGTTATCAAGAAATTCTACAAATGTAAAAATCTTGGACACTTAGCAAAGGATTACTAGATTCAGATTAAATCATGTACACGTGATAGTAGTAATAACATCATCCAAATAGCAACATTGTAGAAGGGATGAATATGAAGCCAGTGTCTTGTGACTTGGCAGTGACAATGGAAACCTATAGGCAAAATGTGGGTGAGCCCCAACCTCATTTTAGAGTCATCTTGAAGGATACCTTGTGTGTGATAGTTTGGTCCTAGGTGACTCGTGGTTTGTGGGGAAGTGTCTTTAGCCTTTGTGGCACCATAGTCCATTAAGTCATTATCATACCTGCATGATCTGGCCTTTATGGCAATTGTACTCTTTGTAGTTGGTCACTAGTCTAGTTCAAATTCCAAGGGGAGGTTTATTGGGATTGTGGCCTTTGGCATATACCAACAGCTGGTATAAGAACCATCTCTTGTACAATAAGCAATCTAGTCAACATGTAAGCATGGACTCGCAAATGTGGCCGGTGCATTGCACAAGAGTCCAAAAAGGTATCCCAATCACCCTAGCTTTCCCCAATCTATGGATCCACTCTTGACCTTTGTAATTTTCCCTTGACCCTTGGGAAAAGGTACATGTGGCCCTTGAGAGGAGCAACTAGCCATATGAGCTACTATATAAGTAGCTAGTTCTTGCACACACTTTCCAACCTCAACCTATTCCAACCATTGTATGCACATTTTTGTTTATCATTAACCAAGTTATGTTTTGAGTTTACTCTCTCTCTCTCTCTCTCTCTCTCTAATTACTAGTGTAACTATCAAGTATGCAATCATGAATGCTAGTCTTGTTGATCCACCCTAACTCAGTACAATTGCCAACCAAACTTCAAGAAATTCAAGCTTCAACTCTAGCATCTTGATGGATAGAAAGTAGAAGCCATAAAATAGCTTGAAGAGCTCCAAATCCATGAATTTGGAAGTCCCTTGCAAGTTCAATGTAATTTACCGATGCCAAAAGGAAGGGCTTGAAGATAACAAATCGTGAATCTGGAAGATTTTGTCTCGAATAAACTTTTAGAACACTTACTAGAATCCATCAACTTCTCAATTGCGATTGATGACTATAATCGTCAAGATAACTGCACAAATTCAAACCACAAAGGGTTCTAATATATGTGAGATTGAGCAAGTAATTTCCTACTTGAATGTCAAACAAATTGGACCTTGGGGTTTCTAATTTTTTTCCACAATGCTTGTGGCAATGGCTCTTCAATTTCTAGAATAGGTTGTATTGCTTGAGACTTTGCCTCATCCGTTGTGTTTTCTACTACCCTTGTATCCAATGGTGTTTCGTTTTTCTATCTCACTAGATCATCAATTTTGTTTTCTTTGTGTTCGCTTTCCCTCTCCTTTTGAGGTATCATCACTTCTTGTTTGGGAATACTTTATGTTTCTGGATGCATTAGAGTTTTAGTAGTCTCTATGAGCCATTTGCACATTTCCAATCTTCTTATTTCTACTTCTGAATATGGATACGTCAACCATCTTGTCTCTAAGGTTTGTTTGTTCTTTAATCATGACTCATAGGCCTATAAAAGAGCATCTAATGGCTCGAGTAATTTTTCCACCAAGACTAAACCACTTGATAAAGTTTTAGACTCCTCGCTCCCTCAACTTTTCCTTTGTTTTCTTTTTTTGCGTTTGAGTTTCTCCCTTGTTTGTTGCAACTATGTCTCTAAGGCCGTCTTTACCATTAGCCTCTTCACTTTCATTTTGTCTCTTTTTGCTTTCTAAGATTTGTTTTGAGTCCTGACCGTCGAACTCTCAAATTCAATTTGATCTGGAAGTTTTGGCTTGTTCTCTATTGGCATGTTTCTTGCAGCTTTCTGAGCTTGAGCTCTAGTCACCACATTGATAGGAATGGTAAGATTGGTTTCAAATCCACTCAAACAAGATAAAACTTGAATGAGAATCATTGTTGCTTTTCCCTTGTTTTTTGGGTTCTTTGGGTCGTGTGTTACCAAGTGATCTATTGCACAACCCTCAAAAACCCAAATATCTTTGTTCTTTTGTCCTTGTGTGGACATACTCATGCCCAATGGTTACCTCCATATTCATAAGAAGGACCTTTTGACTGAGCGGCTTGTGGTGCCCCATTGGCTATCCTCTCCTAGGAGGATATCCTCTAGGTTTGTAGTTTTAATTTTCTATGAACATGAGCATATTTTTGTCCATCGTGCAATGAGTTTTAATTGGTTGAGAAAAATATGAAGGTTATGTAGCTTCATCTCACCTTACCCAAGAAGGATAACTCTCATTGGCATAAGCCGCTTCTTCAGGCTCTCTCTTCTAGTCCTCCACTGACTCTAACAAGAATTTGATGGCATCATCTATTGACTTTTGAGTGCCTCTATAGGCTGTGGATATCAAATAATATCCCTATTATCTTGAGGCAAAGAATTTTGTTGACCCAACATAGGCTCCGGCTTATCTCCCCCTTGGGCTGCGTTGTTCGGATTTATCTGGTACCTCAATAGTGGTGGCAAAGGTTTCACCCCTGAAGGTATATATGGTCCTTTTCTCATGTAATTTTGGTTGTAAAACACTCACTAGCGTCATGGTTGGTTGGTTTTTTTGCATTGCACAACACTTTAATGCTCTAGGTATAGTTGCCGCATGTGGCGGTTGTTGTCATAGATTTGGATTCTATCAATAGGTCTAGTTCATCCTCCATTTCACTTCCTTGACCAAGGAGAAACTGAATGTGGAATCATGAGAAAAGAAGTTTGCATCCTATAGTGGTCAGTAGAGGGTAAGAGCTACATCCAAGATCCATTTCCAAAAGACTTGGTTGAACGCTTTGGATGGGACCAAATATTGGCGACTCTAGATGTTAAAGTAAAAAATCTAACACCCACAAAATTTTGTGACGAGGAAGGTTTTGATATACTACCCTTCTAGATGGTGAATGCTATCAAGGAGTCGGAGGTGGGAACTGAGACAACAAAAACTCAAGAGATGACTGATTACAACCAAATACTAGACATGGTTTCCATGCAAGATATCAGACAATAGTGATGATGAGCTCTAAGATTCACAAAGTGACGAATTGGAGATTGATGTTGAGGATGAGCTATCTAGCAGCTTTGAGAAGGAGAGTAAGCCAAACCAGCATTAGGCATTCTTCTATGATTTCCTGAATCAAAATTTGAGAAGACAACAAAGATATTGAAAAAAATGAGTGTGAAAAAAAAGAAATCTACAAGAAAAACCAATGCCTTGATTATTAAGTAGATCGCGGTATGACTATGTCAGGAAAAAAATCACACAAAAATGAGTGAAACCAATTTCTATAAACACAAATCCAAAGAAAAGAAGCAAGGGGAAACCCAAAACACAGTTAAAACATCATAAAAAATGTCCAAACTGAGCGAAAGCATGAGTATCGAAATTTGAAACAAACCTTGAAAGAAGTTTAGACAACTGAAATGGAGAGTAAAGAGAGATCTATCACTGATTTATTTGATGCACCCTCTTACTATTCATATAAGATAGGAAAACATTAGTTCAACAACCAATAAGGAAACTTAAAGGATTGAGAACATCTTATGATGGGCCTGAAAATGCCAAGAGGATTGAATTTACTAAACCAAGAGAAGAGCCGCAATCGGCTTATATAACCGAGAAGGAAGAGTAGCTGCTAATAGCTACTCTCAAGTAGTATAGAGATGTGTTTGCATGGTCTTACAAGGATCTTAAGGGAGTTGATCCTAGCATTTCCAGCATACAATACCCCTTACAAGTGATGCCAAACCCTGTGGACAACGTCCCTATGTGTACAATGAAACATTCACAAAAAATTTCAAAGAGGAGATAGACAAGCTTAAGAAAGCAGTGTTTATCTATGAGATCAAACACACAGATTGGGTGTCACCAATTATGGTAGTACCCAATAAGAATGAAAAATTTCAAGTGTGTATAAATCTCAAGCAGGTAAATACCATCACCATCACAGATTACTATCCTTGACCAATTACAGATCATGTGATCGAGAGAGTTGCTGATAAGGAAGCTTACATCTCTCTTGATGGTTTTTCAAGCTATGATCATCTTTCCATAAAAGCCATAGAATCACCACAAGATAGCCTTTTCAACAAAATGGGACATATTTTCTTATGAAGTAATGCCATTTGGCTTGATAAATATACCTACCGCATTCCAAAGGCTAATGAGTCACGCATTCAAAGAGTATGTAAGACGATTCATAGAAATTTACATGGATGACTTATGCATGCATTCTTTATTGAGAAGAAAACACATAGAGCATCTTAAAAAGGTCTTTAAGAAGTACAAGGCTTATCGTATTTTCTTGAATCCAGAGAATTATATCATCATGGTAAGATAAGGGAAGATTATAGGGCACATTGTGTCCAAAAATGGTATCTCCATAGATCCTGAGAAGATACAAGTCATTGTTATTCTTCCAAGACCCACAAAAGTTAGAGAGGTAGAAGCCTTATGGGGCCATTGTTGTTACTACAAAAGGTTTATATATATATATATATATATATATATATATATATATATACACGTAGTCATTGCAAAACCTCTCTATGCTCTCATCACAAAGTTCAAGTGAACTGAAAAGTTTGAAAAAGCAATCCAATAGTTGAAGCAAAGATTGATTATGATCCAATTCTGAAAGCTCCTAATTGGGATAAGATATTTCATGTCCACATCAATGCATTGGCATATGCGATCAGAAGCATCCTGACATAGCCTAGAGATAACAACATGGATTTTTTCATTTTTTACTCTAGTAGACAGCTTAACAACACGAAAAGAAATTACACGACCATGGAACAAGAAGGATTGGGAATGGTCTATGCAGTGAAAAATTTTAGACATTACCTTCTCACAAATAAATTTGTATTATTTGTGGATCATCAAGCACTATTGTACTTGGTGAACAAGCCATGCAATATATGATGAATTGTTCAATGGTTCATTATATTGCTTGAGTTTGATTTCACTGCAGTGGTTAAGAAAGGAACTATGTATCAGAGGGCATACCATTTGTCTAGACTAACTCATGGAGAAGCACCTCACGGAGTTGACGATGATCTACCTGAGTCATATCTATTCAGTATTGAGATGGTACCAAGGTGGAGAGAACATGTATTACCTTTGCTCACCATTGGTTTGTTATAGATCAAAAATCAGTATCAATCATTGAGAAAATACAAACACTCGTGCTAATAGCAAAAAGGCTATACAAGCATGGGAAAGATAGGATATCGAGGCTATGTATAGAGCCAACAAAAAAGAGTGTGTACTTGTGACAAGCTCATGTATAAACGATGGGAATTCACAATGAAAATACAAAAACATTTCAATGATTGATGAGACTTGGAGTGTATAGGCCTTAAATGAAAAAAATGTTCATGACTATGCTAGTTCACGCGATGCTTGTGAAATCCAGGCACCTATAGAACATGCAACACTATTCCGAGTAGTAGTTGCACCAAAGTGGAGTAAGTACATTGTAGGAATCTAGACACGTGGAGTCAAAGATAGGCTCAATTTGTGAAGGAAATTGACAATTGTGCCTCTTCAATGTGGGGAAAAAAGTGTTGGTTCTCTGAGTGGACTAAATAGCTTACTCTTAGACGATTAGGACCTTGATAATTTTTAGTCACACTTCCCTTGCAAGGTAGAGCTAGATTGTTCTTTTTTTTTGTTACGGTTGCAATTTCTTAATACAAGAGTTTAGCTACATGTAAAAAATAAGAAAGCGTAGATCTAGCTGACTACCAAAATGAGCATCTCAGTGCATGTATCTAGAGGGGATGTTACATTGGTATCAAAGAAAATCAAAGAAACTCCTTCGGACAACGTCGTAGAAATCCACCTATTAGAGTCTATACTATTTGCACCCATCAACCTCGCAAGGAGGTCAGATACTTCAACTGTAATGAGCTTGGTTATTACAAAATTGAATGCCCAAAGTTTAAATGGAAATTTGGCCACAACAACACCAAAGTATCAAATCAAAAGGGTGTTTTTCATGGATGTGAAAAGGGATGAGGCACAACTACACATGCTTGTATGATTAAAGAACCAACCATGCATACAATGGAAGAAGAGAAAGCTACTATCAGTGCAGAAGTAGAGCATCATGGTCCTAATTGTCAATTTTCAGTTATACAAACTCCGACAATCCATCAAGGTAAATAATTTTATCTTTTAATTGATTGTGGAAGCACACAATCCTTTCTTTCACCAAGATGTTTGCAAAAGCTTCAGCTTGATCAAAAATTTACAAAGACATTGGTCGTAGGGATGGCTAGTGGGAAGGAAGAAATATCATGCTATTGTATGGGTAACTTAGAGTTGAGCTAGGAGGTGAAAAAACACGTGTATCTTTTAGGGTACTTCTCCTAGGGATCTATGATGGGATACTTGGGATGGATTGGCTAGTGAAAAACAAGGTATACGTTCATTGTTCTAAGGTAAGTATCTCATTTGAAACAAGAAGGGAAATAGGGTGATTGTTTATGGTGAAGCTGAGAAGAAACACCCTACTTTATGCAAAGCTAATCGGTCCTTCAAAGGAGCAAGGAAGGGACAATAGATCTATCTTATAAAACTCAACAAAGTAGATGAATCCACAAACCACCCTCATGGCTCACAATTGTTTTTTGATATTTTTCTTGAAGATCTGACTACTCTTCCACCCCCAAGGGAAATAGATTACAAAGGATTGAATCAAGTTACAATCAATAATAAATACCTTATAGCAAGGATTGATGAGTTCCTTGACATGCTACATGGATCTGAAGTTTCACTAAGATTGATCCCAGGTCTATCTATTACAAGATAAATATTTTTAGTAGAAATTTTGTAGGAAGAGAGTGAGGTACTGACAAAAATGGCATGGAACTCTTGAGAAGAAGAAGTTATCAGAATTGACAATGTGCAAGAATAAAAAAAAGTAGCAACTCTAGAAAGGAAAAGGAGACCATGCTTAGAAATTTTTTCCACTCATCTTTCCTAAAAAAAGGGACTACTTTTTTTCAAAACTCAAACGTGAGCAATTTTTAATCCAAGGCATAGTAGAAAAAGCTCCCTTGAAAGCGATCAAGCGAATGAGCTTTGAAAAAAATCAGAGTTATTAATACCATTTTAAAAATTGAGATTTTGTGCAAACAAAGAACCAAAGAAGCAAAGGAGACTATTCAAGAGAAGTTCAAATCTAATTTTGTCATTATGATATTGCAACGTTAGGCTCAATCCATAGGCAAGAAGTTGAGACCAACATTGGCCAATGAGTCCACTATTTTTTCAAACAAGGAAGGCATAGAACTTTAATCTTGACTCAAAGAACCATTCTAATTTTCATCAATTTTGTGTACTCTAGATGAAAAATTTCAAGGAATTTTAGGGATGGATTGATTGATCCAAAATCTAGAAAAACATTTATTGCAATCATCAAAAGGTAACATTCTTGATATAGCTAAAGGGAACTAAATGCAAGAACAAGGTTCTCTAAGAGTAGTTAAGGTTAATCAATTGGTCAAGGCACTTGAAAAAGGTCTATCAATATATATAGACAAGTTAAACAAATCTGAAGTAGATGGCTTAAAACCTGAAAGATATTAAGATATATTTCAAGAAGAAATGTTTATAAAAGAAGATATCAAGATATATTTCCAAAAGAGCTGACAAAACTCAAGTCTTCTAGAGGTTTGTTATAAAAAATTGAGTTAATCTCACAATTCCAGAAGTGCTATAACTTAAGAGTCAACTAACTCAATTACTTGATTAGGAGTCTATCCATCCAAGAGTATCTCCTTCAGTTTCCCAGTTCTCTCCCATGAGAGTAATTATCACGCTCATGACCTAGAATTACTAGCTATAATTCATACCCTTAAAAGGTAGTGACTCTATCTTTTAGGCTATTTCATAGAAACTAATATCTAATTCTCCCAAATAATTTTCTCATGTTAAACTAAGAATTTCATATGGGAAGGTACCAGGGGAGTAAAATCTAGAATATTGGTAAGGCTGTCGGACCGGTCTCAGCAGGGATCCAAAGGTGGGAAAATAGGGATCCAAAGGAGGGGCAGTCTGCAAAAGAGCAATGACCATCAATGGAGCTTAGTAGACCTGATGTTCAGCTCCATTAAGACTTCCATAGGCTAAGGTTCCAAAAGTTAACTAAAAAGCTTCAATGGCCAAAGGTGGAAAATATTGGATGGTTATGAGAAGACTAAAAAGTCTTCCCACATCCCTAGGAAGGAGGGGGCGAGCCCTAATGGTAGGGGATGAGAGAGAAACACACACACACACACACACACACTCCGAAGCTCTCCCTAGAGGGAAGAATGGACACATGACAGGATCCTAGGCTAGTTGCCCCCAATTTCCCCTCAAATCCTATTGGATGGCCATAGAGGTGGCCCAATGAGAATTAGGCTAGAGTAAAATTAGTCTAATCAATTTAAAAATTCTTGACAAAATAACCAGTAGAAATTAAGCTCCCTAGAAGACTATTGGACAGTCTCCCAAGGTCTTCAATGAGCATCCAACAGCCCAATGGTTTGCCTGATTCCTCTTGGCCAGAAGACTAAAAGGTCCAATGAGAGTTTAAATGAATTATTTAATTACCTAAGCTCTCACAAAAGGGGAAAGCGGGACACTTGTCACAAGGCTATCAATTATGCTTCCTAATTCCTATTGGCTAAGCTTTGCAGGAGCCAATGGGAAGCCAGCAAGGGCAGTTTGGGAGAGGGTCAACCAAGAGAGAGAGAGAGAGAGAGAGAGAGAGAGAGAGAGAGAGAGAGAGAGAGAGATTGGCATTTTTACTCAACTCACTTTTGCTATACACACACACAACTTATGCGTTGAGCAAGAGCTCCATCTCCTTCTCCAAGCAATGAGAAGTGGAGGCCTACACCAACAACTCTTGGCTATGGAATGCAAATATAGCCAAGAGCCAAACTTCAATGACATGATCATCTCCTCTACCATGCTAATTACTAAGCTAAGCTATTCTATTAGAGTGATTATGTGAGGAGAATACTTCTTTCTCGTAAGATACATCTTCTTCCTCTCCATATTTCCTCATTCTCTGCTAGCTCGCACCATTTTTGAAGGTGTGTGAGGTCTTGGGATTGAGGCTAGGGACACTAAGTGTGTTTTTCAAGCATAATTTGGTGCATGAAGCTTCCATCTTCATTGCAAAAACTAGTTTTATCAAGGAACACAAAGATTGTATTGTACAAAAGTCTCCTTTGATGGGAGAAGCTACAAAGCCTTTTTGGAGGGGGGACCAGCTCCATGTAAATGTGTTCCTCAACTGTTGCCAATTGTTCTATTTCTCTCTCTTTTCAAGTATTGTCTATGCTAAACTAGCTAGGTGTAAATTGCTATGTTGCTTTCTCAACTCTCTATGCTCATTAGGAACTTGTTCCTAATAAAATTCTCACTATGTTATCAAATTTTTCTACACACAAGTTACTAGTGCATTAGATGTTACATTGGTATCAAAGCTATTGGTTTATGTTTTCTCGCTCAAGAAGATAGGTCCTCAAGCTAGCTACAAATGGTTGGTGTTATTAATTGCAAAAGACTAAGTAGAATAGGGATTTCCCTCCTTGAAGCACACCTACTTTATGCAATTAATGGGGATACCGTCGAGAGCGATGGTCTTAATAATGAAGTCCTATGGGGCTTGCCTATGGCTTAACCATTATTGAGCTATTAGAAGCTTGATAGGACTCGGTGTTGTCTTGGATCTATTAAACCCTCTCTTCTATTCCTTACAATTAATAATATTTGAGCCACGGGTATAGATTCTTGAGTGCTTATCTTTGAAGGTAAAGAGGAGTAGCAACTAGGGCTTGAAGTGCCAAAGTACAAGTAAAAATTTACACCTAAACTTTTGCTAGTATGGATGACAAGGGAAAAGAGATTGACATGAATGTTGATAGATTTGATTTTGCTAATGAAAGAGCAGCTAATGATGCCCCTATTCTTGTGAACTATCTTGTTTCTAGGCTTCAACAAGCCCTGGGAAATCCATCCCTCCAAGGTGAATTGCTACAACAATTGCACACCCACGGTATTCTCAAAACTCCCCACCAAGAAGAGATAGTACATAGGAAAGCTCTTGGTGATACTTACAAAAGAGGACTCTCTCCGATAAGGGAAGAAGAGGAGGATCCGTACGAAGAGTTCAAAAACCTACTACTAGATGAGGCATATCCCTCTCAAAGGAGAACCCAAGTTTCAACGGTAGAGACCCCACCAAAAGAATGAGAAAGAAGCATGTCTCCTGCCACCTTGATGGAGATGGATCCACAAAGATGGTGGGCAAAACATTCTCCAACACCCCCTAAACGGAGAAGACCATTGCATACTCCTCTTCACCATAATTCAAAGAGAGAAGAGAGAAAACAAGAGAAGAAAAAGGTGAGAAAGAGGTCACCCTCTTCTCCATCTTCCTCATCATCTTCCTCTTCTGAAGAAAGTGATGGTGCAAAAAAGGAGGAATAAGGGAATAAAAAGGTGAGAAAGAGGTCACCCTCTTCTTCATCCTCCTTATCCTCTTCCTCTTTTGAAGAAAGTGATGGTGCAAAAAAGGAGGAATAAGGGAATAAAAAGGTGAGAAAGAGGTCACCCTCTTCTTCATCCTCCTTATCCTCTTCCTCTTTTGAAGAAAGTGATGGTGCAGCTCTCAAGCCGCCCAAGAGAAGAGGCCATAGAAAATCCTATGCCGCCTCAAAAAGGTCGTCTAAGCTCAAAAAGTTCAAAGAGAGAGGAAAGAACATCTCTTTCCACTACTTCTCAATCATCATGACAAGCAAATATTTCTAATAAATTTGTGGAAATATTAATGGAATAAAAATATGTTTTTCCACAAGATTTACTGCCTTGGCTACGGCCGACACCTTTTGTGCAACACAACATAAATGTGGTTGTAGGTAGTAAGATTGTTAGTAAACTACCTTACATATTGAGTCATTTGGAGGTTATTGAGGTGGAGCTTTAGTTTGTTGACTACCTTGGTAGAGGGTTTATTCAACCTAGTTCATCACCATAGGCTTCTCCCATTCTCTTGGTGAAAAAAAACAAGGTAGTATGCACATGTGTGTAGACTATCTTGGTATTAATGCAATAAGTATACATTACCAAGGGTATATGAGTTGTTTGATAAAGTCACACATGCTTGTATTTTTATGAAAATAAATTTGCAATTAGGGTATCATCAAGTAAGAATTAGACTTGTTGATATACCTAAAACTACTTCCCAAATAACATTTGGACATTATGAGTTTTTGGTTATGCCTTCTAGTTGAACCAATGCACCAACCAAATTTCATGACGTTCATGGATAGTATTTTGAAATTTCATATTTGAGCAAGTTTTTTATTGCTTTTCTCGATAAAATTATAGTTTAAAGTACATCTAGGGAAGATTTACAACATCTGAAGTACGTATTTGATCTTTTTAAGCAACACAAATTATATGCTAAGGAATTTGTATGACTTTTTGAGGACCGAAACTCACTATTTGGGGCACATATAAATTTTTGTTGCATGTCTTCATACACATCAATCCAAAGTGGAAACCATCCGTAAATGGCCTCCTCTCAAAAAAATTCAGTAGATCCAAATTTTCTTAGAATTTGCATTTGTTTATTGTAGGTTTGTTAAAAACTATGCCAAATTTGTTTCTCCTATGACAAACCAATTAAAAGACAAGGGAAAAGCATTTCATTGGTCAATAACGCAGTTTTGATGCACTTAAGGTCACTCTAGATATTGCACCTATATTAGCCATTGTAGATCTAATGAAACCTTTTATGGTCGCTCTATTGTTGCTCTAGCTATTGCACCTATATTAGCCATTGTGGATCCAATGAAACCTTTTATGCTCAAGACAAATCAAGCTATTGGAACAATTTTTCTTCAAGTATCTTGCCTTTGAAAGCAAGAAACTTGTTTTCGCATAGCAAAATTACTCTACTTATGAAAGAGATATATATGTTATAGTGTGCACTCTAAAAAAGTGGCAACATTATTTTTATGCAAGTGTTCAGTTTGAAATAGTGTTTGACCAAGAGAGTATAAAACGGTTAACACATCAGACTGATTTGAAGGGTTGAAAGGCTAGGTGGGTCTGAGATTCTTTAGGATTATGTTGCAAAGCTAGAAATAAAAAAATATTTTTGGAGTCTCCTAAGGATAAATGTGAGTATGATGATGCATACTCCAAGGTGTCAAGTCATGTTAAAAAGAGGTATCCTTCTCACTCCAATGTTGGGATTGTGTCTATGTCATCCACACTTAGTCCTTCTATTTTGAGTGATGAAACTCACTAGATGAAAGAATTTTTCCATTGATGATGGGTACCTATTACACAAGGGGAGAGTTTGACATGTACCTACGAATGTAGGCATTCAACACCAAATTCTTTACGAATATCATGATATCCATGTCCAGAGCACCTAGGCATAAACAAGATGCGTCTTTTGGACATGAAGATTTATCAAAACCTTCAAAGCTCCGAAATGATTCCATGCATTTCTAAAAGTCAGTTGATCAATGGTGGGCAAGACTATATGCCCAAGGTCAACCTCAAAGACATGAAAAGCCTTGAGGATAGCTATTATGAAGCAATTCCTTGCAAGCGATGCCAAAGATAAAGTCCTCATAGAATGGTGAAGCTTGAAGATGGCCCCATATGAGTTTGTTCAAAAGTATCTGGATAAGTTTTGAGATTTACATCCCATGTCAACACACACGATAAGTGATCTCGACGATAGTCAACAATAGGCTTGGGAAAAGATAGGTTCACTTTAGCCTAAGCGTGTTGAGCACAAGAATTTACTCTCATAAATTTGGATGAGGAGGAACATATTAGTACAAAACAGAATTATAGATTTGAAGTTTGAAGAGACATTACCTCCTCAAATATGGAATTTTCATGCTTAGATGACAACTAGTCTTGTTTGGTTGGCCTTGCTAAAGAGATTTGTTAATGTGGTTTAGTTTCGATGAGTTGATGTGGCTTAGGATTGACTTCTTGTTGCAAATTAGAAATAATTTGTTTAAGTATAATCAATGATAGTGTAGAGAAACAAAAAAATTAACTTGGACTACTAACCTAGTCATTGGGTAGTGTCTCATCTGAGTGTGCAAGACTGAGAACAATATTTTGTCAAGCTACATGAAACTATGTGAGTAGTTAACCTTTTTCTCATGCAAAGATGAAATGACAGAAACTAGAGACCATATATGGTGCATGCCATATAAAAGTGCCTTACAAAAGTATGGCAGAGAGTCAAACTGTGTCTCCCTAAAAAAATATAAGGAATAGAAGCAATGTACTTCCCGTAGTCTAGTTGTGCAATCCTCGCACACATATAGTCATGGAGATATGGATGCAAATGAGATTGTTGATACAAAGTTTTGTTCATCAATTGGTAGAAGATCTCATTGTCAATTTTCTCTTATTGTTATGGAATGCTCTAACTAGCCCAATTTTCAATTTGTAAATGGAAATTCTTTGTTTTTGCTCCTATATTGATAAAGTTGACTTTTGGAAAAATATGGTTGCCTTACCAAATTCATACTTCTTCCACTCTAGCATTTCATGTGTAGAGAGTCGTACACCACAAAGTCACCACAAAGTTCTCAAGTGACATGATTCTCTCTTGGTTTTGGAATGGGATGTCACGATTGGATATCTGCAGCATAGCTGTCTGGCACTAACATAATGTCAATACTCAGGGAAGAACACCATTTTAGATAATTTGGGAAAATCTTGTTTCCCAAATTCTAAATGTGTATGCTAGGATTGTGTTATTTAATGATTTCTAAGCTCTAGTTGCCTTTAATTTAGATAAATTATCATGATTGTATGAGTCTATTTTAATTTCTCTACTATAAATTTAAGAATAAACCTCCAATATAGTTTTTGGAAAGAGGATTTGTATGACATCAGTGCTTTTCAAAATTCAACAAATGCTTCTAGAAGTAGCTTCTCAAAAAATGAGGTGTCAAAAAAACCAATTGATATGATTTTAAAGCAGCATATAGATTGATTACAATAATTAAAAAAGATAATATGTAAAGACAAATACTATTAAACACTCTTGTCATAATTTGGTGACCTTAATCCATGTATAACAAAATACTTGGTCATGGTTTTGTAACATGCTATCAAGTTTTAAATACACGATAATTTAAACAACATTCAAACTAATATTTCACACTTAAAAGGTCAAAACAATACTATATAGTATCCTATGGCTATAAGACCATGAGATGCCATCTATTTCACCTATGGCCTTAAGGCCATATGGTGCTCTTTGTAGACATGTCTATTACTTTAATATGTCTCTTTATGACCTCAAGGCCATAGGGTTAGGATTGTTAGAAAACTGGTCCCTACGTATAAAGAGGTCCAATCCTTCAAAGCCATATGGGACTTTATTTATGTGCCACCCTATGTCCCTAAGGCTGTAGGTTGTCTTAGGGCCACAAGATGTTGTTTATGCCAATAAGAAACCCTTCTATGCTCTATGTTGGCACACTATGTCCCCAAGCGCACAAGGTGTGCCTCGTATGTTAGTTAGAAACCCTTTATTCTATATGTTGTCACCATATGGCCTTAGACCATAGGGTGCCCTCTGTGCTAGTAATAAATCCTCTATACTCTGTGTTTGTATCCTATGTTCCTAGGGCCACAAGGTACCCTCTATGCTAGTAAGAAATCCTCTACGCTCAATATTGAGACCATGTGGCCCCAAAGCCATAGGATATCCTCTATGGTAGTGAGAAAAAACCTCTATGATCTATGTTCACAAACAATTAAAAAATCTAAACAAACTATGGCCCTAAGACCATAAGATGTCATCTATTGCACCTATAATTCCATTTGGTATTTTATTTAACTATACAAAGTTAGATGAGGCACTTACTCAGATAAACTATCATAATTCTAACTTTGAAATTATTTTTTAACATAAAACTACAATATAAAAACTCTTAATATAAGTTTGTGCCAAAGAATCAATGTTAAGATGAAGATTATTTACATCAAGTAAATGCTTTAAAACTTCACTCAAAGGTTTTAGAGATGGTGTCTCAAAAAAAGGAGGTGTTCAAAAACACCATTTGATGTGAATAATACGAATTGTATACATTGATTATGTCAAAATAGTATAAAGTATAAACATAAAAATTACCACCAACTTGACAGTTTCATAAAAATGATGGTCTTCATCGCATGTACAATAAAAGACTAACTAGAAAGAGTATGATATCTTGAAGATTGAGGGTGTTCAAAAAACACCGTTTTGTAATACTACCAAATGTCAAGAAATTCTGATTGTTTGGATCACTTAATAAAGACAATTAATAAGAAGAAAAAGTTAACAATACCATAGAAGCATCAAACAATGAAACCAAAGAACTTGAATGAGAGAAGTCTCCTGACAATAACAATAGGATGCACTTGATTAAAAAAATAGTTTAAAGATGTTTCAAGATATCCCACAACATTCCATCAAGTTTAAATTTTGAAAAGTACACATTGCCAAATACTTGGTAGATGCTATTTAGAATACTTAACTAGTACACTTAAAATGGCCTCCTTCTCTTGAGATTTTGAGTCCTTTGAGACATATAACATTGCATTACATAGTGAGTCTCAAGATCAGGATGGAACATTACAAAATTTCTTATGGTATAGTCTCTCTTGTCTTTAGCATACAACCATCCACCTAACCAAGGAACAATTTCATCTTTTAAAAAACTTTGAAGCAATTGAGTAGGTTGGTTCCAAAACTTTGGAAAAATCATATAAGTTTTTTGCATATTCCACATCACTCGATATGGACTATCATCAAATATTATAGTGTTGCCCCCATCTAAATAATCAAATAGCTTCCATATGGTCGAAAGATTTTTGTGATAGGCTCTTTTGTAACCGATCATGAAATTTGAATTTTGACAGCACCATTTATCCATAATCATCTTGAATTTGTGACTTTGTGTAGGAAAACAGGTCTTGATTATGTGTTGAGCTTTTTGTAAATGATGGCAGCTCCAAATCCAAACCTCAAAGAACTCAAAGCAAAATCTTAAGAAATACTCTGCATCTAGCCGCAGCGCATACACCTCATTGTTATCTTCTACAATGCACATGTACTTGGTCCAAGTTGTCCTTGATTGAAGCTCAAATGTTGCAAGAAGCACACCCTCTAAATCCAAGATAAGCGTTCTTTTGTCTTGTTTGAAAGATGTTGGTAGATAATGAAACCATTGCTCTTGGTTTGAATGTGATATTTGATGTAATATGAAAGGGAGATCCTCTATTTTGTGATAATCTAATAGCAAAACATTTTTTCTTAGAAGCCTTGAAATGATTAAAAAAAAAAAAGTTAATATAGAGATCTTAAGTGTGTTGAAGACCTTAGGGACATAGGGTGCTAATTTGTGGTTACACTTAGTAAGTCCTATGCAAGAACACATGCCAAACTATGACCCTATGGCCTTAGATTCATAGGGTGTTGAGACCATAAAGTGAAATTCCCCCAAGGTTATAGAGCAAGATTTGACCTTATGAGCATGTAGATTGTCCTTGATGGCACAATGAACTCAAATTTCAAAGCAAACAACTATAAAAGCTTTGAAAAAAAAAAGCATTTGGCACACGAAACTCAGAATTTACTTATAGTATTGAAAGACAATTTAAAAAACTATTAATCATTTACATCTTCATATATATTGAAACCCTAAGCACTCTAACAAAGTCTCTGAGTACATAAAGATCTTTGTAAATGACAAAATGTTACAAAACATTGCTCCATCATTTCTTGATATAGGGATATTTGAGATCATACTGAATTTTTAGATGCTTTATATAATTCCTAGCTGCATGTACTTTGATCACAGGCTCCTTGTATCCCAATTTTTGGGCAAGCATGATTGCTTCTGTACCTTTCAAGGCTGATAATGATTTGATATTCTTTAAGACCCTTACTTTTTCTCGATCACGTACTGAAAGTTTCTTGTCTTGACTTCGAGTGGACATTTCACTAGTGCTAGAAGTTGTAACTTTCTCATCGTCAAGAGGACGAGAAACTTCTGGTAGCCTTCCCGTGGAGTAGGTTTTTCCTAGAAAAATTAGATTTCTCTCCTCCCACTCTGTAACAACCTTGTGTATACGGTTATAAAGCTCATGACCTTGAGCAATGGGTGCTTGTCCATATAAATGAGACCTTGTAACTGTGCGAATGTCATTAACATGATTGAGAGCTTTGATATATGGTAGCAACTCCCCAAGGAACAATCCTCCTTGGTGTGAATCCTGCATTTAATTGTATTTTTCTTGGACTTTTTCTAGCATCTCCTGAGGAACAATCCACACAAGCTCACTATTATAGTCAGCATTGGTTTGTTGGTGGATGGAAGGTCTGACTCACCATGCACTTCGATTTCCAAATCCTCGGGTGCTAAAATATTTGTGTTGGATTGTCCTTCTGGTGTTGCACATGTTCTAGAACTTCCATTGCCTTCTACTTCCATTGTGGTGTCATGCAATCCAATTCCCAACTCTTGGGTTACTAGAATATTTTCATTGGATTCTTCTTCTTCCCTTGCACATGTTCTGGAACTTTCACTGTCTTCTTCCATTGGATTACACTTTAAATTTATCTCCAGTCGTTGTAGCAGTTGACCTTCAAAGACTTGTAGATTCTTGTCATCTTCGTCAGAAACTCTTTGGTTGACATGAAGATTGATAGAATCTTTCTCAGTAGGGTCAATGGAATTAGCATCCTCTATACCAACAATCTCAAGTAAAACTTTGTCAGCCGCAATATCTTGTTGAAGGACTGCAAGTTTAAAGAACACCTAATTTTAGATTCCAAAGTATCTACATTTTGATAACTCTTTTTTGTCACACTCTTAGAAAAAACTAATTGCAAATAGCAAATTTACTAACTGACAACACATCTACAATGAATTTATTTTTATGCTCCTTATTGTCTAGAGATTCCTAATCTTTATCTAGCTACATTAGTTCTTTGTCCATGATGGTGGTGCCTAGAAGTATACTTGGAGAAACATTTATGCCTTTAAGCTCTAGAGTCGAAGTCTCATTTTCTATTGCCATGATCTTCTTGCATTGGATGATTTCTTTGACTAAGTTTCTTATGGCCTTCAGGCCATACGGTTCTCTTTGTAGATATCTCTATGATTTTAAGATAATCCAAAATATGTCTCTTTATGGCCTCAAGGCCATAGGGTTAGGATTGTTGGGAGGTCTCAACATATAAATAGATATATGGATTCAAAGCCATATGGTACTTTATTTATGTGTCACCCTATGGCCGTAAGGCCATGGGTTGTCATAGGGACACAAGATGCCCTCTATGAGCACTAGTTAGAAACCATATATGCTTTATGTTGGCACCCTATGACCCAAGGGCCACAAGGTCTGCCTTTTATGATAGTAAGAAACCCTTTATGCTACATGTTGTCACTCTATGGCCTTTGGGCCATAGGGTGCCCTCTGTGCTAGTAACAAATCCTCTATGCTCTATGTTTGCACCCTATGGACCTAGGGCCACAAGGTACCCTGTATGATAGTAAGAAATCCTCTATTCTCTATGTTTGCACCTTATGGACCTAGGGCCACAAGGTAGCCTCTATGTTAGTAAGAAATCCTCTATGCTCAATATTGAAACCCTATGGCCCCAAGACCATAGGATGTCCTCTATGCTAGTAAGAAAAACCCTCTACGCTCTATGTTGGCACCCTATCGATATTTGAGGGCCACAAGGTACCCTTTATAATGCTACTAAGAAACCTTGTCTACATTGGCAACCTACAGCCCTCGGGCCATAGGGTGCATCAAATGGATCCTAGGCCACATGGTGCCCTCTATGCTAGAAAGGAAACCTATACGCTCTACATTGACACTCTATGGCCCCAAGGCCATAGGGTGCCCCTTACGCCTAGTATGAAACCATTGAAACTCTATATTAGAATCTAAAGACCGTAGGCCACAAGGTGAGCTCTATGTTAGTAAGAAACCATCTAAACTCTATGTTGGTAGCCTATGGCCCAAAGGCCATAGGATAGCCAAGGAGCCCTTTAGGAGCATTCCACAAAGACCACCTTATGGCCCCATGGTGATTTAGTGGCCTAGGTGCCCTTCTTAAGACTCTTTTATTTTTGTATCATATGGCCCCATGGAAATAAGCTATCCTCTATGCTATCAAAATCCCATTTATGCTCTTTGTTGGAATCATATGGCCCCAAGGCCATAGGGTGCTCTCTATGCTAGCAAGATACCCTCCATGCTATATGTTTGCACCCTATGGCACCAAGGACACAGGGTGTCCTCCATGATAGTAAGAAACCCTCTATGCTCTAAGTTTACACCCCATTTGACTATGTTGACACCCTATGGCCCTGGGGCCATAGGGTGCTCCCTAGGGCCACAAGGTGCCCTTCAACTTAGGAAGAGACCCTTTATGCCCTAAATTGGTACTCTTTGGCCTCAGGGTCATAGGGTGCCTTCTATGCTAGTAGGATACATTATATGGTCTAGGTTTCCACTCTATAGTGTAGGGCTAAAATGTTTGCTCTATGAAGAAACCATGTATACTATATGTTGGCAGTGTATGGACCTAGGGATAGAAGGAAACCCTAGGGCTATAGGGTGTCCTCTATGATACTATCATATGGTCCAAGAGCTAGATAGTGACCAAGGTATCATGTGTGTGAGAATTCTCTACTATATATACAAAAACCACTTTATGGCACTATGGCGTCCCAAGGGCAACAAGGTGCTAATAAAAATCCCTCTATGCTCTATGTTGGCACCCTATGGTCCCAAGGCCATAGGGCGGTCTTTATGCTAGTAAAATTCCCTCTATGCACCATGTTTACGTGTATACTTATAAGAATCCATTTATGCACTATGTTGGCGTCTTATGACCCTAGATCCATAAGATGTCCTCTATGGTAAAAGAGAAATTGTACATGGGATATGATGGCATCCTATGGTCCTAGGGCCATAGGGTGTCCTCTATGCTAGAAAAATGTGTAAGTTAATACTGCGATAAATATGCAACACGATATACAAAATTGAATCATTATCATACATCATACATTTGTTGCTTTGCCACACAGTTGAAGGGGTCTTTGCCTTCAAATATCATCATAACATTCAAACATTTAAATCAAATTTGCAAGTACTTTAATTCACAAATGCATTGATCTGTTGGTGGATGGAAGGTCCGGCTCACCATGCACTTTGATTTACAAATCCTGAGGGGCAAAAGTATTTGTGTTGGATTCTCCTTATGGCATTGCACATGTTTTGGAACTTGCATTGCCTTCTATTTTCAATTTACAAACTTAAACAATGGTTATACATTATACAATCATTTCTTTGCAATAAACCTTGATACAATGTTCCAATTACTATATGACAAGCTAAAAAATTCTATTAGTCCTAGCTTCCCTCTATTGAAAAAAATTCAAGATATAACTTCCAATTCTCTGCATCATCTAGAAGAGAAACAAAATCATAGTTTGGAACAAAATACTCGCACTTTATATCTTTGAATAAAATCTTGTTACAATCAAAGAACTAGATCTTCACATAATCCAAAGGACAAATGCTTCAATAACCATTTATACTTGATGTTTACTATCTAAGCAAATAATTGGCATTTACAACAAATGTTGAATATATGTTTAATCTAGTTAGTTGCAATACAAAGATAATTATTTCAAACGCTTACACAATAGAAGAACTTACACCCAATAAAAAATGATCATACATCAATTGTTCAAACTCTCATTTTGGAAATTTGAGGACTAAATACTTTTTAGTTTTTTCTAGCTTATTTCATTCTCAATAGAATATTAAACATTAATCACCCCAAGATAAGAAATATATGTCCCTAATGTATATGGACACAAGATATAAGGCCAAAAAAGATGTTCTTGAAACACTTAAAGAGTCTTTAGGTGACCTAGAATAACCAACCTATGGTCTAAAGGCCATAGGGTGTCATGTGATGTTTTATAAGATGTGTCCATAAGAGGTAGGTGATTTTCATCCATGGGGTGATTTAAGTGCCCCTGTGGAGATTCTATGTCACCACCCTATGGACCTAAGGCCTTAGGGTATCCCAAATGCTCTTGGATAACTTATGTTTCCTTCTAGAATAGCCCAAATACTCATGTGCCCATTTAGAGACTTTATGTAATCTCTCTATATACATAAGATTGTAGGATAGCTGTGTTGACACCCTATGGCCTTAAGGTTGTAGACTAGCCCAAATTCTTATGTGCCCTTTTAAAGACTCTATGTAATCCTATATCCGTAAGATTGTAGGGTAGCCAAATGCTTTTGGGGGATTCTATGTTGACACCCTATGGGCCTAAGGCTATAGAGTAACCCAAATGCTTATGTGCCCTTTTAGAGACTCGGTGTAATCACCCTACATCTGTAAGGTTGTAGGGTATCCCATTTTCTTTTGAGGGATTCTATGGCCCTAGGGCCATAGGGTGTCATGTCTACAAAGAACTCTATGATCCTCAAGTCATAGTGTATTCTTCCCAAACCTTATATGATCAATTAACTTTAAAGTATTACATAATATATATCTTATGACCATATATAAATGTAGAATTCTATTTACCAAAACATGTCCATATAATACCATACACTTAAGTCTAATTCATTTATTGTGAAAAAACTCAAACTCACAAGTTCACATTTTTTCAAAGAAAATAAATTGAGAAAAATAACGAAACAAACATCAATGTTTTTAACATCATGGGTAGATTTGAGATGGGAAAAATAAAATAAAATGACAACAATAATAATCTAAATATCAGTAATGTAATATCATGGGTGACTAGCTTAACCTGTTTTCTGTAGACTTTCTAGAATGGCCTCAACACTTGCATCCAATAGTTCTTCAATTTCTTATTCCTCTGAATCCTTGGAATTGACTTTCTCTATGTTATCCACACCTGCCCACCTTCTAAGATCAAGGTCTTCTTCCACTATGGAATGGCAAAGAGATTCCAATTGCGTCATTTGATCACTACTACATGCAACTGCTATCACCTTTCTCTGTTGTTGTAGTGCCTCTTTAGTCCCATAGCCTAATGAGAAGATGTCTATCACTTGATCATCTTCTTTGAGACAGATGTATTTGATTGCACGACGTACAAAAAAGGATTTGGCCGTGGTCACAGCATCATACTCGTCGTCATTGATGCAGAGAGTATGCATTGGCTCCAACAATGACTCTTTAACACTAGAGTAGTTGGTGTACTGCTCTCCTTGACTAAAAAATGTCCAAACCCCAAAAATTACTTCACGAAGAGCACATGTTTGGATGGTCTCTGATCCCATTAAGGAGCTCAAAGGTAGAACGTGCATTTCATACCATTTAGCTTTTTCAGAAATTGCCTTCTCTAGGGAAGTAGCATGCTGATACTTGACTAAGCCGGCAATTAAAAACTCTGATGGTTGATGTGCTACCCCACATACTCCATCAATTACTTTACCAAATTGGGCAGCACTCCAACCACTAGATGTAAGACTTTTGTGTGTTGTGTCTATGATGCAAACACCAACACGATTTTTAGAGCTATTCTCACTACTGCTGCAGAGAAACTCAATGCCTTCCAAATTCTTTCCAACACACTTGATTGTCCATGGTAAAATGAATTGCAAACTAGAAGTGACATTATTTTGTGCAATGATCCACTGCACATATCCCCTAGTGATCTCAGGAATTGGCTCTTTCTCCTTTCCTTTTTGTAGTAGGAGATTTAGCCATTGCGTACAACTCGTGAAGAGAGATTTGTAAATCTCATCTGTAATGTTATAATGAGACTTACATTTATCCCATGAAGTAACTGCTATTGCTGATGGATCTATCTCTTTAAATGCCATCAACATTTGAGGCTCAAAAACCCTGGTCTTCTTTAAGACCGTTGCACATGCAGTGAGGTCGAGCATGCCCGCTTGACGTGGTTGCTTCACTAAGCAGATCTTCTCATCTGCCAGCTCTTGTTGTAGTAGCTTGACATCATTATCTTCTAACCAGCTAGGCATCTAAAGGTTGTTATGCTTGGTTGTCGCCCACGAGCAATTGATTTCTGATGCTTCTCCAAGATGTGTATCCACACTGATCATAGATTTCATCATTGTACATGATCATGTGTGCTTCTTTGTTGGCAAATGATTTATGGTTGAACACGATGTTTGCCACATTTACAAAGGCCTTCAAAATAAAGAAAAGAAAATTAACTTTATTTCAAGACATATTTGTAACAAAAACAAGCATAGGGAAGTGGAACTTACATCCCAACCTGCTCGACTCGGATGACCGACAGGAACACCTGCCTTGGGTTTTGTTGTTTTAGAATATGCAAGCCATTGACTACGGCCATGCTTCAAGACCTCCACATAAGGCTGGTGTTTCATTGTTGTTATTCTCTCCATGTTCTCCATTTTGGAAATTTGAATAACAACCTCTTTCGGAGCGTCTACCACTATCCTTGCAGTTCTAAACTTGTAGAACTCTTTTCTCAAAGCATACTTAGTGCTGTTGTTACGCAAAAAAGCTCTAGCCGCTATGATGGAATGCTGACCAGCTAGAATCCAGTAGTGTTATGTTGATAGCTTGTCTCCATGCACTTCAGTTGTTTGTAAAGGCATTTTTGTAATTGGGTTATACGGCATCAAGTCTGCTGCACTGGAGACTGGCCTAGAGTGCCCTGCAAATTGCTTCAAGAGATATTTCACATATACATCTGACAATGGTCTGCATCTATAGCCATCTGGTGCAAGGTTGCATTGCTCAACTGGGATCAATTGGGTAAATTGTACAGCAAATTTAAAATAGTGGTCAATTCCGACGTATCCATCTAGCCCACTCTTAGAAGTTTTGGCAACTTCTTTATCAAGATCTTTTTCTTTGGGTTGTATAATAGAGTCCAACACAGCTAAGGATGCTGAGTCCACAACCACTGCCACTGAGGGGGTTCCAACTGTTAGGATTGCAAGTCCACTAGAATCTCCTGCTTCTTGAGTCTGTAAGGGTATAACTGAAAGATTTTCTTCGGGCCACATTTCCACTATTTTCTCCAAGTGAGGGAGTCTGACTCTCCTTGAGCGTCTTAGATTGATTTGCTGTACCTGTGTCTTCATTCTTTCGCTTCTTATTCTTCTTTGTGCTACTCAATTTACCTAAATATTGATTGAATTTCTTAAAGCCCTCAATATATAAGTCTATAAAGTTCTCACTTGGAGTGTCGTCTTGAAGCTCCACCCACCCTGCTTTTGTCATTGTCACTCCTTCATAATCAACCTTCACCAATTTTTGAGCAAAGGCCACAGGCTCCAACAAGTAGGAGTCACCATTGAGTAGTTTTACTCCAAGGCATGGAGACATTTCAAGATCTGAACAATCTTTCTTTATCTCCTTGACAATACCACAGTCCTTGAAGGGAAATTTCTCTTTATCTTGAAAGAACAAGTGGACTTTCTCATCACTTCCACCATTTGGTAAGTGAAAATCTAGATACCAAGAACTTGGTGTTGAGCCTGTTGCATCAACTGACTTTGACTTTCTCTTCTGAGACATTTTCTGTAAAAAGAATGACATATATTTAGACAAGATGGATATTATTACATCCATATGGACCTAGGGCCATAGAGTCACCTCTATGTTAAACCATGTGGTCCTAGGTCCAAAGGGTGCCAACAAAATGGTTCTACAAGTGTACCTAGGCCACTCTATGGTAGTGTGATCACATGTTCCCTTATGACATTAGAGGACCCTCAAAGAAGTATCCCTTGAATGACCTAAATACCCCTTTAGAGCCTCTACACCAACACCATATAGCATCATGTGGCCTGAAAGCCATAGGGTCCCCTGCATGCTAGTACGAACCTCTCTATGCTCTACATTGGCATCCTATGGCCCCAAGGCTACAAGGTGGCCACAATGTTTTAAAGAAACACTTCATGAGGGTTTTCTGGTAACCTATGAACCCAGGTCCATATGGTGCTCTCCATGCAAGTAAAAACCACTATTTGCTCTATTTTGAGGAGACCTTGTGGGATGAAGTTCATAGGGTCCCCTCTATGCTAGTAAGAACCTCTGTTTACTCTATAATGGCACCCTGTGGCCTGAAGGTCATAGGTTTCCCTCTATGCTACTAAGAATCTCTTTGTGCTCTATGCTCTACCGTCTATCGTCTATGCTCTATGATCTATATTGACTTCCTCATCATTTCCAAAAACACCTCATTGTTTTGCTATGGCTCTAGGGCCATAGCTCTCTATGCTAATATAAAGCACCATGCTCTATATTAGCTGCCTGGCCATAGGGTTGACCTCAAGGGACCCAAGGGTGCTCTGTATTCCAATGAAAAATACTATTCGCTCTATATTGAGAAGACCTTGTGGGATGAAGGCCATAGGAACCCTTCTATGATGTATTTTTGACAACCAATCCCCCTAGGTCAGGATGTTCTATATGCTAGTAAAAACACTATTTTCTCTATATTGGCACCATGTGACTTGAAAGCCATATGGTCCCCTATATTCTAGTAAGAGCCTCTCCATGCTCTATATTGGCACCCTTTGGCCTGAAGGCCATAGGGTCCGATCTTTGCTAGTAAGAACCGATCTATGCTCTATATTGGCACCCTATGGGTGAAAGCATGAAATGGTGGTCAGTTTTAAGGGATTTTCTAGGTGGTTTTTGAAGTACTTCTCAAGTTTTATTTGTTCCCTTCAAATAATTTATCAGGGACGTGGAAAATTGCAAGAAATGGAAAATGCCCCCACTTCAAGAATGCCATCATTTTTTGAACATTGTTTACGGGTAGAAGGTGACTGTGACTTCTCTTGCATGCCATTCTACACAGCAGGAAGCTACCCACGCGCTACTGCATCTTCATGCACCCTGCGTGAACAGAGCGAGGAAGAAGTGCAGATGTCTACCCTCTCTGTGCGACCTCAATCTTCACCAGGTACTGTAATCCCCCCCCCCCCCCCCCCCTCTCTCTCTCTCTCTCTCTTGTTGTAGTTGAGCAATGTGTTTGTTTGAGGACATTGTGAATCATGGATTTTGTTTTTTTGTTTGTACAGTAATATGAAGACTCCACCACGAAAGTGCACCATGGCAGCAGGTGATGGTGGTTCAGCTAGCATGCTTTCATCTAGTAGCAACCCTAGGAGCTCCACAACATTGGGCATGAAGTCTGAAAATATCGGTGAAAAAAGCATTGGTACATATCAACTCTGTCTCTTCAATTGTAGAAATGTTCTTTTCAATGTTTGTTTACTATGTCAAATGTGGTTTGTAGCAAGATCTTCCTGGAGGATTCAATCCCCTAAGCAAACTCGATTTTGCTACACACGAGAGGAGTTGCATGAGGAGTATGGATTAAGCTTGGAGGGCAAGCTCTACCAGCACCTCAGTGAGGTTGATGTCACAGATCAGGATTGGTTGTCGGTCTTCATGAAGAAAAGTGAGAAGGGCTCTAAAATCTTTCTGCATGATGCGACCTAAGTTTGTAGACGAATGCAGGTTACTGTTTCACAAAGTCTACCAAAGCATGCCAGCCAACAAAGAGATCACACACAAGTTTGCAACGTTGTTTGTGTACGAGCGATGCCCATTTTCTCGACAAGATCCTACAGGTCGAAAGGTTGCATGGGCTGCTTTTGGTGAACAGGTTTTGGACCATTGCAAGAAGCTTCCAGGTGGCATTGACAAGAAAGTAAAGATTTGGCTGGAGAATAATGAGGGGACATCACTTCAGCCCCTTCGTCTTGACAATGTTGGGGCAAGTCATAAAAGTGGGAAAAATGCTCTCTTATCTGGCAGCACTTCTCTAGTTAGTGCCTCCTTTATAAGCTAGCAAGTAAATGCACAGGTGGAGCAGATTTTGGATGCAAAAAGGGATGCATTAAAGGTTTTGAACACAACATTGGATAATGTGAGAGTAGAGCTACAAGACAGGAACCAAAATATGTGGAAGATACAAGGGACATCTTTAGCCGCGACAGTGCTTCAGGGGCAATTGCAAGAGCTCCAGATATTGTGGTCCAGCATGAAGGGAGTTGTCGATACTGATCCTGATTTGTTGGTGATTGAAGACAAGGGCTGCTCTAACTAGTGCACTCACAACTCTTGGGGCCGATGCAAGCAACTCGAACATAAGAGATGAGGTGGATCGTCTCCAGGTATGTGTCGACCAAGTCAAGGCAGGATTTTTGTTTATGTGGTAATGACCTAGGTACTTGACATGGTACTCTCTTCTATTTAGGTGGTTTTGTTTTCCATGCCAGTTATTTCTATTTATGTGGTAATGCCCTAGGTACTTGACATGGTACTCTTTTCTATTTAGATGGTTGTTTTTGTCATGCCAATTATTTATGTTATGGTGCTAAGTGCCTAGCATACCTGACTAGTAGTTTTTTCTATTGTGGGATTCTATCATGGTAATAGTGCCCAAGGTACTTGGCATGGTAGTTTCTTTTTACATTCTTTTTGTTACGGTGACATTGACCAAGTACTTTTCCATGGTGGTTTTTTTTGCTATGAGTATTTGTTTTTTCCATGGAAGTTTGTCTATTATTGTGGTACTTGTCATGGTAGTTTTTTCTACCATGACAGGTGCAGGGGTCATGGCTATTTTTCTAGGTATCATGTAATGGCCAAAATGCCTGTCATGGTACTTCGTTTGATCATGGTGGTGTTTTTTTCATGCCAGTATTTCCTGCTATGGTACTTTTCTTTTGCTATTGTTGTAGTGCTCAAGGTACTTTTCTACTATCCATGGTATATGTCATTACCTTAGAGGTTTTTTGGAAAGACATCTCTGTTATGGTGGCAGTGCCCAAGGTACTTTTTCATGGTTTTTTTTGCTATGGTTGATTGTTTCTTTAAGGAAGTTTGTTACTATTGTGGTTGTGCCCCAGGTACTTGTAAAGGTAGTTTTTCCTATTAAGGTGGTTGTACGGTCATTGCTTATTAGTGTGTAGTGTCCAAGAAACTTGTCATTGTAATTTGTTTTTGGTCATGGTGGCTTTTTTATCATGATAGTCTTTCCTGTTATGGTAGTAGCTTTTGCCTTGATGTTTTTAATGGAATGGCAGTTTTTTGTTATGGTGGTAGTGTCCAAGGTACTTTTCTACTTTCCATGGTATTTTTAATTGCCTTGGCGGTTTTTTGGAGTGTCCAAAGTACTTTTTTAGGGTAGTTTTTTCTATCAAAGGTACTTGTCATGGTACTTTGTGTTGTAATGGTGGTTCTCATATCTAATCCCTGTGGGCCTTTTGTTCTTCATTTGTCATACAGAAAGAAGTGACTGACTTGGAAGCATCAGCAAGTACGTGTGTGCAACAAATCAACTTTTATGAGAGCAGGTGAAGGCTGGTGACACAATGTTAATGCTTCCGACAGCTGGCCAGCACTTGAGCCACTTGCAGGCTACATTCTCTGTTCCAGGACTATGTGTTGCATGTGGTCTTGCATTCATGGCTTCCCATGTGGTTTGTGTATACATGCTAGCATGTGGTCATGCATACCATGCTCTGTGTTTTGCTGCCTGGCTTGGATCAGAGACGGTATGTGCGGACGCCTCTTGCAAGAGTAGTATTCCAGATTCATTTAAATCAATGCTCCTGCATACAGGTTGGTTACCGTTGCTTCCAATATCATATAATTCCAAGAATAGTCCAGGTTGCCTTGAAGTATCTGCTGATTGCAAAAGCCTGAACTTCACTGATGTGCTTGCAGGTTCTGGCCATATTCCTTGTGTGGCGCCGAAACAGGATGACGTGCCAAAGGTTGTGCTACAAGCTACTCCTGAAGCCCATAGTGTGTACTCCAGTGAGGGCACTCCAGTTGTGAAGGTAGACCCCCATGCAAGCACAACAGTAGTTGAGCCACAACCAAGCAAAAGCAGTCCAAAGGAAGATGCAACGGTTAACAATGCGGAGGCAATAGCGCAAGACGGAGTGGATGCAGTGTAGCGCATGGTAGCTGGTGATGTGAATCCAGATTCTCCCATCTTTCTGAGTGACATGGTGAAGGTGTCAAAGAAGCGCAAGAAAAACAGTGATGGTAAGTGGTAATGGTATTGGACTTGTCAACTTCTATGCAAATGTCTACATGGGGCTGATGTGTTGTTTTATGACATAGGTGGATCTTCCAAAAAGAATAGACCTTCAGAGTCCACACGTTCAAAGCACCATGCTCATCATGCAGATGGAGATATGGGAGAGAGGGAAGCACCCAAATCACCTCCTCCCGTGAAGAAGGCTCCCAGAAAGAGTACTCCCCTCCGCAATCCTTCTAGTGTTTCCCACCCCCCCAAGCCTCGCGTTTGCAAGAAATTGTGACTCTTCAATTGTAATACAAGAATCTGTGATTCTTGATTTTGAATGCAAAAGAAACTTTTTGTCGGCCTCTATGTTTTTGTCGCTTTTATGTTTCATAAGCACAATGTCTATGTTTTTGTCGCTTTTATGTCAAATATTGCCTCATGTTTATTTTTCAATGTTGAATGCTGTCTTTTACAGAGTGTCCAAAGGAAAAGGGGACCCTCAAGCTGCCCGTAGAGGAAATCATCATCATCAGAGATCCCCCAAAGTACATTCCCCCAGTTATCTCCTCCTTGCCATATGATGATCCAACCCGATCAGCCCTCATATTAGATCTTAATGGTGTACTTTGTCTTACATGTACACCTAATAAGCATGACCCTTCGTCTGTCCCCGATATTGAAGCTACATCATTTGTCAAGCATGAGGAGGCAGATGGCAGGTACTTGTTTGTTCCGAAAGATGCACATGATTTTATTGCATGGGCTGTGACATGGGAAAATGTCTACATATGGAGCAATGCAATGCTCAGCAAAGTGGGCTCAAGAATTCGAAGATGTTTTCCCCAGGTTCACAGTTATATTAGTGGATGGGTTGGACAACAGTTATGTGATGTGGGTAGTTACTGTTTTGGTAGTGGAAGGCCAGCATTTTTCAAGGTATTGCAGAATTTTTTGGCGAAGCTGCAGCGGTATGATACCAGCAATGTCCTTTTAATTGACAATAGTTCCTACAAATTTCATTATAATCCCTGTGGTACTTACATCATAGTGCCCGGTATTGAGCACCGCTCCAGCGAATACTTGTCAAAAGATCTAAAGGCCTGGCTAGAAGGGTGGCAGCATGCTACAGATCGTCGTGCCTTGACGGACACATTCAGCAAACCAAAAGCTACTGATGACAACAAGTATGTATTCACAGCAATTGAAAAAGGGTTTCAAAAGACATCGTATGATGCGTACTTATGTGGGCCACAGCTCATGCCCATAGAGTGCAAGCGACAATGACGTCCCTTGATTTTTTTAGGATGACAGATCCTCTATGTACCTTTTGTAACTAAACTAAACCCATGCCAGAACCTTGTATATTTATATGCTACTTTCCATGTGGAAACCAATTTTTTGGCTTCATTTTGATTGCCATTATAACTGATGTAATGACTTGATGTCAAATTGTTGAAGATGTAATATATTCCAAAACTGGTTGGATGCGTTGTCTTTGTGTCCCAACATTGAAGTGTTATTTTTCTGATTCAAGTAGTTTAAGACTGTTTAAGTGTCCAAGCATTGAAGTGTTATTTTTCTGATTCTGTTATTGTTTACCAATTTAAAACAGTTACAATGTAAGGTACTTTGGGTTGGCATACCAAAACTTAATAGATTGTTGTGTACAGAAACCACCCAGGGACTACCTATAAGGTACTTTGGACTGGCATACAACAACTTTTACAAGTCCTTGTTTCCTACATAGTTTAATACAATTTCCACCTGTGAACTACTTGTAAGGTACTTTTGGTTGTCATACCTGTAAAGAACCTAAAAGGTACTTTGGGCTAGCATACAACTTTTACAAGTCCTTGTTTCCTACATAGTTTAAGATAGTTTCCACCTGTGAACTACCTGTAAGGTACTTTTGGTTGTCAGACATGTAAAGAACCTATAAGGTACTTTGGGCTGGCATACAACTTTTACAAGTCCTTGTTTCCTACATAGTTTAAGATAGTTTCCACCTGTGAACTACCTATAAGGTACTTTTGGTTGTCAGACATGTAAAGAACCTATAAGGTACTTTGGGCTGGCATACAACAACTTTTACAAGTCCTTGTTTCCTACATAGTTTAATACAGTTTCCACCTGTGAACTACCTGTAAGGTACTTTTGGTTGTCAGACCTGTAAAGAACCTATAAGGTACTTTGGGATGGCATACAAAAGGTTTTACAAGTGCTTGTTACTTGCATATCTTAACATACAGAAACCACTTGAGGACTACCTTAAAGGTACTTTGGGCCGGTAGATAAACTTTTAGAAGTGCTTGTGAACTACCTGTAAGGTACTTAAGGCTGACAGACAGGTACTTTGTGTTCCAGAATTGAAATGCTATTTTTGTTACTCAAGTAGACAAAAGAGTTTACAAGTACTTGTTTGGACTGGCCTGCAAGAGGTTTTGAATCCTACAATAGGCTCCTACAAAAACCACCTGTGGAACAGTTGCATGGTACTTTGAAGCTAATTACTGGTACTTCTACAAGTTACTTGGGCAACAACCTATATCACTATTGGCATATAGTTGTACACATTTTCATATACTTCTGCAGCGAGTTTGAACTTATGTGGCTCTCCTTCTAAGGGTTCAAGGGTATCTTAATCGATCTAACCAAGTGTGATGCAAGAAGCACTTTTGGTTGACTAGCAGGCATGTAATAGATATGCTCGGCACCTTCCACTAGCTCGTAATAGTACCCCTCAACCAAATAGCTCCCTGCAGAAAGTATGTTTCCCCAGGAATCACTCAAGGCTCTTTTTGTTTTGTATTTCTCCTGTGAGCACCTCAAAAGGTAGAAGTCAGCTCCATCTTCATTGGCATTGGTGGCAAAGGCATCACCGATGCATAGAGCATCACTAATTGCGTCATGGTGCCCACCATACATCGGCAGATCTGATCCTTCGTCATTGCTAAAATATTCACTTTCTACATTGTCACCATCCAATGCCTCAAGGGTTAGATACTCCCAGTACTCAACATGTGTGTTGTTCAAGCATCGCCTCCAACGCTGGGACATACAAAATTCACAAAAACAAGCGAGAAGTCTGGAACGGAGGAGTGCACACTTGTCGCTCTCGGAGTATCCATTGACACAGTGTATTGATCGTGAGCCTTCAACTCGCTTTCAATTCCACTTCTTCTCCCTTGGCACCTCAGTTGCTTGGACCTCCCAAAAAATCCTATTCACCCCTGTGTGACCACTTTCATCATTAAATTTATGCTTCAAGAAGCCAACAACATCCTTGGCACACTTCATGTGCCATGCATCAGTCTTTAACTGCTCATGTGTTAAAGCCCTCTTAACAACTGCCCCTGCCCCATCATGCTCCCCTTTGCCGTGGCCCGAGGCAAAGAAACTCCACAGCATTTCAATGCCAGTCAAACCATAGTACCTAAAACAATGACCCACCTTCAATGCTGCGCAGAAACAAAATTCTGAAAACTTTTCATCAGAGGTGGAATAAAACCTGGCGTACCTTGACACGAAGAAGAACGGTCTAGATGACTTGAATTGAGCAGCACATCCATCTGACCACATCCAGTGCCGCTTCAAGAAGTTGAATCCCTGATTTTGAAGCCAAACACTATGCAGTTGCAAGCAATGTTGCACAAAAAGCGTGTCATGATCTTTGTCATCAGAAATGTAAAAATGTGTATATTTTAACACCTGGTCTTTCTCGTCTCGAATGTATGTAATGTACACCAAGATGGTGACTTGTGAAGAGTACCAATGCATTGACTGGATTTCATTTTGCTCCTTAAATGAGTAATTTTCCGCAAAGTCAATAACAGAGACCACTACATCTCTAGGAAACCTATGAATGCAATCTTTGAACTGCTGAGATTGCCACCGGGCAATAAAATTGTGTCGGATGTAAGTGGTCAAATGCTTTTTAAGAAAAGTTGTGAAATCCTTGCATCCCATTTCCTTCACCAGAAGATCCTTGCGCTTCTTGCCTTGAGAATGGGTTGAGGCAACGTCTTCAAACACCTTAACAGAAATTTGGGCTGCACTTTCAAGTGTTTCGTTTGGACAAAGCAATAATCTCTTTGACCCACATTGAGGACATTCTCCCTTCAAGCAAGTCAACTTATGAAATGCGGAGTCCATTGGTTTTTCACATAACACACTTTCAGTCAATGTGCTTACACTGGTGTATGTGTACGTGGCAGCTTCATACTTACTTGGAGCCTCTTTTGGAAAGCATATAGCACACATGCAACCACACCCATCACCGTGCATGCCTGCCTTACTGTGTCTCATGTGGTTGAATGCTTCCTTGAGATATATCATCTGAATATGAGCAATACAGCAACACGTGTAACGGTCCTTCAACTTACGAACAAACCAAGGTTTCAATCCCTCAAAACATCTGAGTGAGATCTTGATGTGTGGATATTGCATTTGGAATCTCATGTAAAGCTCAGCCTGTGCAAGGAAAAATAAAACCCATCAGAGGCTCATACTTTTTTCAAAGTAAAACCCATCAAAGTAAAAGCTCTGTGAGGTATTCAATGATTTTTTCTACCTCGAAAGTACCTAGAGCACCTCTTTACTATCATGGTACTTCCATGACTACCGTTGGCATGAACTCTATGGTACTTTCAAGACTACCGTTGTGAGGTATTTTAGACTCTTTCAGAGATCCAGAGTACCTAAAGATCCTCTTTACTGTCATGGTACTTCCATGACTACCTTTGAAAGGAACTCTATGAACTTTTTCTACCTCCAAAGTACCTAGAGAATCCATCTAAACTCACATGGTACTTTCAAGACTACCTTTGCGAGGTATTCTAGACACTTTCAAAGATCCAAAGTACCTAAAGAGCCTTTATACCATCATGGTACTTCCATGACTACCGTTGAAAGGAACTATGTGACTTTTCTCTGCCTCCAAAGTTCCTAGAGAACCTCTTCACTCTCATGGTAAATAACTACCTTTGAAAGGTCCAGAGTACCTAAAGAGCCTCTTTCAAGACTCTTTCAAAGGTCCAGAGTACCTAAAGAGCCTCTTTACTGTCATGGTACTTCCATGACTACCTTTGAAAGGAACTCTATGAACTTTTTCTACCTCCAAAGTACCTAGAGGACCCATTTGGACTCGCATGGTACTTTCAAGACTACATTTACGAGGTATTCTAGATTCTTTTAAATATCCAGAGTACCTAAAGAGCCTTTTATACTATCATGGTACTTCCATGACTACCTTTGAAAGGAACTCTATGACTTTTCTCTACATCCAAAGTTCATACCTATGAAACTTTAGGAGCATACCTGTGAATCATCAAGAAAATGTATTGGATGCTTTATGTAAGATTTTCTGCCCAATCGTTTTCGACACACATCTTTTTTGTTTGGCGACACTCTTGTCTCTGTCTGCCAAAAGGAAAAAACAAGGTCTTTTGTCGCTTGTGTGATGGTGGAACTTTGAGGTACTTGACGACTACATAATTGCAAAGGAAATGCGCCAACCTCAGCCTGTTTTAACCTTGAATTGGCTGCTACAAAGTTTTGTCGATGCAATCCAGTAAATCTGGCCATCTTGGAGTTGCTAATAGACCTTGATGGATCTCCTTCACTATTCACCAACATTATGCAAACAACTCTTTTAATCTTCAGCTCCTCTTCAGACATGGATGCTTTGACTTTAGTAATTGTGCCTCGAATATTGGATAGTATTGACTTCTCAGATGCATGATGCAAACGTCTAAAAGTTGGCAGTCCTAGAAGACATTGAAAGGCGGTTTTCTTAGCATCGCCAGTCATGCCTTTTGTTGCTTCCTGCCAGCATTTTGAGACTTTCATGCAAACCTGATTCACATCTTCTGTTGACCTTGAACTTGATGCATCACTTTCTCGTTGTCTCCTACGGCTCTCTCTTTTCATCATAGACCAATATTCTCGCATCCGATGGTTACCTTCATGGAGAATTGTGACTGAGTCATCCCTGTGGTAATTGTGAGTCATGTCATCATGAAGTGGATTGTATTGCGCATGCTGCTGAAAGTACTTAGAGACCTGCAATGAACTTGGAGGTGGCTCGTTTTGCACAATCGTCTCTTCAAAACATCCGACACCACAAGCAATGGCCAGCCATCCAACATGGAAATTGTATGGAGGTTGTTGCTGGTGCGGAACGTGCTCTCACAAGCTGCTGAAATCGACATTCCACAAAAGGTGACAATTGATTGGAGGCTGCTGCTCAGACACATCCTGTTGGCCAATCTCCTACTGCAATATCTCCATCCCGATCTCCTGGACCTTTAGTCTCCACACCTTATGACAATTCTCCACAAGTTCCTGCTGCAATTTTCCTTCTTCTTGCGAGAGAGAGAGAGAGAGAGAGAGAGAGAGAGAGAGAGAGAGAGAGCTCGTAGACTACTGAAAGGGTAGGTAGAGAGTCTTGCATTCGACTAAATCAAGAACCGTTAAAGTTGTTGGCACAACGCCTTTAGAAATATTAAATATTTATTTTTTGGCTTTTGAAAACTGCCAACAAAACACCATCCAATAGTGCCTCACAAGAGGTGTCAAGGACACTACTTTTTGCACCACCAACCCATGATTTCACCCCTATGGCCTTAAGGCCATAGGGTCCCCTGTATGCTAGTAAGAACCTCTCTATGCTCTACACATCCGATGACCCCAAGGCCACAAGTTTCCCTCTATGTTTTGAAGAAACCCTTCAAGAGGGTGTTTTGGCAACCTATGGACCCAGGGCCATAGGGTGCTCTCTATGATATTGAACAACCCTCATTGTTTTGGTACCCTATGGCCACAGGTATAAAGCACTATTTGGTCTCTCTATGCTAGTTAGAACTGATCTTTGTTCTATATTGGCACCCTTTGGCCTGAAGGCCATAGGGTCCGCTCTGTGCTAGTAAGAACCGATCTATTCTCTATATTGGCACCCTAATTCAGGCCATAGGATCCTCTGTATGTTAGTAAGAACCTCTCTATGCTCTACACATACTATGACCCCAAGGGCACAAGGTGCCCTCTATGTTTTGAAGAAACCCTTCATGATGGTTTTTTGGCAACCTATGGATGCAGGGCCATAGGGTGTTCTCTATGCTAGTAAAAACACTATTTTCTCTATATTGAGGAGACTTTGTGGGCTGAAGGCCATAGGTTCCCCTCTATGCTAGTGAGAACCTCTGTTTTCTCTACGTTGACACCCTGTGGCCTGAAGGCCATAGGGTTCCTTGTATGCTAGTAAGAATCTCTCTATGCTCTATGCTCTATATTGACATCCTATGGCCCCAAGGACACAAGGTGCCCTCATTGTTTCGAAAAAACCCTCAATGTTGTTTTGGCACCCTATGGCCACATGTATAAAGCACTATTTGGTCTCTCTATGTTAGTAAGAACCGATCTATGCTCTATATTGGCACCCTATGGCCTGAAGGCCATAGGGTCCCCTCTATGATAGTAAGTAACTCTCTATGTTCTACACATCCCATATGTTTTGAAGAAACCCTTCATGAGGGTTTTTTGGCAACCTATGGACCCAGGGCCATAGGATTCTGTCTATGCCATTGAGGATACCTTGTGGGCTAAAGGCCATAGGGTCCCCTCTATGCTAGTAAGAACCTCTGTTTTCTCTACATTGACACCCTGTGGCCTGAAGGCCATAGGGTTCCCTCTATGATAGTAAGAAGCTCTCTATGTTGTATGCTCTATATTGACATCCTATGGCCCCAAGGCCACAAGGTGCCCTCATAGTTTTGTAAAAACCCTCATTGTTTTGGCACATTATGCTCCTAGGTATAAAGCACTATTTGGTCTCTCTATGCTAGCAAGAACCAATCTATGCTCTATATTGGGACCCTATGGCGTTTAGGCCATAGGGTTCTATGTATGCTAGTAAGAACCTCTCTATGCTCTACACATCTTATGAACCTAAGGGCACAAGGTGCCTTGTATGTTTTAAAGAAACCCTTCATGAGGGTTTTTTTGGCAACCTATGGACCTAGGGCCATAGGGTGCTCTCTATGCTAGTAAAAAATACTAGTGCTCTATATTGATGAGACCTTGTGGGATGAAGGCCATAGGGTCCCCTCTATGCTAGAACCTCTTTTTTCCCTATATTGACACCCTGTGGCTTGAAGGCCATAGGGTTCCCTCTATGGTAGTAAGAAGCTCTCTATGCTCTATGCTCTATGCTCTAAATTGACATTCTATGGCTCCAAGGCCACAAGGTGCCCTCATTGTTTTGGAAAAACTCTCATTGTTTTGACACCTTAAGGCCCCATGCATAAAGCACTATTTGGTCTCTCTATGCTAGTAAGAACCGATCTATGCTCCATATTGGGACCCTGTGGCCTTCAGGCCATAGAGTCCCCTATATTCTAGTAAGAACCTCTCTATGCTCTACACATCTTATGACCCTAAGGGCACAAGGTGTCCTGTATGTTTTAAAGAAACCATTCATGACAGTTTTTTGGCAACTTATGGACCGAGGTCCTAGGTCCATAGGGTGCTCTCTATGCCAGTAAAAAAAACTATTTTCTTTATATTGAGGAGACCTTGTGGGCTGAAGGCCATAAGGTCCCCTCTATGCTAGTAAGAACCTCTGTTATCTCTATATTGAGACCCTGTGGCCTGAAGGCCATAGGGTTACCTCTATGGTAGTAAGAAGCTCTCTATGCTCTTTGCTCTATGCTCTACATAGAGATCCTATGGCCTGAAGGCCACAAGGCTCCCTCATTGTTTCAGATGGAAAGTAGGGCACCTTGTGACCCTAGGGAACATAGGGAATCCTATGGCCCTTAAGATTGTATATTTTCACCCTATGGCCCTTGGACCACAAGGTATTGAGATGGGACAGAGGGCATCCAAGGGCCCGAGGGTGGCCTACGTACATAGGGTACACCATGGTGCATATTAACGGGCACCATGGAAGCCCCATGCACCTAGGGCTCTAGGGCCATAGGATCTCCAAAAGGAACATCGGGAATCATATGGCCCTTGCGATTGTGGCACTTGGGCAATAGGGTCTTCAGATGGAATGTAGGGCACCTTGTGACCCTAGGGAACATAGGGAATCCTATGGCCCTTCAGATTGTAGATTGTCACCCTATGGCCCTTGGGCCACAAGGTCTCTAGATGGGACATAGGCACCCTGTGATCCTATGGATATAGGGCCATAGGATCTCCAAAAAAAACATATGGAACCCTATGGCCCTTGAGATTGTACAAATACACCCTATGGCCCTTGCGCCACAAGGTCTCAAGATGGAACAGAGGTCACCTTTTGATCCTATGGCCATAGGTTCCTTATGTTCCTTTTGGAGATTCTATGGCGCTAGGGCCATAGGATCTTCAGAAGGAACATAGGGAACCATATGGCCCTTGAGATTGTACATTGCCATCCTATGGCCCTTGCGCCATAGTGTCTCTTGATGGGACATAGGGCACCCTGTGATCCTATGTCCGTAGGGCCATATGTTCATTTTGGAGATCCTATGGCCCGAGGACCATAGGATCTCCAAAAGGAACATAGGGAACCCTGTGATCCTATGTCCGTAGGGCCATATGTTCATTTTGGAGATCCTATGGCTCGAGGACCATAGAATCTCCAAAAGGAACATAGGGAACCCTATGGCCCTTGAGATTGTACATTCCCACACTATGGCCCTTGGGCCACAAGGTCTCCAATAGGTCACCCTTTGATCCTATGGCCCTAGGTTCTTTATGTTTCTTTTGGAGATTCTATGGCCCTAGTGCAACCCTATCTCCAAAAGGAACATAGGGAACCCTATGGCCCTTGAGATTGTACATTGCCACCCTAAGGCCCTTGGGCCACAAGGTCTCTAGATCGGACAGAGAGCACCATGTGATCCTATGGCCATAGTGCCATATATATGTTTTGGAGATCATATGGCTCTATGGCCATAGGATCTTCAATAGGAACATAGGGAACCCTACCCTTGAGATTGTACATTAGCACCCTATGGCCAGATGGGACATTGGTCACCCTATAGTACGATGTGAGACCACCCTATGGCCTTATGGTCATAGGGTGACTTAGGGCCATATGTTACTCTTTAGTATGAGGTGAAACCCTATGTAGCCACACTCTGTCTGCCCTTCTAAAGATTCGATGTCTAGTTTTATTTTAGTGACTACAAATGAATTTAAAGAAACTATATTACACCATATCTTACAAACACATATACTGTACACTTTCTTTCCCACCTTTTTGCCTCTTTTTTTTTTCCCATCCTCCTGCAACTAAACAACATCGCGCTCTACTCGTCCTCTTTCAACGTGTGCCCAACTCCCCACAACCCAATTATAGGTATCCATAGTTTCAACATTTTCTGTAGTTATTGTCTCTTGTATTTGCAGGTTTATAATTTTTTTTTGTAATTAGAGATTTTTGCAGTTAGAGTTTTACAATTTTACAGTTTAGGTCACTTATGAAGAGTTTTCTGTTTTACAGATTTAGGTCCCTAATAAGAGTTTTCGTTTTACAAATTTAAGTCTCTAATTAGTGTCTTCTGTTTTATATTTTTAGGTCTCTAATTAGAGTATTCTGTATTACAGTTTTAGATCTCTAATTAGAGATTTTTCTGTTTTATAGTTCTACAGTCTACATTTTTACAGTTTTAGAGATGTAAGTAATGTTTTTTGTTTATTGTTTTAGAGAGAGGTGATTCACAATTTAGCTAAAACGTAATTAGATTAAGAACAGTTAAAATCGAATTAAGCAAAAAGATTAGGGTTTCTACAGGTTACCTCTGAGTAAATTTGTGTTTGATAAAAACCAGCGGCAACAGTAGCAAGCAGTCACTTAGGTGTGTTGAGGCCGCGACGATGATGGTAACAGATCTGTGTTTGGGAGGTCGCGACAGCAGTCCTTCTATTGAAGGTTGTGGCGATGGCTTCGCGTAATCTGTGTGCGCGTCGCAACGATGGCGTAGAACTGTATGCGTAGGGAGAGAGAGACAGAGAAAGACAAGCTCTGTGCAGGTTTCTATGTAGGTTTCGAGCAAGAAACGAGAGAGAGAAAGAGAGCGATAGCGCGGAAAAAATTGTGGTAGAGAGAGAAAGAGAGAGATAAGGTTAGTTAGGTTAGGTTAGAAATTCAAAATTCAAATTTTGAATGTAGGGGCTGTTTTCATGGGTTTGCAGTCGAGATTACTAGAGTTCTAGGCTTTGTGCAAAAATGAGACATAGCTCATCGGCTCCGAAATTGAAAGAGTTTTTTAGAAAAAAAAAAGCATGGAAAAAAAAAAGTTGGTGCAAGGCTTTGTCAATGTCCATATCTTTGTAGTACGGGTGGAACGACACCAATGAAGCAAAATTTGACTCTAGAATCAAAATCTGCATAGTAAAAAATACACTAAAAATAGCTAAATTTTAAAAAAATTATCCCGAAAATTGTGCGCTATTTTTTTGTCCGATATCAATAAGTGTATTTGAAAACCCATTATGACAAAGTTTGTCGTAGCGTATTTTTTTTTAAAATTATTTTTTAATTATTTTTTAAATTTATGCCACTTGCGGATATCCCTTGAATGGCCGAAATTATTATGAAGACACCTCAGCCACCCCTGGGCTCACACCATAGGACGGCAATGTTGGAGGTCAAGGATCAAAGCGTGCACTCAGTTCCATTTGAAAATCCTATGTCCTATGGTGAGATCCTTGTGGCCCTATGGTGGCAATGTGAAAGCTTGTGGACCTAGGGCCATAAGTTGCCCTATATTCCATTTGGAAATCTTATGGCCCTAGGGTTTAGGGGCGACAATGGATAAGCTCCAATACATAGCCCTATGTTCTAGTTGGAGATCCTATGGCCCTAGGTCCACGACAATGTATAAGCTCAAGAGCCATACGTTGCCCTACTTTCTAGTTGGAGATCCTATGGCCCTAGGGTCATGGGGTGGCAATATGTAAGCTCAAGGGCCATACGGTGCCACATGTCCCATATGGAGATCCTACGGCCCTAGGGCCATGGGGTGGCAATGTATAAGCTCAATGGCCATACATTGCCTATGTTCCATTCAGAAATCCTATGGCCCTAGGGTAATGGGGTGGCAATGTATAAGCTCAAGGGTCATACATTGCCTATGTTCCATTTGGAAATCCTATGGCCCTAGGGTAATGGGGTGGCAATGTATAAGCTCAAGGTCCATAGGGTGCCACATGTCCCATATAGAGATCCTATGGCCATGGGGCTGCATTGATATCCTGGCCACCCTTGAACCCGCACCCTTCACTACAACAAAAACAGGTGTTATCGAAACCAGTTGCTATTAGCGATGCAGATAGCGACGCTCATAGCGACAGGCATAGCGACGCATATAGTGACGACCATAGCAGAAATTTTTTTTCTTGGGCAGAGGGCAGGTAGCCTGGCCTGTGCCCAGTTAAAAGATGGACACAGCCACAGCCAGACTTCCTGCCCTCTGCCCAAGAAAGCGAGCAGCACCAAAATATCAACCATGCTCCCGCGCGCAAAAATTTTGGCAGAGTTCCCTTTGTTTTTACATAAACTTTTCAAAAAAAAACATATCATGTATACGCCTCCTACATGCTATCCATGTAGGATCTCACATGAGATTTAAGGCCAATGAAAGACAACCGTACCAACTGAAAAGCATAGCCATAACTTAAAAGCATAACCATAACTTAAAGGCATAACCATAACGAACCATAACCATAACTTAAAACCATAACCGACTATAACCACTTTGATCAAAACCATAATGCAGATAACCATAACCATAAACAAAATTAACAATAACCATAAGCATAACCAGAAAGAGAAACAATAACTGTCTATACAATGACAATGACAATAATCATAACCATAAGGGAAACAATAACTGTCTGAACACTAACTGTTTGTACAAAAAAGAGACACATAAGTGTGTCTGTGTCTCACAAAGCATATAGATGAAATCTGGTCCACTAATGACTAGGCGTCGCAACCTGCACATAGGACAACTCACAAAATTAGTATTGATATTACTTCACATATACTGACTAAATTAAATCAACTCACACATATTAACGTCTCACCTCAAGCGATCAGTGAGACTATAAGGCCTCCCAGTCTACAGGCTCTCCTGAAGCTTCAAGATCATTCAGTACTTCATAGATACCTTTGCGATATCCATCTGACTCCTCCTTGCGTGATGGAGCTCGATGCATCGCAAGATTCTGTGTTTATACAAAAATCAAAGTAATAAGAATACATGATTCATCGCGTTTTAAAAAACGCCATAGTTAAGATTGGATTAGAAACTCACAAACTCATAGCGAAAGGTGTCGAAGCCTCCGCTTCCAAGATGAGATGTCCCCCTAGTCATCTATCGTACCTGCGCAGCCTCACGCTGCTGTCTGAACCGCGTGGCCGCTGTCCGCTCATCCTCCCTGATCTGCAGCCACGTCTCGTGTGGGATGCCCGAAGGCTTCTGCGAGCCGGTCCTGAAAGCCTTCCAAGTTGCATCTCTTTGATGTTTGATGGTGTCCCGTGCAACACCCTTGATCCACCGCGCCGAAACAACGGAAGAACCCAAAGTAGGCTGGTACTCTCTCAGGATGGTCTCCACTATGTACGTGACTTTTCCTTGTCTTGCTGATCCCAAGACGTCAGAATGCTGGTCGAAAACTGCAGCTCCACAAGCTGGCGAATCCGCTATTGCAACTCAGTCCCGACTCTATCCATGTCAACAGAACCATCTCCCCATACAGTATAGAGCTTGGAGGCACTAGGATCGTGTGTCCCCTAAGGTGCCCGAGGTGTGCCAGGAGGTGTTTCGAGAGGTGTGCCTGGGTAAGACGGGGGTCGTGAGCGAGGAGGGGTCGAAGCATCTGTGGACCCTCCTCCACAGCAACCACCACCTCCACCTGATGATCGCCGAGATCGGCGAGTGCGCAAACGCAAATTGCGTGGTTCACTCTTAAAATGTGGCCAGGTATTTTCAATGTGCCTCCAAGCCTTCGAATCAGTGGGCACCCTAAATGTTGCGTCAGTGGATCTATTCGTAGAATGCCACCGCATCAACTTTGCAATGGAACCACAACGAAACATGATTTTTATCCTAGGAATAATAGGGAAATGCCGCAACACTTTAGCTGGCACTATCTCGCCAATTGCATCTTGTTTGTAGCGCATTGCTCCGCACTTAGGACACGACAGACAATCTGCGAATTCATTGCGAAAAAGAATGCAATCATTTGGACATGCATGAATCTTGTTGTAGTCCAAGCCAACTGAGGTCAGAAGTTGCTTTGCGTCTGGCCTAGAGGGGGGCATTTCATTGCCAGCCGGGAGAAGTTTCTCCTGCAATAACCTCTTTAAGACACATTAAATTAAAAAGCTCTCCGAGCACACCATCGTTGCAATCCGAAAATATCTTTTGTAAATTACGTACCTAAACAAATCAGTGACGCTTGCATTTGACCACCCATACACTGACTGAAGATTCAAAAACGCCAGAGAAGTATGAACCACAGATAGTTTGGCGCCTTCATAGATTGGTTGACGTGCCAACTTCCTCAACATGTCTTCAGGAGATAGGCGCACGGTTTCTGGTGCTGCTTCGTTCGCGTTCTCCTCGCTTGTTTGGAAGAAGGTATCCAGCATCTCCTCCATGCCATTGTCTTCTGTCTGTAAGCCCTTTTCTGCTTCCATCCGTGGCTCTATATTGGTCGGACCTTCACGCATAATATTTTTTCTCTCTCTCTCTCTCAGATGTAGGTGCTATGTCGCGGAAATCAATGCCCGTTCCGTAGGAGTCGTATCGCAGATTCTGTACGGTTTCTCTAGAAAACTCTCCGTACTTGTGCACATGCTCATTACATATCCTACGCTTGCGCAGGATTTGATACTTGCAGAGCGTGCACGAGCATGCAATCTTTTCCTCCGTGTTAGTTGATGATGTTGCCATCTACAATGATTATGAATGTTGTTTTAATATATATATATATATATATATATATATATATATATATATATATACTACTCACAATGTAAACTACCTCGCATTCTCTAGTCTTGCTCAATCTCCGTACACCTCGGTCCAGAGGTGTACGGAGATCAGGACCACCGGGTCAAAATCTCGTCTTTATTGGTCAAATCCTATATGGGTAGACACATACGTGCACTCCCTGGTGTACATGGCAATGCATGTAGCAGACAAAACCCCTTTGCCTCTTTTGGTTCCATAGTTTCTTCTATGTCTACGAACCCACCTGCCTCCATTCCGAGGTAGCCTGTCAGAGAAAGCTTTCCAATGCCGCACTTGATGAAAGCACAAGCCATGGAAGTTCTCAGCCCAATGAAAGTTTTCTACCTGATTGTAAACCGGACGGGGCCTCCATGTTCTTGCTCAAAAAAGCGATCTCGATCTCTCTTTCTCTCTCGATCTCACTCTCGCTATCTCTCTTTCTCTCTCTCTCTCTCTCTCTCTCTCTCTCTCTCTCTCTCTCTCTCTCTCTCTCTCTCTCTCTCTCTCTCTCTTTCTCTCTCTATTTCCTTATTTTCCTATCTCTCTCTCTGTCTCGCTCTTCACTTCCCTACCTCTCTCTCTCTCTCTCTCTCTCTCTCTCTCTCTCTCTCTCTCTCTCTCTCTCTCTCTATATATATATATATATATATATATATATATATATATATATATATATATATATATATATATAACACTCTCTTTCCCTATCTCTCTCTCTCTCTCTCTCTCTCTCTCTCTCTCTCTCTCTCTCTCTCTCTCCCTATCTCTCTACTGATCGAACGAGTGACTGAGCTAGGGAGATCTAGACGTCCATGACTGCGGAGGACTACACAACATCGACAGACGCTGCATCGGAGGATCTAGCTAGGTCACTTTGGCTCAACATGCATAACGCTCGGTCAGACTACTGACCATGGAGGAGATTGATGAGATCCGCCAGCGACAGCTGCTGGATCTCCTATAATCTACCTATCCCAGCTAGCTGGTTTAACCGTTTAGTCCATACCCAGCAGTTTAAGATTCCATAATATTTTATTTTGTCATCTTCTTACTCTGACTTTGTATCAGATCCATCACATTGTAACTTTCTTGTCTCATGTCTCATAGGTCACTTTGGCCTTTCGAAGACGTTAATATAACATTTCATTTCATTTCTCTCTTTAATTATTTTTCTTTAATTTTAATTTCCTAAGCATACATTAATTCTCTATCTCTCTCTCTCTCTCTCTTTCCTACATGCACACACACACACACACACACACACACTCTCTCTCTCTCTCTCTCTCTCTCTCTCTCTCTCTCTCTCTCTCTCTTTCCTACACACACACACCACTCTCTCTCTCTATTTCCTACACACACACACACCTCTCTCTCTCTCTCTCTCTCTCTCTCTCTCTCTCTTTCCTACACACACACACCGCCCTCTCTCTCTCTCTCTCTCTCTCTCTCTCTCTCTCTCTCTCTTTCCTACACACACACACAATGTAGAGAGAGAGAGAGAGAGAGGGGTTGGGGGGGCATAATACCTGCGCAGCAGGTGGAGGCCAAGATTTGAGCAGAGCGTAGGCGAAAATGGCCCCTGCTGCTCGCGGGTTTTGCTTTTTTCCCCCAATTTTTTTGCGTCGCTATAAGCGTCGCTATCTCCATGTTGTGTTGTAGTGCTTGAGCTTAGGGGCCTTAGGTTCTCTTATTGTATGTTGTGAGATCTTGTGGACCTAGGGCCATAGGGTGGCAATGTATAAGCTCAAGGGCCATACATTGCCTATGTTCCATTTGGAAATCCTATGGCCCTAGGGTCGTGGGGTGGCAATGTATAAGCTCAAGGGCCATAGGGTCATGGGGTGGCAATGTATAAGCTCAAGGGCCATAGGGTGCCACATGTTCCATATAGAGATCCTATGGCCCTAGGGCCATGGGGCTACATTGATATGTTGGCCACCTTTGACATCTTGGCCATAGGTTGTCTTTTTGTATGTTTTGAAGTCTTGTGGCCCTAGGGCCATAGGGTGTCAATGCTCACACCCTTGGGCTTAGCACCAAGGTTGTCTTTTTGTATGTTTTGAAGTCTTGTGGCCCTAGGGCCATAGGGTGTCAATGCTCACACCCTTGGGCTTAGGTCCATAGGTTGTCTTTTTGTATGTTTTGAAGTCTTGTGGCCCTAGGGCCATAGGGTGTCAATGTATAAGCTCAAGGGCCATACATTGCCCTATGTTCCATTTGGAAATCCTATAGCCCTAGGGTCATTGGATTGCAATGTATAAGCTCAAGGGCCACACATTGTCGTATGTTTTATATGCCGATCCTATGGCCCTAGGGTCATGGGGTTGCAATGTATAAGCTCAAGGGCCATACGTTGCCCTATGTTCCATTTGGAAATCCTATAGCCCTAGGGTCATGGGGTTGCAATGTATAAGCTCAAGGGCCATACATTGTCGTATGTTTCATATGCCGATCCTATGGCCCTAGGGTCATGGGGTTGCAATGTATAAGCTCAAGGGCCATACATTGCCGTATGTTTCATTTGGAGATCTTATGGCCCTAGGGTCATGGGGTGCCATAGGATGTATATATACTTGACATGAAACTCCCTATGGCCCTAAGGCCATAGGATGTATATATACTCGACATGAAACTCCGTGAGGTGATCTTGAGGACAACCCTATGGCCTTCAGGCGTTAGGGAGCTAATATAGAGAAAATATGATTTATACCGGCATAGAGAGCTATGGCCCTGGGGCCATAGCAAAACAATGAGGGTTTTTTGGAAACAATGAGGGCCCCTTGTAGTCTAGGGGACATAGGAAGTCAATATAGATCATAGAGCATAGACGATAGAGCATAGAGCACAAAGAGATTCTTAGTAGCATAGAGGGAACCCTATGACCTTCAGGCCACAGGGTGCTTCTCATGAAACACCCACATACATACTTGTTATGCTTTATGCTACGTAAATCAATATACTCTGCAAGCGGTTTGTTTAACAATTATTATTGCAAATCTTCTTGCACCAGGTATAGCTAATTTCAATCATGGTGATAGAGTGTGCATGTTTCTAGCGACACAAAAGGTTGCCATTGGGACTATATTTGAAATAAATCCAAGTGCATATTGTTCTGGCATGCTTATTGGGGAAGTCAATGTATCGGTGTCGGTTGATTTGTGTTTTGAAAAGAAAGCACTCATCCCTTTTCCAACAATGGATGCATTGACAGTGGGAGATGCTTTTCATAGTATTGTGAAATGGAGTAGTGGGTTGTTGCAACATATAAATGAGATGCAGTACAAAGGGGCTTCTATGCATGAGGCTGACAAAGTAGAAGGAGCATTGGATGCACAATGTAATGGAATGAGCTACAGAGAGGTACTATGCAGAAGCATAGTAATACAGAGAGGTACTATACAATACCTTTTAGGATAAGAGGGTTCAAATTTCGGATGAAAGCAAAACACATGTAGTAGTCGAAGGGGTTGTCATGTATGTGTGTTCGTTTGACTCTGTAAACTTTGGTGAGCTAGGTGAAGATAACATTGGTATTGGTATCAAAACATCCTATGCAGATGAGGCTACTATTTCTGCAGAAGCTAGTGTATGCAGCATTAATCTAGTTTGTTGGCCTATTAAGAGAGTGGCAACTATGGATGGAAAAGAATTGTTATGCTATGAGGATCTACATGCTATGCATGCGTTACAAGACACATGCATTGAATCAGCTTATTTGGTAGAGCCTATTTCAAAAAAGCGAAAATATTACTTTGTAAATAGGAAGCCAAAAATGTCAGTGAAAGCTTCTAAGAGATCCAATCAAGCATCTATCCAACTTGTTTTAACCATAGATTGTTGTTCCAAAAGGTGTTGTCAATATGCCAATTGAGATAAGGTCATGGCTATGCGCAATGAATTTTGGGGACAGAGTTTGCAAAATAGAACAAACTATGTGTATGATACAATGTTGACTGCATGGCGTGAGAACAAAACAACTACAAAGACATGCTATGTGTTTTCTTTTAATGGATTGGTACGAAATTCATGGCATTCCAAAAACTTCATTTTATCGTTACCGTGAACATTTTGAGAATGGGGTTAGACGCTCAGTGCATGGTAATGATGGTGTCATGAGAAAAGGAAGAGACCATACAGAAATGGGAAGGGCATTGATGCGCTCTTTTGTTGATGAAAACTCGGAGAGAATGCCACATAAGAGTAGAACCATGGAAGATGGTACTAGGGAAACTTTGCTTGCAATACCAAACACGTACAAGCAAGTAGACATTTTACATGATGTCAATAAAACACTTGACAGTATGAGTCTCAAGCCAATGTCTAGCATGACATTCAATAGGATTTGGAATACAGAGTGCTAATGTGACATTGTCAAAAACAAGTGATTTCTCCAAATGTGTTGTGTGTAGTCGGATAAAGTCTCAACTAGAGTCAACAAAGGATGATGAGATGATTGCACGTTTAAGGGATGAACGTAGAATTCACATGTTGCAACAACAAAGTTGTAGGAATGTGTACTACACTTGGGGTAAGTTCTCCCAGTTGCAAAAGGATAAGTATTTATGCATTATACATGATAAAATGGATCAAGAAAAGACAACAATACCTAGGTTGTGTGTGAAGTCAAAATATTATGCGAATGCATATCAATTGCAAGTATCATTAACAAGTATGATAACACATGGACATGGTCATGGAATGTATGGTCACTTCTCACTTAATGGTCTATGGCATTCAAATCCCAACGCTACAATTGGTTCCCTTACATTATGATTACAAAATCTGGAAAGAACAGAAAACCATGGACTAGGAGATTTATGCCATGACGGTATGCCACGTAGCAATGTAATGTTATTCAATGCATTGAACTCAAGGAGAGCTCTAGACCTCCAAAACAAAATGAAGCAAGAGCGTGAGAGGAATGCATCAAAATGACACCACCGTTGGCCATCCAAGGATGTAATGAAGAGATTGTACACATACAATCAACTTACTCTCAATGTGTTGTGGATACCATATCCACTCCTATATTTCAAAAATTGCCTGAGAATTTTTTGCTATAGCTAGATAATTGTGCAGGAGAGAATAAAAATTGATATTTGTTTGCATACTTATCCTTGTTAGTAGCAAAAGGAGTTTTCAAAACCGTGCATTTGGGATTCTTAATGGTGGGTCATACACATGAGGACATAGATGCAATGTTTAGTAGGTTCTCAGAAAGATTGCGAACAGGAATGACATTCACTTTTCCACATCTGATGGAACATTTTCAAAAATGTGAAAGCTCAGATCCAGCACCATTTTTTATGACACAAGTTCCCGACTTGAAATCCTTTGTGCAAGGGTACATGTGTGACGGACAAGATGCTCTAGTCGGACACTCTAAGCCACTTCAATTTCGTTTCTATATGCAAGGTGAAGTCCCAGTAATGTAGTACAAAATTCATCCCAAATCACCCGATTGGATGCCAAAGGAGTCGGGAATTGAGTTGTGGATAAAAGATGACCAGGGAGAACCAAAATTACCAACAGGCTGTCCAGATGTGGTACCTATAGCAGACTATGTGAGAGATAGTCCGCTTGTTATTCAAGGGATTAAGTCATATCTTGAATTTTGGAAAAGATGTTCTCTATTAAAGGGAAAGAACCATGACTCCACAAAATACATGGAGCCTATTATCACTTATTGGCAAAACATAATCAATGAGCTTGAACAACCAACCAATAAACACATTGGTGAATATACAACATTTTGGCCAAAGACTATAGGGAGTCATCGAATGCAAGAGATAGAGGAAGACAGAGATGAGTTTCAAGGATATGAAGAATTGAATGATCACTATGTTGGTCCTCAAAGTGCAAGGCCACAAGAGGCCTTTAGGCCTCAAATTGATGTAAGAAAAGGGGATCTTGTTCTTGTGAGACCCGCAGATCCTGAATATCCAATATGTCTAGGAGTGGCAGAGTCAAACGTTGATGTAGACAAATCATCTCCTGACTACAAGAAAGTTCTGATTCAGTATTGGGCACCAAAACATCGAAAACAAAATCCCACAATCCAAGAACAGTATGAGGATTTTTGGAAAACGAGTTGGTGCTGCAATCTTGCTGACCCAAAGCACTGGGAGTGGAAGAATTACGGAAACAATCAAGATCCCATCAAATGTCATGGAGAAGGCACAGGCTAGCTTAATAGGAGAAATTGAATAGCATTTCATATATTGCTCATTGTTTTATTTCCCCACCTTATGTATGATTTTATGAAGTATTTTTAAACACCCACATAAAATGAAAATTCTAAAAGGTGTTTCTCAACACCACCATTTTCTTGGGAATCTATCTCTTTTATGAAGTGTTTTGAAACACCCACATAAAAATAAAAATTTTAAAAGGTGTTTCTCAACACCACCGTCTTCTTGAGAATCTATCTCTTTTATGAAATGTTTTGAAACACCCACATAAAAATAAAAATTTTAAAAGGTGTTTCTCAACACCACCATTTTCTTGAGAATCTATCTCTTTTTCACATTCCCAAATTCAATGAAATTTTTCCAAATTTAATGGGAAATAGGAATCCATCGGCGTTGAAATTAGTCCCAAAGTTGTGGGATTTTCCCATTTCATCTAAAATGGTGTTGAGGTGACTTGAATGAGGCACGGAGACTCTTTGAGGGTGTCAATATCAAGAAGTGAAACTAAAAAACTAATCTATCATCAACACTAGTAAATCTATCACTCTGTAGTCTGGAGATTGTGCCTATGTCTTGTCTCACTACTCTAGGTCATCACGCCATTTCATCAACCAAATGAACTCGGAATGCAAAGAAACTTTAGGAGGAGCCATAATAGTCCTAGGGGCACTATCTTACAAAGTATGGAGGTCATTTGATATAGTACAAAAATCACATTCCATCATGGTCCAAGTCCTAAAAATTGTAACAGAACTATCTACAAAGGTCACCCTATGGTTTAGGATCACGCTCCAAAGGTCAAAATGTCAAAAAAAACCCCTTGTTGCACTCAAAATTATAGAATTGGCTCATAAACAGGTAGTTGCAAACCACAAAAACATTGAGAATGAATATACTTAAATGAAATAACAAGATATAAGGAACACAATGCACTTTTTGGAATTGAATTTTGATAACCAAAGGATGAGAAAAATTGATTACAAGGTGCTGCTGAGTTGCCTCTCTTAGTCATATGTACAGAGCTGGTCAAAAAATTTAGGTTATTCTACAATGGTGTGTTTGCACTAGAAATTTTTAACCTTATACCGAGGGTTTCTCATTTGGCCAATGGCCGACTTACACGGCTTTTGGGTTCATGACAAAAGAATTACAACTCAAAGTGTATACAAAATGTGGCGCAACAATCATGACTTGTCTTTTATACAAAGATTCTCCGAAAAAATAATATAACTAAAGAAAAATCATGGGCTTTGTGGTCGTGTAGCCGGCTAGGAGAATGCCCGCTAGGTATGTCCACCAACATTTCCCTCTTCCTAGTCATTGCACTTCCTCATGAAAGCTCTACTTTTGGCTTCAGTAGAGTTGAACTACCTTTTCTCAAGTGTCTTCATGATTCAGGTGAATTTGGTAGCCCAAGCTACAATGGCCACTTGAATGGACAATTCTTTGAATGGGTTGTTGAGGAGTGTGCTCTAATAGGCAATGTGCCATGCTTGTAAATATTTTGTGAGGGGGTTGAAAATGGTAGAGTCCATTTCAAAAAACCCTATCATGAACGCCTCTTTAAATGTTTGCATGTAATGACAAGGCAAGAACATGAGCCATGCATACATGTTTATAAGGATGTTTCTACTGGGGACTTTAGTTTCTAGATTCCAAGTGATGTGCTCTGGGCCTTCTAGGAATACTTGTCATGTGTGTTCTCCACCCTCAATGTCCTCAAATGTCTGTATGCATGTGATAATCATTTTTGCAACATTTGTGAGCATTGACAAGTCTGATCTTGGATATATTTCATTTGGTTGATTACAAATTGCATTGTATGTAGCATGTATAATTCAATTGGTCTATAGTTGTTCATGGCTTTGAAAGCACTAGGTAGTTGAGAATTGCTGGCCTTCCACTCTTTCAAATAAAGTAGCTATCCCAAGATTGTCGTTGAGGAATTGGGTAATAAGTAGCATTGATCCTGAGATAATGTGGTGCGTTTTTGTAGGTATTTTCATCTTGTGGTCGCTTTTCGGACCACTTTTTTCTCTAGAGGGTTTGGATTTCCAGGATCAAGACCACTTGGTCCGATGTGACCAAAACATCTTCATAGTTGCCTTTTGTATTTGGCTCTAGTAAGGGCAGAAAATTTTTCTTCCAAAGGAGGGACTCTTGTTTCATCAGGGGCAAGGGGATCATTTTGTAACATTTAATGGCCTAGTAACTTGTGTGTAGCGGAAAATAGCATGAACATAATGAGCATTTCATTAGAATAGATGCCTAATGAGAATAACAAGAGTGCTTGGGTGGAGAGAGCAACAAAAAGTATAACACCTAGTTAGATAGCATGAGCAATTCTTCAAAAGAGAGAGAAATAAAGCAATTGACAACAGTTGAGGACCGGATTTGCATGGAGCCGGTCCCCCCTCCAAAAGGCTTTGTATTATGGTTTCTCCCATCAAGAGAGACATTTTACAATACAATTCTTTGTGTTCCTTCAATACTAGCTAGTAGCAATGAAGATGGAAAGTTCATGAAGTAAGCAAAACACTTATCAAACACAACATCAATTCCCTCACGGTCTCAGACCCAAGACCTCACACACCTTCGAAGATGGTGAGAGCTAGCGGGGTATGAGAGTAGATTGAGAGGAAGAAGGAGTATTCTTACGAGAAAGATTTACATCTCCTCACATAATCACTCATATTATCATAGCAGTTAGCTTAGTAATTAGCATGGTAGAGGAGATGAGCATGCATTGAAGCTTGGCTCTTGGTTGTATTTGCATCACAAAGGCAAGAGTTGTTGGTGTAGGCATCCCTTCTCACAAGCTTGGAGTAGGTGGTAAGTTTTCCATTAAAGCTTGAGAATGAGAGAGAGTTTTCTTTGCTTCACACATGAGATTGTGTGAGTGTGTGTGTGATAATGCCTTCCAAAAATCAGCCCCCTCTCTCTCTCTTGGTCGACCCCCCTTGCTAGTTAATCATGCTACAGCCCTATTGGACCTCCGCTGGCCTAGCCAATGGAAATTAAGCAACATAAGTAATAGCCTTCTAACATGTGTCCCCCTTTCCCCTTTTGTGAGAGCTTTAGGTAATTACTTAATCCAACTAAACACTCATTGGACCCCTTTGCCTCTTGGCGAATAGGAATCAGGCAAGCCATTGGGCTGTTGAATGCTCATTGGTCCCCTTGGGAGACTGTCCAATAGTCTTCTAAAGAGCTTAATTCTTATTGGTTCTTTTATTAAGTGTTTTTAAATTAATTAAACTAGATTTACTCTAGCCTAATTCTCATTGGTCCACCTTCAAGGCCATCCAATAGGATTTGAGTACACCTTGTGGGCATTTGGGCTAGGGAGCTGACATGTGTCCCTCTTTCCCCTTGTGAACAAATGAAGCTTGTGAGTGTGTGTGTGTGAGTTTCTCTCTCATCCCCTACTTGAAGGGTTGGCCCCCTCCTATGTAGGGATTATGAAGACTTTTTGTGACACACACAAAGCATCCAATTCCCCTAATTTTTGACCTTTGGATACAACCTTTGAATTTTGGAACCTTACCATTGTGGAAGTATTAATGGGTTGAACCTTAGGGTCTTTTAAGCCCATTGTTGCACATTGCTCTTTTGCAGATGGTCCCCCCTTTGGATCCCTATTTTCCCTCCTTTGGATCCCTATTGTGACCGGTGTGCTAGCTTAACCAATATTCTACCTTTTTCTCCCTTGTCACTTCCCCATATTAAATGATCAGTTTAACATGAGAAAATCATTCAAGAGAATTAGATATTGATTATTATGACACATTTTGTGACCAAAGTTCTTTGTTAAGTATGGAGCCTGATTTAACGCTTGTATTTTTTTGTGGTAAAAACGCACACTTGTAAGGCGCCCATTATGAGGAGAAGCCATCATGCGTGAAGGAAAATCACTCGCTGGAAATAAGCATCACTCGTCAGAATATTATGGTCTGCAGGCGTCCGGAAAGTGGTCGGAAAACGACCGATCATTTGGCCAGTTGGTCGATGGCCGAATTCGAAAGCGGACTTGTCTTCTCAAGGGCGGCCACACATGGGCGGATTGGAGGGTCCAATTTGGACCTATCTACACAAGGGCGGCTACACATGGCTGCCTCTCATGAGAGAGGGCAGCCCTTTTGGCCTATAAAAGGAGGCCATTTCTACACACATTTTAGAGTGTGAAGTTGATGCAACAAGGTGAGTGTGAGGTGGTGAGAGTGAAGCAAGGTAGGAGCTCTAATAATGGTATAATCCCTTTGTAAACCTCTTCTTGTTTTGAAGTACTAAAGCCATTGAGTGGCTGCTTTCCCGTGGACATAGCCCACATTGGGTGAACCACGTATATCGTGTGTACTCTCTCTCTCTCTCTCTCTATTATATAATCTCTTGTGTGTGAAATCTATCTCTCTCCATTAAGTAATCTACTCAAATATCTATTTAGCTACATCTTATTCCTAGCAACTGGTATCAGAGCAATGTTTTCTCGTAGCTAAACTATTTCAAGGAAAGGATTCCTTGAATTGAGTGGGATTTATGGTGGAGGAAGGGAAGCTCAAGATTGAGAAGTTCAACGGAAAAAACTACCGACGTTGGAAGATGCAGATTGAAGACTATCTCTACCAGAAGGACCTCTATTTTCCACTAGGCGGTCTTGCAAAGAAGCCCACAATGATGGCAAATGAAGCATGGATTGTCCTTGATTGAAAGGCACTGGGAACAATCCAGTTAAGCTTGGCATCAATGGTGGCCTTCAACATTTCAGAGATGAAGACCACGGAGGACTTGATGAAGTCACTTAAGTCACTTGATGACTTCTACGAGAAACCATCGGCGTCTAATAAGGTATTTCTCATGAAGCGCTTGTTCAATCTGAAGATGGCAGAGAATAGTTCAGTTGCAGAACACCTAAATGACTTTAACACAAATATAAGTCAACTTCGATCGGTGAAAATAAATTTCGATGACGAAGTGTCAGCTCTCCACTATCATCTCTACCAAATAGTTGGGACAGCCTTATGATGGCTGTAAGTAATTCTATCTGTGGCACAAATACTCTTAAGTTTCATGATGTTGTGGGTGTTCTCTGAAGCGAGGAAATGCGAAGGAGAAGCACAGGAGAATCATCAAGTTTTGCACTATCAATGGAAACAAGAGGAAGGCCTAAGGAGAGGTTCAAAAACCAAAAGGGTCGTGATCGCTCAAGGCGGAGCAAGTCACACACAAAGTGAGTTCTTGAATGTTGGAACTGTGGCAAGAAGGGCCACGTCAAGAAGGATTGCTGGTCCAATAAGAAGAAGGAGACAGAGTCTCAAGACAACAAGCCAACATCGGAGGCCAATGTGGCAGGTAAAGTAGAGCAAGATGCTCTAATTCTCTCATTAGACAATGTGTCTAATTCCTGGATAGTAGATTCCGGGGCTTCATTCCATGCGACACCACAAAAGCAACATTTCCAAGATTACACCAAAGGTAATTTTGGTTATGTATACTTGGGAGATGATGAAGCTTGTGAAACTGTCGGCAAAGGTACAGTTTCTGTCAAAACTGCTAACGGAAACGAATGGAAGGTTAAAGATGTTAGAGATGTTCCTTCTCTTTGCAAAAAATTGATCTCTACAGGACAATTGGACGATAAAGGTCACAACATTGCATTCGGAAACAAACAATGGAAGATCTCAAAGGGATATTTGGTGGTTGCCAAGGGAGAAAAGGTCAGTACACTTTACTTGTGTACTGTTAGCACACAACCTTCAGCTTGTGCAGCAACTACAGAAGTTGACAGTGTGGTGTGGCACTACCGGCTTGGGCATATGAGTGCCAAAGGAATGCAAATACTTCAAACAAAGAAGCTTCTACTAGGTTTGAAAGAAGTGGACTTAGAGTTCTGTGAAGATTATGTTTATGGTAAACAAAAGAGGGTAAAATTTCAAAAATCAAGAAATGAAAGAAAAAATAAAAAACTTGACTTGGTTCATTCTGATGTTTCAGGTCCTGCAAGTACACCATCACTTGGTGGCTCATTGTACTATGTAACATTCATAGACGATGCAACTAGAAAAACATGGGTTTATGTTATGAAGAATAAGTCAGATGTATTTTCCATATTTCAAAGGTGGAAAGCCTTTGTGGAGAATGAAACAGGTACCAAGGTTAAATGCCTCAGATCTGACAATGGAGGTGAATATTGCAGCCAAGCTTTTAAAAGATTTTGTGCTAGCAAAGGCATTCAGAGGCAAAGGACAACCCCAAGGACACCTCAACAAAATGGGATTTTGGAAAGGATGAACAAGACAATCATTTAGCGAGCACAAAGCATGCGGCTACATGCAAGCATTCCGCTGCAGCTTTGGGCGGAAGCTATAAGTACGTCTGTGTACTTAATCAACCGGTCACCCTCAACGGCATTGGATGGGGGAATTCTAGAAGAGGCATGGATAGGTAAACCGATGAATTATGCATTTTTCAAAGTGTTTGGGTGTGAGGATTTCATGCACATAGATAGAAGCCTAAGATCAAAGCTAGATGCAAAGTCCAAAAAGTGTTTCTTCATTGGCTATGGAGAAGGTGACTTTGCGTATCACCTATGGAATCCTGAAGATGGTAAAATCTTAAGAAGTAGGGATGTAATTTTTAACGAACAAAATATGTACAAATATTACTTGGAAACAAAACAAACAAAACAAACAGGTGATGATTACATGGAGCTTGAGGACGGTGAAGAGTCAAGGACTGCAAATGATGCCAATGTGCAACAACGTCAACCAAATGAGGAGCCTCACCCTATTCCCCGAATATCTACAAGAGCAAGTAGACCTCCAGAAAGGTTTGTTCCTTCCTTCAACCATCTCTTGATCTCAGATTCTAGAGAGCCGTAATCATACAAAGAAGCGATGCAACATGAATCCAAAGAAGAATGGACGAAGAGCATGCAAGTGGAGATGGACTCACTACATCACAACCAATCATGGGAGTTGGTTGACTTGCCTAAAGATAAGTGGGCACTTCAAAACAAATGGGTGTACAAGCTAAAGGAAGAAGAAGGATGAACAAGACAATCATGTAGCGAGCAAAAACCATGTGGCTACATGCAGGCCTTCCGCTTGAGCTTTGGGAGGAAGCTGTAAGTACGTCTGTGTACTTAATCAATCGGTCACCCTCAAGGGCATTGGATGGGGGAGTTCCAGAAGATGCATGGATAGGTAAACCGGTGAATTATGCATTTTTCAAAGTGTTTGGGTGTGAGGATTTTATGCACATAGATAGAAGCCTAAGATCAAAGCTAGATGGAAAGTCCAAAAAGTGTTTCTTCATTGGCTATGGAGAAGGTGACTTTGGGTATCACCTATGGAATCCTGAAGATGGTAAAATCTTAAGAAGTAGGGATGTAATTTTTAACGAACAAAATATGTACAAATATTACTTGGAAAGAAAACAAACAAAAGAAATAGGTGATGATTACATGGAGCTTGAGGACTGTGAAGAGTCAAGGACTAAAAATGATGACAATGTGCAACACCGTCAACCAAATGAGGAGCCTCAACCTATTCCCCGAATATCTACAAGAGCAAGTAGACCTCCAGAAAAGTTTGTTCCTTCCTTCAACCGTATCTTGATCTCAGATTCCGGAGAGCCGGAATCATACAAAGAAGCTATGCAACATGAATCCAAAGAAGAATGGACGAAGAGCATGCAAGTGGAGATGGACTCACTACATCACAACCAAACATGGGAGTTGGTTGAGTTGCCTAAAGATAAGTAGGCACTTCAAAGAAAATGGGTGTACAAGCTGAAGGAAGAAGAAGGTGGGAAGAAAAGGTACAAGTTTAGGCTTGTGGTAAAAGGGTTTTCTCAAAAGAAAGGTATTGACTTCAATGAAATATTTTCTCTTGTTGTAAAAATGAACTCAATTAGGTTTGTCTTAAGCCTTGTGGATGCTCATGATCTAAATCACGAGCAAATGGATGTAAATACGGCATTCCCTCACGGTGACTTAGAGGAGGAAATCTACATGCTTCAACCAAAGGGGTATGAAGTAAAAGGTAAGGAGAAAATGATTTGCAGATTAAAGAAGAGCTTGTATGGTTTAAAGCAAGCATCAAGACAATGGTACTTGAAGTTTGATCGATGGATGTTGGATCATGGATTCACAATATGCAACTCGGATCACTGCATCTACACGAAGAATTTGGGAGATGGTAAATTCATCATCCTAATGTTGTATGTTGATGACATGTTGATTGCAAGTGCTAACATGTAGGACATCAAAGACCTAAATGAGGAGCTGTCTAAATCTTTTTCAATGAAAGATTTAGGTGTTGCAAGGAGGATACTTGGTATGAAAATATCAAGGGGCAGGACGAAGAAGACAATAAAGCTATGTCAAGAGGATTACATCAAGAAGATACTAGAAAGGTTTGCAATGCAAAATGAAAAACCAGGTTCTACACCTTTGTATCGTCACTTTAAACTAACGAAGGATATGTGTCCAAAGACACAAGAGGAGATAGCCTATATGTCTAAAGTTCCATATGGTGCAGCGATAGGTTCTCTAATGTATGCTATGGTCTGGACAAGGCCAGACATTGCACATGCAGTGGGAGTTGTGAGTAGGTTCATGGACAACCCACGTAAAAAGCATTGGCAAGCTGTAAAGTGGATACTTAGGTATCTAAAAGGGACAACAACAAATGCTTTGTATTTTGGAGGAACTGATATTTTTATTCAAGGGTATGCTGATGCAGATATGGTAGGGGACAAAGATACTTGAAGGAGCACTACAGGCTATGTCTTCACGATTGGAGGCACAACACTAAGCTGGGCTTCAAAGCTGCAGAAAGTGGTCTCACTTTCTGCCACGAAAGCAGAGTAGGTAGCAATGACGGAGGCAAGCAAAGAAATTCTGTGGCTTTACAGATTCTTAGAGGAGCTTGGATTCAAAAAAAAAAATTGTGTCTTGTAGAGTGATAAACAAAGTGCTATCCATCTTACAAAGAACTCAACCTTTCATCCAAGAACAAAGCACGTTGAGGTGAGATATCACTTCATAATCACTCTTTTGGAAGAGGGACAACTAAAGCTAGGAAAGGTGCATACATGTCTAAATCCTGCAGACATGTTTACAAAGGTGGTCAACAAGGAGAATTTGAGCTTTTGATCATCTTCAATCGGCATTCAAGGATAAGAGGCCAGGATGGAAATCAGTGACAGGTTTGGTTTGGAGATCAGTCTCCAAGTGGGAGATTGTTAAGCATGGAGCCTGATTTAACCTTTGTAAATTTTGTGGTAAAAATGCACATTTGTAAGGCCCCCATTATGAGGAGAAGCCATCGTGCGTGAAGGAAAATCACTCGCTGGAAATATAAATCGCTCGTCGGAAACCAAAATTTTCACGGCCAATCTCGCGCAAAGCTCAATATTGGCTTCACAAGAATATTCCTTTTCATTGGAATATTATGACTGGATGGCGGCCGAAAAGTGGTCGAAAAACGACCGATCGGTTGGCCAGTTGGCCGGTAGTCAATGGCCGGTGGCCGGATTCAAAAGCGGACTTGTTTTCTCAACGGTGGCTACACATGGGCGGATTGGAGGGTTCGATTTGGACTTATCTACACAAGGGCGGCTACATATGGTTGCCTCTTATGAGAGAGGGCAGCCTTTTTGAACTATAAAAGAAGGCCATTTCTACACACATTTTAGAGTGTGAAGTTGATGCAACAAGGTGAGTGTGAGGTGGTGAGAGTGAAGCAAGGTGGGAGCTCTATTAAGGGTATAATCCCTTTGTAAACTACTTCTTGTTTTGAAGTACTAAAGCCATTGAGTGGATGCTTTCCCGTGGACGTAGCCCACATTGGGTGAACCATGTATATCGTGTGTACTCTCTCTCTCTACTCTTAATCTCTTGTGTGTGAAATCTATCTCTCTTCATTAAGTAATCTACTCAAATATCTATTTAGCTACGTCTTATTTCCTAACATTCTTGACCACCTCATCTGATTTTACCATCAAGAGGGCTGCAAACTCTAGCACTTTAAGTTCATAGAGCATATATTCCTTGTGTGAGTCATCAAGGATATCTTTGATCCACCTCCTGAGTTCCTCCCTGGCATTTGCTTATTCAATCTCTTCTTCAAAGTCATGTAGCCCACCCCCTGTAGATGTTCTTGGTAGGTCCAAGGGGGGTAGGTCTACTGTGTCAAATTTAACATCGATTGTGCGGTTTGCTGGGTTGGTACTATAGTTTTGGCTTTCAAGGCATTGATTACCAAATCTTTGCTTTGTAATTTTTGAGCATGCTTCTTTGCATGGCTTGCCAATTGGCCTTGGCTTTTGCCAGCTGCTCTTGTAGTTCCTTGATCTCTTGGTCGTTTTGCATATGTGTAGCAATTTTTCCTACTACCATCATCTACCATTGATGTTTCTCCTACGCTAACTCCACATTTAGAGATTTGATCTCCTCGGTCATGACAATAGGAGTTTGAGATGTTGAGGCAGAAGTAGATACATCTTGCATGTCTAGGAGGGTTGACCGTATGTTGATGACATTATAAGAGTCGCATAGCTTTGTGTATTTTTGTTGTTCTCCTGCCTACAGTTCTTCTAATGCTTGTTGCCCCACTTGAAGCTTGTTGTTTTCTTCAATCTATTTTTGGAGATCTTGAACGAGGCTTTCTTAGTCTTGCTTTTCATGTACTAGTGTAGCTTGGATAATTTCTTTATCTTCTTGGAGGAATTCAATGTGCAGGCATAGTCTTGCATTTGTTTTCATGACTGCATTTACCTCTTCTTTTGCATCTCTAGCCTCCAATTCCCTCAATTGAGAAATTGCTCGTTGGCACTAGAGTTGGAATGTTATTATTTCCAGGTGTTGCTCAAGCTTAAAATCTTGGATGAGCTTGTTGGCTTCTTCCACTATAGCTCTAGAAATTGGCGGGATTTATCAACCCACTTGAATAGCTGTCGTGAACTTTCTGGCATTGAAACTCTCTTTTCCTCCTCTTTCCTTTGCTAGTATCTTGCCTGCGCTTGTTCCATTTCCTTTTTATCTTAAGGGGTTTGAGTAGCTGCTTTTTGTTCCATTTGTGTATCTTTTAGATCTTCTTCAAAGTCTTTTTTGGCCTCATGATCTTTTTCCTCTTCTATCTCTTCAGTAGTAGGAGGATATGTGGTTGGTTTTAGGGAGACCTATCGTTCCTGAATCTCTATCTCTATCTCCGACTGCTGCTTAATGGTATTCTATTCTTTTGGCAATTCTTCATGCATAGACTATTTTCTTCTTGATGAATACATTAAAAAATTATAAATCTTGCATCTTTTGGCACTTAGAATCTTGTTCTTCCCTCTATTATACTTTTTGCTTTAAGACATTGTGTATGTATTGCCAAGAAGATCCTCCCAATTTCCTCTGCCTTCTTGCATCAATGTCGCTTTTTCTTCTCTAGCTGCTCCGCTTTGATCTTTTCAAGCTTTTTGTTGAGCTCAACATCATCTTCATCATTGTTCTCAAGATCAGCTTCTTCCACTTTCTATTGCTAGCTTTGCTAGCCATTCTTCTCTCAACCACCGAGCTTCCTCCATAGATCTCTAGACTTGTGTTTTTGGGATGTTGTCAGTAATTTTTCCTCTCTTTCATACCAAGGGGACGATAATGTCTTCTTCCTCTTCTGTTGATTGATACTACAAGAAAATATCATGGTTTTTGGTCTTAATGTATCCAGTGAGCTCAGAATCGGATTTGGTGGCCCCACTATCAGGTGTCTTGATTTTTGAACTTTTTCCTCCAGTACTTCTGTTTGTTGGTGTGGTAGAGGAGCTTTGCATAGAGTGAAAAACATGCTTTGCTTTATGCAGTAAATCCAACTAAGATTCTACTCTACCATCATCTAGTCTATCATTATCAAGGCCTGATAGGCTATTCTTGTAAGAATTGGACCCACATTCTTGTAGGTTTGGTTCCTTTTGCTACACTTGAGATTATCTTCTATTGAATTTTTGAGGATATAGTTCCCCATATTTCATTTGATCACTCTTCTCTCAACTAGCCCCATAGCCATGAACAACGCAACTTGTAAGTTGTGCGCTTGATGTATCTTGGTGGATTTTGTACCTTGAGGTGTTGGGAGATGAGATGTTGTGGATACTCTATCTCTGAGTAGATTAAATCCTTGTAGGTGAACTTTAGACTTGCTGCTTGGTAAAGACATTGATGTTGTCAATGGCCTTTGTCTTGTTAAGCAGGATGTGGTTGTTGACGGGGGAGATAGAGGGTCTGGGCGATAAGCTCATCAGGGACGCACACTCTGACTGTGGCACCATCTTTGTCAATTAGTGTTGCCTCCCCATTGTACTAGATAGAGATCATAAGTTCATGTTCTCTCTAAAAATCCGTTCCCATGGTGGTAGTCTGAAGAAGTTGGTGTTGGGGTCATCCCAACTTAGGTGCCTTGTATGCGTGAACATGATGTAGATATCTTTACTTATAGGCGTAGAAGATCTAATGAGAACTGTCTTTTCATTTGCTCTATTGGTGCCTTATCCCCTACCTCATCTTCTCTGCTCCCTCCCCCTTACCATGTCTATTAGAGAGTCGATACGCTTCTGCTTGGCTCCTACAATTGGTATCAGAGCTTGGGTTTGTACTCAGGGCAAGTGATTCCATCACCCGAGTAGCACATCCTATTTGCACTCAACACATCCTCCTACTACCCGCTATTCCAGTGTAGTGCAAGCTAAGCAACAGCCATGGCCACCTCCAATGCTTTTTCTTGCCCTCCTTATCACGTTATCTGTGCTTTCTTTCCATGTGAGCTCCCTCAACAACTCCAAAGGCAAGATCCAAGAAAATTGAAAAGGTGAGATGGTTCAACACCACCAAGGGATTTGGCTTCATCATGTCATCATGTTGTGACACGTACATAATGGGAACGAATGTTACAAGATCTATCTTGCAACTTTTTAGATACATAAGTATATTTTTCCTAATGTGCATATGCATATCTAAGTATAATAATAAGCTTTCTATCTCATCCTATTATTTATCTCAAGTGTAACATATTCTTACTTTACCATTAGAAAAGTTGGAAAAAGTGTCAATAGCTACGCCTCTTTAATTTGAGGCAAAAAAACATTGGTTCTTTCTTTCTACTATCTCCATTATCATCTCACACCCTACCTAGATCCTATATCTAGGTAACTTCCAATAAGTATATATATCCTATGTATTTTTCTTATATTTCTCTATAATAGCTAGGAAGGAATCAAATTCTAGTGGGACACTAGCTTGCATGATTTTCAAAGATACACCTATTTTAGTGCATTATTGCAATGTCATGCTTTCAAATTGCATCATATGTCCATTGGCATCAAATGAAAGTCTAAGCTAAGGGGACCACAAGAAGACTTTTGCTGCCAAAAATGTATCCTATTTTGCTGATTTTTTAACACAAAATTCTAATATGAATTGGAAAAGTATATAAAATGGCGATCGTAGCTTATGAGCTTATTTTTTTGTCCCTATTTTTAATTTTTAATTTGGAGCCACGGTTAAGGAGATATTATCAAAATGGTGGACCCCAGCCTGCCCACATCATGCAGGGATATGCCATTTCAAACTTTGCAAGTTCATGCTCACACTGGCTCTTCTCTTTCTTGTGTAACCCTTGGGGGTTCCCTTCACCTATAAAATGGGACCTCTTCTTCCTTGAAAACCATTCAAGATGGAGTGAGATGATTCATGAAAAATTAGCCTATCGCCCTATACTTGTCTTTGAGGAAGGCTAGCTAAACTAGAAAGCATCCTTGTAAACATCAAATCTAGTCAATCAAGGCCAAAGGCTTCTATCTCTTGCCATCTTCATCACATTGGCAAGTACTCTCAAAGGGGTTGATAAGTAAGGTGTCTTTTTCTTTTCTATTTTAGTGATTTTTTGTTTTTCATCTTCAAGCCCAACCTATACCTCCATGTCTTCTACTACTTCTACCTCTACTCCTATCTCCATCTCTCTTGTGTCCTAATTGTTTCTCTTGAAGGAATTCAAATTATAACGCTCTATCAACAACCTTCTTGTGAAGAAATACTAGTGCACAAGGTACATATCTCCCCCCTACAAGTACATCTCTCCCTGAAGTATTCTTATTGCCTACGAACAAGAATAGGGCTTGGGAGGAAAACTTATCTGCTCTTCACTTCTCTCATATCTACATTTTTCACATACTAGAGTTATCCTAGATGAATAATCCACAAGATGTGAATTTCTATCGCTTCCACTCTGTGCAATTTATTACAATTAACGTATGGATTAGCTGTAAAATACAATTTCAACAACGTATAGTGTTTCTCTTTTTCCTAGAAAGGTTCAATGAAATAGTTCTTTCACCGGATCCCATCATACTACCTCTTATAGACTATAACTTTTCTTTTGACATAATTAGCCATGATCATAGCCTTGATGTTCTCATCTTTGTGTTGTTTTGATATGATCTTTTGTGTTGTTTCTTTGTGTGTGTGAGTGCAAGAGTGGGGCTTCTTTGATTGCACTTCCTTCCAAACCCTAGACTTCATGGAATCTATCGTATAACTCCTTCATATAGTTTTTGGAGTTCTCCCACAAACTCTCACAGCCAAAAGCCCGGTGCTTTCCTAGCAAGACCGCAAACTTCTCGACATATTTTTGGTGAACCCAACGCAAATCTTCGAGGGTGAGAGTTTGTGGGTAACCATGGGTGATCATGTGGAGCAACATGGTATGCATTTTGACCCAGCAACAATGCAAATGTTTCAAGCATTTGTAATGTTCATGCAGCAACAACATGCCAGTGAAAGAAGGGAGATTTCAGCAACCAAAGCCATACAAGAGATCATCAACAAACTAGATTATTTCAATGGAAAATATGTGACCAAGTATTTGCGTGAGTATGTGAAGGAGATGGAGATGCATTGCGTGTTAGAAGGTGAGATGATTCAAAGATTTGAGCTAGTTGTTGCTCCAAAATTAGAGAACATGTTAGGCTAATTAAAGATTGGCATGGGAGAAATTGGGAAGAACTCAAAGTAGCTTTAAAGGAGGAATATTTCATGGAGGACTCTGAGAGAGTGATCAAAAGGACATTCTTAGAATGGGTAGTCATACCAAAGCAAGGACTATCAATAACAAAGCTACTTAGGAAATTTGAGTGGTGCTATGCACAACTCATGACGACAGAAAAGGCCACACTAGATGCAGAGAAGACAATTTTTTTCTTACAAGCATCCAGCTAAAGAGTTTCAAGAAAATTTGGTGCTTCTTCTTGAAGATAAAGATGCTGAGCAAGGACTAAAGAACGAGTGGAATGAGGCTAAAGGTGTTGTTTCACTACTTGCCAAATGACAAAGAAGAAGGGACAAGATGGTAGTTACCACTACAAGTCCTTCCATCTCAACTTCTGACAAAATGGTAAAGCCTACTTTTATAGCTCCTAAGTTTGATGAGTCCATGCTAGATGAGCTTGTGAAGGGAATGCGTGACTTGAAGGTGAAGATTGAAAATCTTGAAGAAAAAGGCAAACCATAGGGCCATTTCCTAGGTGAATACAAAATCCCAAAGAAGGTTTTGTTAATAGATTTATTTGGTGTGATAGAATAGACCATGTAAGAAGGGATTGTGATGGTTGTAGTGATGCTTTGACAAAAGATGTTGTCTTTTTTAAGGATGGTAAAATTCCACTTAAGAGATACATGTCTACCCTTGAGAACTAACTTTGGGAAGGGGAGAATGCAAACCTTAGTTGAAGATATGGCAACTAACCATGCCACCTCTTCAGTTGCAGAAGCTACTTATGGAGTAAAAATTGAGCACTTTAGTGATGAAGAGGTGAGTGATCACCATGGTCGACTTTGGCCAAATGTCATGGAATTAGCTAAAAAGGGAATCTTACAAAAGAGATTTTACATGAAGCAAGTGATTGCATACGTTTGGAAACAAGGTGGAGTGATCTAGTGGATTCAATGTCTGTCCATGCCTACATTACAAACTGCCAAAGACATGAATCCTTTGTAGAAGAAAAGTGTAGGCATGAAAATGGTGATGAAGGGCATTCAAAAAGAGCTACAAGAAGTGGAGGGAGGAATGATGCATCACCTTTGCAAGCACCACCAGCACAGGAGATACCTACAACAAGGAAGAAAAATGAGCCAACAAAAGGAAAGCCAAAAGGACCAGCTTTACAAACTACAATCTAACATTGAGCTTGCTACAGACTTGAAGAAAGTTCTAGAGGAGAGGATTTTGAATAGCAAGGTTGAATTTACTTTGGGGGAGGTGCTTGGCATAGCCAAGCGTGAATTCCATGAAGAAATTATGGAAATCATCAAGAGAAGGAAGAAAATACTTGGAGAGCCTATTCGCCCACAAGCTGATACTGTGAAGACACAAAGAGTACATGTGCATGCTAAAGAAGGTGATGAAGCTATTGTTGGAATTAGGGTTGCAAGGAAATTCACACAGTTTGGAGAAGACAAAGGAAGCTCAAGGCACACAATAGAGAGTGTATTACTTAGTGTGCAATGGAGAGATAGATAGTACTAGAGTGATGGGCATATATACAATGCACGGGGGGAAAAACCTCCTAAAGAGGGAAAAAAATTCCCCAGTGGTCCTAAGTGTGTTCACACACATCACTACCACATGTATATGGTAACAGCTATGGTGGGATGCTACCAATCTTCTGGGACGGTTATGGAGCGAGCTCAACGGAGCGAGCTTTGGAGAGAGATTTTCTTTTTTTCCATCCCACCACCACTACCTCCCATTGCCGCCCCTTAGCACCCATTGCAACCACTATCTTAGCCCACCAATGGTGGTTAGTGGTGCTAGTTTAATACCACTATGTGCCACCCCTAATCCTACAACCATAGCCCATTGTCGCCCCTCCCTCCGGTAAAGTAGCAAGAACCTCCTCCTCCTTTTGTGTGTGTGTGTGTGTGTGTGTGTGTGTGTGTGTGTGTGTGTGTGTGAGCCCTACTCCCCCCCCCCCCTCTTTCTCCCCTTATTCGCCTTTGTGTGTGTGTGTGTGTGTGTGTGTGTGTGTGTGTGTCTGAGGGAAGACAGGGGTGACAGGGGGTGGGCACACACACACACACACACACACACAAAGGAATGGGGAGGTGGGGGTGGAGAGAGAGAGAGAGAGAGAGAGAGAGAGAGAGAGTTCTATTATCATCCTCGGAGGTCAACTATGACCTATGGGACCAAATGAAAATGTCACATGGTGTGAGTGGAGGTCATAAGTGACTCTTGATGCTCAAAAATGGCTAAAACGAGCGTCACAATAGAGAGTCCACGTCGTGGTTGGGAGAGGAAGGTATGTAGGGAGAGCTCATGGCTGAATATATGGGGAAAAGAGGACCTAATGTGTTCAAAGGCTGAGCACTCAAGTAGTGTGTGGTACTCACTCTCTCGCACTTGATGAGGGCATAAGGTGCAAAGTCGATGAGACTCCTCGCCAGTGCCCCAACGTCCTGTCTCGTAGCGTAGAATGCGGGAGCTAAGACGAATCGAGGCAATGGTGCGGATTGCACTCAATGGGATGGGCTCAAGGATGTAGGGATGGATTTGGTTACCATGTTCGGAGAAGAAGAGAGATTTGTAGTTTGGGGCAATGTGTGTGGTGTAATGGTTGAAGTGAGAACCTCCGGATTTCTCCCAAGCTGTGATACATTGGCGTTGTAAGAAGGCCTCATTAACTTGGGAGTCGATCGATGCATCCTTGACCAAGTGAATGCATCCTATGTTCCAAACCATTTCTTGATGTCAAGCATCCACCCCGAACTTAGTATTTTGCTCTTGCATGTCTTTTGGACCTTTTGACTTGCTTCATATGCGATTCTAGGAAGTCGATACAAAGGGCTACATTGTGTCTTAAGCATGTACTTCACAACCCTTTGCATGCCCAAGACCTCAATTGAAAGCGATCCGGACTTAAGAATTAAGAGCATGTAGGGTGTTTGTGTCTTGACTTGGAGAAAGTTGGTGAGAAAACGCTTTTGGACATTCTCAAACTCTTTCCAGGTAGACTTCCCGATGCTACCACCCCACATCTTCACTCCATAAAGAAGCACCAGTGTCACCAATGTATCAAAGAGATACTTTTTTAGAGCCTAGCACTTGATCTTGTTAGGAAATAAGACATAGCTAAATAGATAATTGAGTAGATTACTTAATAGAGAGAGACAGATTTATATACACGAGATTATAGAGTAGAGAGAGAGAGAGAGAGAGTACACACGATATACGTGGTTCACCCAATGTGGGCTACGTCCACCGGAAAGCAGCCACTCAATGGCTTTAGTAATTCAAAACAAGAAGTAGTTTACAAAGGGATTATACCCTTAATGGAGCTCCCGCCTTGCTTCACTCTCACCACCTCACACTCACCTTGTTGCATCAACTTCACGCTATGAAATGTGTGTAGAAATGGCCTCCTTTTATAGGCCAAAAGGGCTGCCCTCTCTTATGAGAGACAGCCATGTGTAGCCGCCCTTGTGCGAATAAGTCCAAATTGGACCCCCCAATCCGCCCATGTGTGGCCGCCCTTGAGAAGACAAGTCCACTTTTGAATTCGGCCACCGGCCACCGGCCATTGACTTCCGACCACCGGCCATCGGCCATTGACTACCGGCCACCGGCCAACCGACCGGTTGTTTTCCAGCCGCCGTCAGGCTATAATATTCCGGCGAAAAAGAATATTCCGGCCAAAAAAAAGTTGCCCCTGATTCTTGTCCGTGAAAATTTTGATTTCTGGTGAGTGATTTTCCTTCACGCACGATGGCTTCTCCTCATAATGGGGGCCTTACTTACAAATGTGCACTTTTACCACAGAAAATTACAAGGGTAAATCAGGCTCCATACTTAACAATCTCCCACTTGGAGACTGATCTCCAAACCAAACCTGTGACTGCTTTCCATTCTGGCTTCTTATCCTTGAATGCGGATTGAAGATGAGAAAAAGCTCAACTTCTCCTTGTTGACCACCTTTGTAAACATGTCTGCACGATTTTCACTTGTATGCACCTTTCCTAGCTTTAGTTTTCCCTCTTCCAAAAGAGTGCGTATGAAGTGATATCTCACCTCAATGTGCTTTGTCCTTGAATGAAAGGCTGAGTTCTTCGCAAGATGGATAGCGCTTTGGCTATCACTGTACAAGACACAATTGTCTTGTTTGAATCCAAGCTCTTCTAAGAATCTGTGAAGCCACATAATTTCTTTGCTTGCCTCCGTCATTGCTACATACTCTGCTTCTGTGGTAGAAAGTGAAACCACTTTCTGCAACTTTGAAGCCCAGCTTACTGCTATGCCTCCAACCGTGAATACATAGCTAGTAGTGCTCCTTCGAGTATCTTTGTCACCTGCCATATCTGCATCAGCATACCCTTCTAGAAAAATATCAGTTCCTCCAAAATACAAATCATTTGTTGTTGTCCCTTTTAGATACCTAAGTATCCACTTCACAGCTTGCCAATGCTCTTTACCTGGGTTGTCCATGAACCTACTCACAACTCCCACTGCATGTGCAATGTCTAGCCTTGTCCAGAACATAGCATACATTAGAGAACCTACCGCTGCAGCATATGGAACTTTAGACATATAGGCTATCTCCTCTTGTGTCTTTGGACACATATCCTTTGTTAGTTTAAAATGACCATCCAAAGGTGTAGAAACTGGTTTTGCATTTTGCATTGCAAACCTTTCTAGTACCTTCTTGATATAATCTTCTTGAGATAGCTTTATTGTCTTCTTCGTCCTGTCCCTTGATATTTTCATACCAAGTATCCTCTTTGCAGCACCTAAATCTTTCATTGAAAAAGATTTGGGCAACTCCTCTTTTAGGTCTTTGATGTCCTGCATGTTAGCACTTGCAATCAACATGTCATCAACATACAACATTAGGATGATGAATTTCCCATCTCCCAAATTCTCCGTGTAGACGCAGTGATCCGAGTTGCATCTTGTGAATCCATGATCCAACATCCATCGATCAAACTTCAAGTACCATTGTCTTGATGCTTGCTTTAAACCATACAAGATCTTCTTTAATCTGCAAACCATTTTCTCCTTACCTTTTACTTCATACCCCTTTGGTTGAAGCATGTAGATTTCCTCCTCTAAGTCACCGTGAGGGAATGCCGTATTTACATCCATTTGCTCGAGATTTAGATCATGAGCAGCCACAAGGCTTAATACAAGCCTAATTGAGTTCATTTTTACAACAGGAGAAAATATTTCATTGAAGTCAATACCTTTCTTTTGAGAAAAACCTTTTACCACAAGCCTAGACTTGTACCTTTTCTTCCCACCTTCGTCTTTCTTTAGCTTGTACACCCATTTGTTTTGAAGTGCCCGCTTACCTTTAGGCAACTCAACCAACTCCCATGTTTGGTTGCGATGTAGTGAGTCCATCTCCACTTGCATGCTCTTCGTCCATTCTTCTTTGGATTCATGTTGCATAGCTTCTTCATATGATTCCGGCTCTCCAGAATCTGAGATCAAGAGATGGTTGAAGGAAGGAACAAACCTTTCTGGAGGTCTACTTGCTCTTGTAGATCTTTGGGGAATAGGTTGAGGCTCCTCATTTGGTTGACGTTGTTGAACATTGTCACCGTTTGCAGTCCTTGAGTCTTCACCGTCCTCAAGCTCCATGTACTCATCACCTGTTTCTTTTGTTTGTTTTCTTTCCAAGTAATCTTTGTACATATTTTGTTCGTTAAAAATTACATCCCTACTCCTTAAGATTTTACCATCTTCAGGATTCCATAGGCGATACCCAAAGTCTCCTTCTCCATAGCCAATATGAAGAAACACTTTTTGGACTTTGCATCTAACTTTGATCTTAGGCTTCTATCTATGTGCATGAAAGCCACACACCCAAACACTTTGAGAAATGCATAATTCACCGGTTTATCTGTCCATGCCTCTTCTGGAATTCCCCCATCCAATGCCGTTGAGGGTGACCGATTGATTAAGTACACAGACGTACTTACAGCTTCCGCCCAAAGCTCAAGCGGTAGGCCTGCATGTAGCCGCATGCTTCGTGCTCGTTCCATGATTGTTCTGTTCATCCTTTCCGAAATCCCATTTTGTTGAGGTGTCCTTGGGGTTGTCCTTTGCCTCCGAATGCCATTGCTAGCACAAAAGCTTTCAAAAGCTTGGCTGCAATATTCGCCTCCATTGTCGGATCTGAGGCATTTAACCTTGGTACTTGTTTCATTCTCCATAAAGGATTTCCATCTTTGAAATATGGAAAATACATCGGATTTATTCTTCATGACATAAACCCATGTTTTTCTAGTCGCATCGTCTATGAATGTTACATAGTACAATGAGCCACCAAGTGATGGTGTACTTGTAGGACCCCAAACATCAGAATGAACCAACTCAAGTTTTTTATTTTTTCTTTCATTTCCTGATTTTTGAAATTTTACCCTCTTTTGTTTACCATAAACACAATCTTCACAGAACTCTAAGTCCACTTCTTTCAAACCTGGTAGAAGCTTCTTTGTTTGAAGGATTTGCATTCCTTTGGCACTCATATGCCCACGTCGGTAGTGCCACACCGCACTGTCAACTTCTGTAGTTGCTGCACAAGCTGAAGGTTGCGTGCTAACAGTACACAAGTAAAGTTGCCCCAACTTTTTCACCCTTGGCAACCACCAAAGATCCTTTTGAGATCTTCCACCGTTTGTTTCCGAATGCAATGTTGTGACCTTCATCGTCCAATTGTCCTGTAGAGATCAAATTTTTGCGAAGAGAAGGAATATACCTAACATCTTTAAGCTTCCATTCATTTCCGTTAGGAGTTTTGACAGAAACTGTACCTTTGTCGACAGTCTCACAAGCTTCATCATCTCCCAAGTATACATACCCAAAATTACCTTTGGTGTAGTCTTGAAAATGTTGCTTGTGTGGTGTCGTATGGAATGAAGCCTTGGAATCTACTATCCAGGAATTAGACACATTGTCTAATGAGAGAATTAGAGCATCTTGCTCTACTTTACCTGCCACATTGGCCTCCGATGTTGGCTTGTTGTCTTGAGACTATGTCTCCTTCTTCTTCTTGGACCAGCAATTCTTCTTGACGTGGCCCTTCTTGCCGCAGTTCCAACATTCAAGAACTGAATTTGTGCATGACTTGCTCCGCCTTGAGCGATCACGACCCTTTTGGTTTTTGAACCTCTCCTTAAGCCTTCCTCTTGTTTCCACTGATAGTGCAGCACTTGATGATTCTCTTGTGCTTCTCCTTTGCATTTACTCTCTTAGGAGAGTACCCACAACATCATCAAACTTAAGAGTATTTGTGCCAAAGATAGAATTACTTACAGCCATCACAAGGCTGTCCCAACTATCCGGTAGAGATGATAGTATAAGGAGAGCTCGCACTTCGTCATCGAAATTTATTTTCACTGATCGAAGTTGACTTATGTTTGTGTTAAAGTCATTTAGGTGTTCTGCAACTAAACCATTCTATGCCATCTTTAGATTGAACAAGCGCTTCATAAGAAATACCTTATTGGATGCCGATGGTTTCTCGTAGAAGTCGTCAAGTGACTTCATCAAGTCCTTCGTGGTCTTCATCTCCGAAACATTGAAGGCCACCGTTGACGCCAAGCTTAACCGGATTGTTCCCAGTGCCTTTCGATCAAGGACAATCCATGCTTCATCTGCCATTGTTGCAGGCTTCTTCGCAAGACCGCCTAGTGGCAAATAGAGGTCCTTCTGGTAGAGATAGTTTTCAATCTGCATCTTCCAATGTTGGTAGTTTTTGCCGTTGAACTTCTCAATCTTGAGCTTCCCTTCCTCTGCCATAACTCCCACTCAATTCAAGGAATCCTTTCCTTGAGATAATTTAGCTACGAGCAAACCTTGCTCTGATACCAATTGTTAGGAAATAAGACGTAGCTAAATAGATAATTGAGTAGATTACTTAATGGAGAGAGACAGATTTATATACACGAGATTATAGAGTAGAGAGAGAGAGAGAGAGTACACACGATATACGTGGTTCACCCAATGTGGGCTACGTCCACGGAAAAGCAGCCACTCAATGGATTTAGTGCTTCAAAACAAGAAGTAGTTAACAAAGGGATTATACCCTTAATGGAGCTCCCGCCTTGCTTCACTCTCACCACCTCACACTCACCTTGTTGCATCAACTTCACGCTATGAAATGTGTGTAGAAATGGCCTCCTTTTATAGGCCAAAAGGGCTGCCCTCTCTTATGAGAGACAGCCATGTGTACCCGCCCTTGTGCGAATAAGTCCAAATCGGACCCCCCAATCCGCCCATGTGTGGCCGCCCTTGAGAAGACAAGTCCGCTTTTGAATTCGGCCACCGGCCATTGAATTCGGCCACTGGGCCACCGGCCATTGACTTCCGACCACCGGCCATTGACTTCCAACCACCGGCCATCGGCCATTGACTACCGGCCACCGGCCAACCAACCGGTTGTTTTCCGACCACTTTCCGACCGCCGACCGGCCATAATATTCCGGCGAAAAAGAATATTCCGGCGAAAAAAGTCTCGGGGGCCTCCGCCCCCGAGGCCTTTAAAGTTTCCCCTAATTCTTGTCCGTGAAAATTTTGGTTTCCGGTGAGTGATTTTCCTTCACGCACGATGGCTTCTCCTCATAATGGGGGCCTTACAAATGTGCGCTTTTACCACAGAAAATTACAAGGGTAAATCAGGCTCCATACTTAACAGATCTCTCCAGCATTGCACATGTTCTCAAATGCATAATAAGCCCTCTTTCCGGCTTCCAAGCGACACATTGTGCAATCCTTCCATCTATGATTGGATGGAACCTCAAGGCCAAGGTACTTGAAGCTATCTGCCACTTCAAGCCAGGGGGATTCACCATGGAAAACTTACCGCACCACGTAAGTACAGGGGAGGGGATTTTTTCAACAAGTAACATAAGTGTATAAGTTAGGGGCAGGCCCTCAATAATTTATCTCCCAAGCTTAAAAATAAGGGAGGGGGTATCATATTTATTTGGGACGGTGGGGGAAGGGAGGGGAAAGAAGTGAAAAAAGGGGAAAATGAGAGGAAGTTTTTGGGTTTCAAAATCATGGCTTCCCAAAAGAGTCCACCCTCAAACTTGTGAGTCAATAGCTACAAAGATACATGCAAGAATTAACAGTGCTTTGTACCAGTTGCTTGTTTTGTGAACATGTACAAATAAGTTTGTTGGACCATTATCAACAATTGAACCTAAAAAATCACTCACTCAAGTGTGGATGAGAAAGGATGACTTAAATGTTGAAAATAGAGTTATAAATCTCCTATTCCAAGTCTTAATAATATCTAGAGAGTGGCCTATGTGCTTTGAGGCTCATGTAGGGGTATATACACGGAAGTATTATATCCCGTTTCCTACCACAAAACCCCCCTGAATTCGGCTCGACCTACTAAGTCCCAAAGCAATAGGCAACACGAGCATAGAGGCCATCCAAGTGAAAACGATGCATAGCAATTAATGCATGTGTACAAAGGCCTTCCCTTAGCATTGGGTGAAAACCATGCAGATTATAGCATAGGTGATGGCATGCGTAAAATCCTTGTGCATTCACATGCTTGCACTCTGTGGGTGGGGAGAGAGAGAGAGAGAGAGAGAGAGAGAGAGAGAGAGAGAGAGAGAGAGAGCTAGAGGAAGAACATCTTCTAAGTTCTAGTATATTGCGATAATTTTGATTTTTTCAAATCGAGGGGACTCTACTAGACGCTTCTCCATTTTATTCAATTCACGCCAAGATTCCTCAGGATCCCGCTTCTTAACACTCAGGAGATTGCTATCGTATCCTTATAAAAGGAAGATGGCAGATTCGGCTCGAACCCATTACCAACATATAGAATCCCTTATGATAGTCTCCCGTAACCAACCAAGCAGTCACGTCGAGCTACTCCAGAACTGCAACCCATGCAAGAAAAAAAGCTTACAAGTAGGGGCGGCCCAAGTCTATCTCTCTGCGCATAAACTCCTTCTCTTCCCATAGCCCTCAGTCCTTGCGTGTCCCTTGCTTGTCTGCCTACCGCCTTCCCAACATGACCTTTTGTCTGACTCCTATGTTGCGGCATCGTATCTCATTTTATTCCGTGCAATTTCCAATTTTATGTGATTGGGCCTCCACTTTTATTACCGAGATAAGCTATTGGCACATGTTTCGATTTATTCATTTATTACCGAGATTCCCAATCAAATCCACCTACATCCAACCTATGTCATGGCCAAAACGACATTAGATCAATAAAGTGTCCATGAATCGACCTCACACCCTCCTCTTCCGGGAGGTACTTCTATTGTCGTAAATAAACCAGTACGACCAAGGGTACTTCATGTTATGTGTCATGCCCTTTTTATCAATCATAAAATTCTCTCAGCGTGCAGCCACGCACATGATTCCTCTCAGCAACTCACTCAACCCTGCTCTTCCCTCATCCCTGCATGCAGGCAAAACATGCTCTTATCTCACCCTAACTCACCTTCTTCAACCATGGACCTGGGTACTCACCTCGAAATCGTGAGAGAGCATTTTTGAAGATTGTAGGTATTTTTTGATTTTCTTTAAGTTGGTACCATGGTACTACTACAGAGAGGATTGAAAAGGAACAAGGACTAAAAAGGGGTTGAAATAGTGAATATAGGAGGTCTTTGTTCCTTTGGTGAAACTTTTGCAGTTTTGCAATAGTTTGGATAGTTTGAGCGTAGTTTCATAAAGTCTGAAAGGAAAAGTAGTATTTCTATAGTTAAGTCTTGTGAAAATAAAGGGCATTCCTTTATGTGTGTGGGAATGCAAAATCGTAGGAGTATGGTGAGTTACGAAATTCACCATGTGGAAGCCCTCTTACCACTCCAAAGGCACATCATGTTGCTCTCCCTTACCACTTATGAAAAGAATAAAATATTAAAATTCTGCTTCCGCCTGAGCGTCCTCCTACTCGGTTGCCTGCTGCGTTGCCTCTATACCCACCTACCTAGTTTGTGCATCCCCTCGCCCGCACTTGCCTGCTCTTCCTACTACGTCTCTCGAAACCCCTCTCAACGCATCTCGTTTGAACATAATTTTTCCCAGATTCGTTCCATTCATCGCCTCTTTCGAGAGTAGCTTACAACAAACATTAGCGTACAACAAAAGAACCCCCTTCAGATTCAAACTCTAACCGAGACTATGTCGGAATTTTCATGCGAGTCCTCTAGTTTTCTTAGAACACTTTTTTTTCACTGAAATTGCACTAATTTTGATCAGTTTTTAGTCGAGGTTTTGATATTTGCATAAAGAGACTACCAATTCTTTTTGTAAAAAACTTTCCATAAGTTCTTAGTGTTAATCTCTTGCGGTTATCTCTTATCAGTATGGCTGGATCTTTTGAGAAATATGATTACTACATCAAGAAGGGATCATTTGAGAAGGACAATTACTACATTGAGAAGTTTGATAGCACAAATTTCACTACATGGAACCAGAGAATGCTTGATGTGCTAGTCAACAAAGGACTTGCAGTGCTATTGAAAGAGCACATAGATGATTTGTACAATGATGATTAGTGGAAGGAACTTGATGCTCGTGCCATGACAACTATTAGGTTGCATCTTGACGAGTCTGTATTATTCACAATTATAGACAAGAACAATGGGAGTCTTTATGCTCAACATAGGATGGTAAGAATGCATGGAACAAAGTGTTTCTAATGAAGAATCTTATGTGCCTTAACATGAGAAAAGGTATACAAATTTAACACCATGTGTAATCAAAGGGGCTTCATTTCAATGTGAAATGAAAGCCATCTTCTTGCTATGTTCTTTTCTTGGACTATGGGACACATTTAATACTGGCATCGATAACTTCTCCCCTAAGGGAAAGCCTTTTTCAGTGAAGTTACCAGTGCTTTGCTCATGGAAGAGATTTGACGTCAATCTCTTAACACGAGTGAGCATGGTGATGCACATATGACAACTGAGAGTAGTCAAAGGAATAATCAAAGGTAGAGAGGTTGTAGTCGTAGTCACGAATGTTTTCAAGATCACAAGAATTCACGTAGCAAGAGTCATGGATGTGACACAAGGAACATTGAATGCTATCATTGTCACGAGAAAGGACACCTGAAGAAAGATTTCCATTTGTTGCAAAGGGTAAAGCCATTTGTTGAAAGTTTTGCACCTCGTAAGAGCAACAGCAACGTGAAGATAGAGGAGCTCAATGTCATTGAGCCTCTAGTTCTTGATGTTGTTCATGGTCCCAAGGAATTCACTATTACTTATAGGGGGATGTCACTTGTGAGCAAACACCTAGGCAAACCCCCTATATACGGTACCTTACACATTAACCAAACCCCCTATCTATGGAGATATAAGTTCTAATTTAACCCCCTACATACGGCCTCCATAAATCCAAACAACCCCCCTACCTTATGTATACTAGACACGACAAAGCTATAAGTATTCAATAATAAGAAAAACCAAAATTTTCCTTTTATGGAGACCAAATTTTCAACCAAAATAGACGTGCCACCTACTTTGTAGGATCACCACATGGAATGAAGGCTTTTTAAATGAAAATCGTACTAAATGTATTGAATGTACAAATTGATAAACATTACAAGAGTGCTTGAGTAAAGGTAAAGAAACAACCATAAAATTTAACACTTCAACTGTCAAGATAGCATATGAGATGTCCTGCTAGTAAAAGCCTTACTCCAAACATTGTAAAAAGAAGTCTTCACAACTCTCTAAAACGAAATCTAACAATTCAGTTCTAAAACAAAAACATTAGTGACAAAACATGTCCTCAAAATGTAAGTTATAGCCTTCCTTCAACTTTGCAAAATATTAATTATTGAAAGATCCACGTTGAATAAGTTTGTGAACCTGCAAAATCCAAAGGGTTTACCTTGAGATCATGGAGTGAATAAATTTATTTATTTGTACTTCTTCTTCTAGCTCATAAATTATTTTAAGTAAAATGAAATAGAGATTAAAAATGTTATAAGTTGACCATTTAGATTTTCTAAGCATAGGGGTTTATGTAAATTGAGCTACCTTTCACATAGTCATTGAAGACTTTGTATTCATTAGCATCTAGTTGATATATTCACCCTTGTTAGCGTGTCCTTAGATAGAGTAGGATTTTCATTTAACTGATTGACTAGAGTACTCTTGCATATTTGTTTCCCATAAACCTCCACAAAAGGAGATATTTTACTATGGATCTTTTCCTCTTTATCAACAACAGAGTCTAAGACATGACATAACTCTCATCATCCACAGATTGGCTCAAATCACTGATGTCCTAAGTCACCCAAAAAATTATGTCCTCGAGAGCATCGCCCTCTACATTTGCATCAAAGAGATCAATAAGATCTCTCTCCTCCCATAGATCATGACACCAAGAATCATCTTGCATTCCTAGTATCTCACAAACTCACTTTGCTTCACATACGCCCTCTTTTAAAGCTCTTAATATATCCTCATCTTCAAATACAAATGAATAGTCACCAAGACTAGCTATGGGAATACCATGTGCATGATTCATAATAGTACATGTACTTTCTTGCTTGGAGTGAGCTGCTGGAAATACAAGAGTTGTAGAAGATTGCATCTCATCAAATCTGTTCAATGCCCCTGCACTACTCAAAAAATCACCCCAGTCATTCCTAGCCATTCCCCCAGCTTTTCTAAAGAAAATTTCACAAGCATCCAAGCCCGTTGAAGAGAAGGGAAATTTTAGGTGAGAAAATTTATCCCGAAATACTTTAACTAAAAAAACTACAAAGTGACAAGATAATTGAATATCTATAAATGTCTCTTTGCTGTGATGAAGTTCTCTTTTAGGGTGTATGTGGACTACCTAATAATCCACATGCAAGATCCACAATGAAGAAAACTAAAGAATTATGAAGATGACACCTTATGCATGAGTGAAACGATTCTTCATCCTAGCAATGGGCATAACAGAGAAAAAAAAAAAACTTACTGGCAGATTTTACTATTTTGTATAGAGAGAGTGTTGGAGACAAAAATTTGGCTCCGTTTTGCATAGCTTGTAGACATGCTTGTACGTTTATTCTTGCTAATCTATGTTATGATCTCCACTTTTGTATAATTTTGTATATCCTTCATCTCCACACCCCCTTCTTGAAGACCATGCTCATCTATCTTGAAATGTTGATACAAATAAGCAACATGATTAAAAAATGCAAGATATTTACCAAGGACAAGCCGCCTAGCAACATTTTCCAAGGGGTTAATTAGCTTCTTTCCATTGTGAATGAAGTATGAATCATGCAACCTTGAGACATATCCTTCACCATCTTTGCTCGCAGTCAATGGCCAACCCTTCCAAGGAATAGAGGGTCGATCACTGGTAAGCAAAGTATAGTGTTCTCACATCAGTTTTCTAACATCCCCATCTGACATGTGACCAATCAGAGGACCGACCACATTTTTAGATACTTTCTCCAACAAAAAGATATGTCATCCCATTGTGCTCTTATAAATATAGAATCAAACCTGTTGCATGATTATTGTACTACTAGTATGAGATTAGGTAGACATTCAAGGATAGGATTTGTAATAAGAACCCTGGCATAGTGGAAAATCTGGCTCTCTTAAAAGGAATCAATAATTCTATTATAACCATCCTCTTCATCACCAACAATGACCAAAAAATCTAGTTGGCAAGTATGACTTGTCGTCTTTTACAAAATCCTAAAAGTTCATCATCTTTGGCTATCCATCTAACCATTTTCTTTATCACCGTCTCATCTTTAGCAATAATTGTAGGCACACTCCTTATAGAAACATTATTTCTAGACATGTGATACTTGTAAATAACTGCCACATGTTGAAATATATCCTCTCTCAAAATTGTCCTGTATTGAATAGCCTTTCTTACAACCCTCATGGTAGTGACATATGAGGTCCCCCAAGATTCAAAGAAAGGAAATTGTGTAATCGTGTGCCTCCCCATAACTTTATAGCCTCAAACAGACTCTTTGTTGTTTATGAGTATCTCTTGTCCTGATCTTCTCTACCAATGTTTTGAGAGATGCCCATGAGAAATCTCCATAGTGCTTTCTTTACATCAAACAACCCTAGGTTGTGTGCATTGATTATATCAATGAAAAACTCCCTGACATCTCCTCTTTCCAAGGCCTCAAAGACACTTTCTTGAAGACTCCTTACCCTAACACTCAAAGGTGCCATCTTTATTCTTGTAAACCAGAGCTGATTTTTGAGCATTCTCACAAGGGTACACCTTGATTGGGCTATGTGTAGGATCTTTGAATAGGTCATGTAGTCTAAACGTCTGCAACCGCTTGTGTCTCTATCTCTTCTGGGGCTTGATGCTGCAATCTCTTGCTATATGGGCATGCAAAAATATTGCTTCTTAGGAATGGATGTGCACTCATTACACATCAATACTTCAAATGAACCTCCCAATGGATTTCAGCTTTTTCATTTTTTATGACAAAATTTCCCAATATGTCAATTAATAGTGGTCTCATCATCAATGTCACTCTAATGTGTGGCTAGCAATACCACATTGCACCCCCTAGACTATCATCTAAATATGGCTTTAAGTTAATAGACTTTTTCCCAAATGTATATGTTTTTTGCCAAGATCCCCAACATAGACATAGTAGAGAGCAGTTATTTTGTCCTTGAAATAACACAAACTGGTTCTGTCACTTAGAGGAAATGGAGGAAGCACGCAAAACCAATAATTCTACACAATAGGATATTTTGCAAGCTATAAGTGTCAGTTGTTGGATTATTATAGAATAATCTAGCATTCTTATAGAATAATGATAGGTAATCTTGTAATAGTGTGTAAGATTTAGATTTTTTTTTTTTAGTAAAAGGATTGCAAAGTTTAGAATCCACCCTCTTTGATCATCAATGTAAATGGTGATAACATGTGTTGAAGGTCCACTGGAACCAAACACTCTCGTGCCAAGACTTATACAAAACACCACTCTCCAACTTCATCACAATCATACAACGAGCGTATCGAGTGGCTATCTCCACAATGATAGTAGAAGAAACCCAAATCAAAGCTATCCCTCTCTTCTTTACTTCTCTTGCACACACATACATCAATTAAGAAATCAATCAACCAATCAATCTCATACACATACAACAATCAAGAAATCAGTTGATCAATCTCTCTCTCTCTCTCTCTCTCTCTCTCTCTCTCTCTCTCTCTCTCTCTCTCTCTCTCTCTCTCTCTCTCTCTCTCTCTCTCTCTCTCTCTCTCTCTCTCTCTATTAAACGAGAGAGAGAGCAGATCGGACCCAACAACGCAATACAAGGGGGAGACAAACCACAACCTATGTTGGGACAACAACCACCTTTTCCACATGATAATAGGGCCGTTGTGTTATGTGCAGGTGGTGGAGCCACTCATAACTTGGTTGATGATTCCACCAACTGTTTACTATTAGGAACCAATAAAAAGCCATGTGAGGAAGACAGAGGGTGTAGCTTATGTCCCTGAAGAAATTCCATTTTGGGCTAGCATTGATGAAGCTACTGAACCTTCATATATTTCTCAAATAGCTAGAAATCAATTCACGATGGATGAAAACACGTTCATGTTCATAGCAAACCAAAACTACAAGCCCAGGAGATATCAGCCTAGGGCAGGCCAGCCATTAAGGCCATCACTAGCAGCCCAACCAAAGGGCCCATGCTATGAATGTGGCGGTGACCATTGGGCACTAGAGTGCCCACATAAAGGTCAACAAACAAAAGAAATTGGATTTTGTGTGGAAGAGATCACTTGTTTCAGAACTAAACCAAGAATCTTGACAACCAAAGGCCACTATCAATGTCATTGGAATTTTAATGTGCACCAGTGGATCTGAGTCTAAGACAACAGTTCCAGTCAAAGTGATGATAAGATCTCAAGCTCCGAAAGCAGTAAAAATTCAACCTATGGTGGATGATTTGAAACTTCCCAAACAAACTAAATTTGAAAACGAGTCAGTTATGACTCAAAGAAAATCATAAAATCATGGAAAGCCAAATGGGACAAAATGAAAGCAAAGAGGTTGAAGGAAAAAATACCTTTGGAAATGGAATTGAACCAAACAAGGGAACAATTTCGAAGTAAACAAGACACCAAGAAACATACGAAAAGATTGAAAGAGTCAAAAATTGACTCTGGTGGATCAGTCTTAGTTTTAGAGGCTATGTCGCAAGCCTACCGGGTGATATTGAAGAATAACCAAACGTTGGAACAAAGACTTCTGACCTATCCGCATTCCGAATTCAAAATCAAACAAATGGAGATGTGCAAAAAACTCATAGAACCTACTCAAGCTTTGATACAATCGAAAAGTTTAACTTCTGAGTCAGTAGTGCATGAGTTGGAAAAGGTTTAAAAAAAGTTACAGGAGGAAAATAGCACATGCAAATAACTTAAAACCCAAGGATTCTATGATCGTTGTGGAAGGGATCACCTGCTCATACATTGCGCTAAAAATCCTCACTACAAAATCAAACCTGTGAGAGAGAGTAAGGAAGAACCATGGACTACAAGGATTGTCACGAACACAACAGATGATGCTAAATCCTTGGAGATGTGGCCAATCCCTGAAGTGGACAAGCCATGTCTACAATCATTGTGGGAAACAATAAAAAACAGAAAAGACAAAAGTGTCACATTGCTATTAGCACTGATCCCTAAAAGAGCGTACATGATCTTTGTCTTATCCTTAATATTGCACAATCACTATGGCGGAGCTTCCAAAAATCAAACCATATTTGTGGGTTCGACAAATGAGCAAAAATCTGGAAAAGATGGGATTGAAGATCCATCGAAAAGATGACCTCGTAGACGAAATTAAGAAAACAAATAATCCTAAGAAACCCAAAGAAGAGCTTGTCCTAGTAATAAGGTAGGTGATTATTACGAAGGAGAAGAAATAAACACCACCTTATCCCTGGAATACAAAGGATTAAATACTATAGTGATACTTGAGACTGGGGCTGCAGTAGACATTTCTACAAAAGGAATCTTTAAAAAATGGGACATACCAATTCTCAAAAAATGTGCATAAAATTGGAACTAGCCGATTGGTATGTGGAGAAACCCTTAGGAATGTTGGAATAAGTAATTGTATCCTCATGCGGGATAGAATACGAACATACCTTTGCTGTAGTAGATTTTGAAAAAGGAAACAACTTTAAAGTTATTTTGGGACGATCAAAAGATGGTTCAATACTGGGGTTGTGACCATCTCTACTTTTGGCACAAAGGAATTACAACTAGGATTAAGGACAAAAGACCATAGTTACAACGACATAAACCAAACTGTGATAGAAGACTTTGCTATCACTAGAGATGATGAAATACAAATTCCTACTTGGTTAGTGAAGGATGCTCATATTTGGATGTGCGGAGGAGCATCAGAATGCAAAAGCCTAAGAAAGGAAGATTGCATCCTAGAGCACTCAATAGAAAATACTTACTACATGAAGGAACCATTTCCAGAGGAGTTGTTTGAACCATTTGGATGGGAGAAAGTACCGGTGACTCTTGATGTCTGTGTAAATGATATAGCCAATATGACATTTTGTGACAAGGATGGTGACGATATGATGGCCTATTTAATGGTAACCTTAGTCCAGAAAAAAGAAGACATATTTGAAACAACTAAAAAAAAAGAGACAATCGATTGCAAACGAATACTTGACAAAGTTTCTGTACGGGGTCTTCCACACAAAGATGAGGACAAATACCATGATTCAAGGAGTGAGAATCTAGGGAACGATGCAGAAGATAAAATTTCAAGTGGCTCTGAAAGCAAAAATACAACAAAACACGATGAGCCAATTTTCTACGAGTTTCCTAACCAAAAAACACAGAGACAAAAGAGATATTAGATGAGACAAACAAAGAAACAAAAGAACAAAATTGAAAAACCAATACTAAAGTTGATGACCAAAACGCAATATCTCGTGCTTATGGGAGAAAATGATTGCGTCTGAGAAAAAATCACCAGGTTACCCTTGAAGTTGACAAGTTTTTGGACAAACTCAAAGAAACAAAGCAAAAACAAATGAAAGACAAGATTGAAAAACCAACGATGATGTCAAAAACGTAACACAAAACTTAATATCAAAAGTTAAAATGGACATTGATGGAGGTTTGGACTACAGATTTGGAAAGTGAGTACGACTCCAACTTAGAAAAAATCGATGCACCATCTCATTAAAGAAAAATACACAATTCAAGATGAACGTATTGTGGTGGAGTAACCAATGCGAGAGCCTAAAGAACCCAGAACGTCATATGATGGGCCTGAAAACACATAGAGAATTGATCTAGTGAAACCTGGGAAAGAACCAAGATCGTCTTACATAGCCACATATCTCATTGAGGAAGAAGAGCAGCTATTGCTAGCTACCCTCAAGCAATATAAAGATGTGTTTACATGGTCATACAAAGATCTTAAGGAGGTAGATCCCAGAATTTTCCAACACACGATATCCCTCAAGAGTGATGCTAAACGGCACCGACAACGTCCCTACACCTATAATGAAACATTTTAAAGAAGAGATAGATAAACTTAAGGAGATAAAATTTATCTACAAGATTGAACACACGGAGTGGGTGTCACCAATTATAGTGATTCTAAAAAATAATGGTAAATTGCAAGTGTGCGTGAGTCTCAAACAGGTGAATGCTACTATTATCCAGATAACTATCCATTGCCCATCACCGACCATGTGATTGAAAGAGTCGCTAAAGGAAGCCTATGTGCTCTCGATGTCTTTTGGGGATATAACCAACTCACAATCAAGTTGAAAAATCAATGCAAAATGGCCTTTGCAATAGAATGGGGCATATTTTCATATTGGGTGATTCCATATGGTCTAACCACTGCACCTGCCACATTCCAAAGACTGATGAGTCATGCATTCAAGGAGTATCTAAGACAATTCTTAGAGATTTATATGGATGGCATGTGTGTGCATTCTCTTCACAGCAATGAATATGTCAAACACTTAAAAGAAGGTATTTAAGAAGTGAAAAACATATCGTATCTGCCTAAATCTTGAAATTATGTTTTCATGGTAAGACAAGGTAAGATTCTGGGACATATTGTGTCCAAAAATGACATTTATATTGACCTTGAGAAGATACAAGTGATTGTTGCTCTTCTAAGACCAACCAAAGTTAAAGAGGTACAAGGATTTATGGGACATTATGGATGCTATCATAGATTTATTTACATGTATGCGATCGTTGCAAATCCTCTGTACTCACTCATCACTAAGTTTGAATGGAATGAGGAATGTGAGAAAGTGTTTCAACAATTGAATCAGAGACTTGTTTCTACTCCAATCTTGAAATATCCTAACTAGAATAAGAGTTTTCATGCTATTGGTTCAACCGAGAGAAAACACCATGGACTTTCTAATTTGTTACTCCGGTAGACATTTCAACAATGTCGAACGAAATTATACAACAACAAAAAGAGAGGGCTTGGGAATATTTTTACAAAAGTTTAGACATTATCATCTCGCAAACAAGTTCATATTCTTTGTGGATTATCAATCGCTATTATACTTAGTGAATAAACCATGCAACACAAGCCGCATCGTTTGATGGTTCCTAATATTGCTGGAATTTGATTTCATTGTGGTGTTCAAGAAAAGAACTACACACCAGAGAGTAGAACATTTATCATGAATGCTACATGCAAAATCTCCTTTAGAGATTGATGATGATTTATCCGACTCTTATCTTTTCAATATCTAGATGATACAAAGGTTGAGTGAATATGCTATACCATAACTCACCATTGGTTCTTTGCAAATTGAAAGACAGCCATCAATCATTGAGAAATCTCACTCCCTAGTACCGATAGCTCGGTGGTTATATAAGCAAGGAAATGACGACATCCTTAGGCTATGCATCAAGCCATCTGAAAAAGAAATGTATTCAAATCAAGTTCATGTACAAACTACGGGTATTCACAATGCCAAAATGCAAACTTACCAAAGACTAATTTTACTTGGGGTGTATTGGCCACACATGCAAAAAAGAGTCCACGACTATGTTAGTTCATGTGATGCTTGTGTAATAAAAAAGACAACTAAACATGCTACATTGTTCAGAATAGCAGCAACACCCAAGTGGAAAAAGTACATTGTGGAATATTTGGAGCACAGAGTTTTTGCCAACAACCTTGAACAAAGCTACACTATGCTCGATTAAACAAGAGGCAAAAAATTATGTTATTGTTGAAAATTAAATTGATCAAAGAAGGATTTGTGCGACAAAGCATGAGTACTTTCCGATACTTGAACAAGCCAAAACTACAAAAGCAATACTCCTTGCAAGAATCTGGTGGCCTACTTTGTTAATAGATGCAGAGCATTATGACAAACGATGTGATACTTGCCAATACACCAAAGTACGGATGCAACATGATAGAATTCCTCTAAGACCAATATTAAGAGCGCGAGCCTTTTCCAAATGGGGAATAGACTTTGTTGGACCCATCCCGCTATCAACATATCAAACACATGCTCAATACATTATAGTGGACACATATTATTTGACCAAATGGGTGGAGGCCAAGACAACACAAAAGAAAGATGCCACAACAATAGCGTGGTTCTTATATGAGAACTTTTTAACAAGATATTTCCTTCCAATCAAAATCATCAGTGAATAAGAAACTCATTTCCTTAATGACATGATTGATTATCTATAGCATGAATTTATGGTGCTTCACTCTAAATTAGTCCCATACCACCCTCAAGAAAACGGACAGACCGAGAGCACCAACAAAATATATGTGCAGTGCTCATAAAAATTGTCAATGAATGTATAACAAACTGGGATCAAAAACTTCATTCAGCTTTATGGACATATCGGGTAGCATACAAGACATCGCAGAACACAATACCTTTCAATTTAGTGTTTGAGATAAATTTTATAATGCCAATAGAATTCTTAATTCTACACTACGCATAGTGCAAGACCTGGGATGGACGGGGCATGAGTTGTCGGATAGACTGGACCAACTAATACAGTTGGACAAAATAAGACTCAAATCGGTTACGTCTATGTATGTGCAAAAATGACAAATGAAACAATTCCATAACCAACATGTTATAAACAAGGAATTTCAAAAGGGAGACTACATTTCAATTTACACCCTTAAAGCAAAATTTCAAGAAACTCAGAAAGTGAGGTGTTAACCCTTACGGACACCCTATCACCTTTGACGGACGCCTTATTATCATTATTTGATTGAGTCATGGACCGGGCTTGTTGGTCCAATACGTGTTTAGGGATCGTGGATGAGAGGTGCACAACTTATTTCATTTTTACATGATTTGTACTATGACCGACCACTATGGGTACCCATGTGTGAATGGGTCAAACTCTTATAAAAGGTCTAGTTTAACCTAAAAACCTCATTCTGGGAGGTGCATGCTAAGAAGTGCTCTTGATCTACCTCTATCTCCTTCTACTTTGTGTGCTCATGGATGTGTGTATGTGCATGTGTCTGTGTATGTGTGCTTCAGAGAGAGAGAGAGAGAGAGAGAGAGAGAGAGAGAGAGTGAGTGATTGAGCATTGCGGCGGCATCGGCTGCAGTGAGGCGGTTGAGCGCAGCAGAGGCTCCTTCCTCTTCATGGCACAGGATCCTTCATGATATAGAAGCATTGAACGCTCAGTGATACACCATTGTCCCTTTGAGCTTGCTAGGATCTTCTAGTTGTGTGCTTGCAGCCATTTGTGGCTCGCACATGGTGTTTTGGCAAGTTTCCAGTCTTCCCCAAAAACGATGCCAAAAATGTGTGCTTTATCGCACGTATTGGAGGCTGGAAACTTGCCAAAAAATCATACGTGAGCCACGAATGGCTACAAGCACATAACTAGACAATCCTAGCAAGCTGAAAGGAACAATAGTGTGTCACTCACAGCTCAAGCCTTCGGTCGTGAAGGATCCTGTGTTGCAAAGAAGAAGGAGACGTTACCGTTGCTGTCGCCGCCGCAGTGCTCAACCGCCTCGTCGCCACCGATGTTGCCACAATTCTCTCTCTCTCTCTCTCTCTCTCTCTCTCTCTCTCTCTCTCTCTCTCTATCTATCTCTCTCTCTCTCTTAGGAACACACACACACACACACACACACACACACACACTCGTCAGCACACGAAGGAGAAGGAGATAGAGGTAGAGCAAGAGCACTTCTTAGCATGCACTTCCCAGAATGAGGTTTTTAGGTCAAAATAAACCTTTTATAAAAGTTTTACCCATTCACACATGGACGCCCACAGTGGTTAGTCATAGTAAAAATCATGTAAAAATGGAATAAGTGGTGCGTCTCTCATCGACGATCACCTACACACCTATTGGACCAGCAAGCCCAATTCATGACTCAATCAAATAATGTTAAGGCATTCGTCAAAGGTGATAGGGTGTCCATAAGGGTTAACATGCACTCCTTCCTAATGTGGGTGAAAGCATAGAATGGTGTCTAAATACTTGGTGTCCATGGACACCAAGTATGATGCTATGGATGGCACCATAGCTGGGCTTTTAAGTCAATAATTTTTAAAATAATATAGGTAAGATGACTGACTTCACGACTCTACTACTCGGATTGAAAGACATGGAGCGGTTAGCACACGTGGACCTCTACCTCTCTCTCCCTTTCTCTCTCTCTCTCTCTCTCTCTCTCTCTCAGATGGCCTCCAATGCCCATCTCCATCTCTCTCTCTCTCCTACTCTCCTGTTCAGAATATGGATGATGGAGACTCCCTTCCTCTTGCTTTGGTTCCAGCTCATACCTCCTCACAAGCAGCAATGGAGCTTCTTGAACTCAATAATGCAGCACAACTGGATTTCAATTCACTATTACAATCAGGAAGTTTTGTATGGCTTCATTCATTTCAAACTACTACAGACTGTTCCAGGATGGTGGACGACAGATTTTATGATGAGGCACATGGAATAGACACCATTCATACGCAGGTGCACTCTAAGAGAAAGGCTTCTCTAAATGAGGATGAAATTATTGCAGTGAGGAAGTATGAAGCACAGGCTAAACGTGAGTACAGAAAGCGATGTCGTGCAAGAAAGCAAGTACAGCCAAGCGTCAACATTGGAACGGAAGATTGTCATAGGGAAGATTGTCATACGGAGGACGTCAATGTACACACAAAGGAAGACAAGAACCAACATACTATTCAGAATATTGTTCAGCACATTGTGAGACAGTTGCATAGTTACGGGAAAGAAGATAAGAATGCAATTCTTCAAGGTGTTTTCAATGATGATAGAATCTTGCCATTCTGTGAAGATTTGTATCTTCCTGAAAATGGCCTTATTTCTGCACTCAAGGTCTCCTTACAGGAATTAAAGATTCCAAAATCAGCTGACAAGATGTTTTTAAAACGAAGCACATTCAGCATGCTGGTGAATGGATTACTGCATGATAATGGGATCCAAGGTAGAGGTTTTACTCTACATAAAGTGGCAAAGCTATTAAATGTTCATCCAAGGAATTTATATTCAGCTTTGGGTAGACTTGACAGTGATCCTATGTCTGGAAATGTTGGGTCCTTATCGGAGGAATTGAAGCAGACAATTGTTACATTTTGGATAGAGCACAGTAGGGTGTCTCCAAATAAGAAAGATATTCGTCGGAAACGATTGGGCAGAAAACATTATCAAGAGCATCCCATACACTTACTTGATGAATCTCAAGTAAACATGTCTCATTCTTACAATGAATAACTCTCAAGTGAAACATCTCACTCTTATGAATAGCTACCCATTGCGTGTTATGGAGTTGTGTACATCCTACTATATGTGATATGTAGCCAAGTAATGTGTCAAGATAGTCCATTGTCTCTACCTACGCTATTATGTGTGCTATATTGCACAAGTGTAGCCCAATGTCCATGTCTATGCTATAAGTGTGCCATGTAAAAGGACTCTATTGTAGTAAGATAGCAACATGTGTGCTATACAGTAAAAGTGTGTGTAAGAATAGCACAATGTTCCTGTCTATGATATGATGTGTGGTATGTGAAAGAGCTATATTACATATTGAGAGCACTATGTGTGCCATATAGCGTAAGTGTGTGTAATAAGAGGCCAATCTCCCTATCTATGCTATTATGTCATAGTATTTCTTGCAGTATGAGTGCTATATAGCATAACTATGTGTAATAATAGCCCGATGGTCCTGTCTATGCTATTATGTGTGCCATGTAGCAGGACTCTATCAGAGTATGACAACACCATGTCTGCTATATAGCAATAGCACAATATACCTATCTATGGTATTATGTGTGCTATCATATTTTATAATATTATGAGAGCACTATGTGTCCTGGCTCCTCAGGACGCTCAAGCGGAAGCAGAATTTTATTATTTTATTCTTTTCATAAGTGGTAAGGGAGAGCAACATGATGTGCATGCCGTTGGAGTGGTAAGAGGTCTTCCACATGGTGAATTTCGTAACTCACCATACTCCTACGATTTTGCATTCCAACACACATAAAGACATAGCAGATGTTAGTGTAATAGTAGCACGGTATCCATGTCTATGATATTATGTGTGCTATGCAGAGTGTGATATGTGTAATAAGAGCACAATATCCCTATCTATGCTCTTTTGTGTGTTATGTAGAAGAACTGTGTTATAATATGAGAGCACTATGTGTGCTATATAGCAGACGTGTGTGATGTGTGTGTAATAACAGCTAAAAATCCCTATCTATGCTATTATGTGTTATATAACAAAATTGAGCATGTAATGAAAGCTGAGTTATCTATCTATGCTATTTAGCATAGCTATGTGTATTTATACCAATGCATCTGTAGCTATGCTATTATGTGTGATATATAGCAAAATGTAATTCTAATGCATTTTTTTTTCAAGCAGACAGAGTATTTCTTGAAGTTTAAAGATAGACACCCACATGTGACAATTGGGCAAAGGTCCTTTAAGAAGCTGAAGCCTTGGTTCGTGCGAAAGTTGAAAGATCGAAATACTTGTTGTTGTGTTTATCATATCAAAATGATGTATCTCGAAGATGCATTTAATGTTATGCGCTCATCTGCTTTTGGTTTTCATGGGAGGTCATGTACATGTAAATGCAATGTTTGCAAATCAGATGGGGTGAATGCAGAATGTCTTGCCGTTGAGCACTCGTTTTCAGGGATCACGAAGTTGTGGGAATCATGTGTATGTACAAAGGATGAGGGGGATATGTTCCATAAACACACCTGCTTGATGGTCCAATGCAAAAACTGTGGTGTGGAAAAGCTCAGCCTTTGTCCACGAGAACTTGCAGAGATGACAAAGACATTTCCACTGCAAGTCTTTGAGGACATTAAAGTTCAAACTAAGCATGGTCTAAGTAAGAGAAAGATGTTGTCACTCAAACAGGTGGCTTTAAGTGAGCTGACAGGGAGAATAAAAGACGACATCAGAATCTTCATCGAGCACAATTTCACTTACAGATGGCAGGCACATCAATACAGAGAATGTTTGAAGGTGTTTCCTTCAGATACCATTATATTTGTAGTAGACTTTGCTGAAAATTACTCGTTCAAAGAGCAAAATGAAGTATAATCCATGCATTGGCATACAGATCAATGCACCATCCTTGTTCACATAACGTACATGCGTGACAACGAAGATGACAGTATTATCAAGCATATGCATTTCTACATCTCCGATGATAGGCAACATGATATGCTATTTGTCCAGCATTGTTTTCTTCTTTGTGATCAGTGGCTTAAAGACCAGGGGCTGAATTTCAAGAAGCACTAGGTGTGGTTAGATGGTGTAGCCTCGCAATTCAAGACTGCAAGGCCATTTTACTTTGTTGCTAGATATTACCAACTAACAGGTACAGAGATGACATGGAATTCTTTTGGCTCTGGCCATGGCGAGGGGGAGCATGATGGCGCTGGCGCTGTGATAAAGAGAGCCCTTACACATGAAAAACTCAAGAGTAATAGAGTTGCTCTTAGGCAAGTTGCAGACGTGGTTGCATTTTTGACGAGAACAATGTCCAATCCTGCATGTAGCTCTTATGCACAATCCACTAAAGCAGGTCCTACTATAAACAGGAAATTTTGGCTAGTAAAAGAGACAGAAGTGGACAGGTCTAATCTATGGGGTTGTGAGAGAGTACTAGGATCTCAATCACTCCATTTCATTTCAGGCTTTTGTTGTCATGATCCTACTCAATTAAGGACCAGGCGGCTTTCTTGTTTTTGTGATGCTTGCATGAAGGGCCATTAGAGGACTTGTTCCAGCAAATCATATGTAGGCAAGTGGACACATAAGGCATTGAAACCACTCTCTGAGGTAGCAGAAGAGACTGAGGTAGCAGAAGATGAAGCTGCAATGTTTGAGGGATCCCAGGATATGCTGAGTGAGTATCTCATTGAAGGTAATAACTTTGCAGTCAATGCAGATGCTGGCAATGCAGAAGGTGTAGAGTTATTTCTTTTGAGATGTACAAAGAGAAAGTGGATGACAGATTGCATCTTAAGAGATAAGTAGAAAAACAAATGTGATAAAAACATTTATGTTGTCACAGGGTGTTATTATCAACAGCAAGAGGGGGACCCAAATCACTACACTCTACTTGATGATAGGGGAGTTACTAACCTGTACTCTCACCTTGTTCGGGCAATCAAGTTTGACATGCCTTTGGTAGATGCTACCTCAAAGACATATTATTTATCTCCGGAACTACATGAAACCATTTACAATGCCATGCCCTATGAAGCAACATGATACCTATTTAACAGGCTTATATTATGTTCTATATAGCCTTCACCATTCAATACCTCCTTACACATGTCCATTGTGCTATGTATCACATAGCACACAACCACACAGAGCACATAGCATAGAATCACACACATTTCAGATAATGAGGTTACTATTGTGAACATGTTGCACCTTGAAAAAATTTAGCCAAGATATTTGTCGGAAACGATTGGGAAGAAAACATTATCAAGAGCATCCCATTCACTTTCTTGATGAATTTCAGGTAAACATGTCTCATTCTTACAATCATCTCACTCTTATGAATAGCTACCCATTGGGTGTTATGGAGTTGTGTACATGCTACTATATGTGATATGTAGCCAAGTAATGTGTCAAGATAGTCCATTGTCTCTACCTAGGCTATTATGTGTGCTATATTGTACAAGTGTGTGTAATAATAGCCCAATGTCCCTGTCTATGCTATAAAAGGACTCTATTGTAGTAAGATACCAACATGTGTGCTATACAGTAAAAGTGTGTGTATCACATAGCACAATGTTCCTATCTATGATATGATGTGTGGTATGTGAAAGAGCTATATTACATATTGAGAGCACTATGTGTGCCATATAGCGTAAGTGTGTGTAATAAGAGGCCAATCTCCCTATCTATGCTATTATGTCATAGTATTTCTTGCAGTATGAGTGCTATATAGCATAACTATGTGTAATAATAGCCCGATGGTCCTGTCTATGCTATTATGTGTGCCATGTAGCAGGACTCTATCAGAGTATGACAACATCATATCAGCAAAATAAAATTACATCATATCACCAAAATAAAATTACATCATTCAATCATTAAGTTTAGAGAACTTTGAACAGGTCATTTTTTTGTATAGTAATCGCAAGTACATTCAGTGCACAAAATGCTGTATACATGATTCCATAACCACAATCAACCTTCCTTACATACTTCTCGTTGACTTCTATAGTGGCTGATGACATGAGCAGACACACTGTCCGAAGGATTTTCAAACTGGTTCATCTTTGCATAAGCATTAAGGCTGGGTGAGACTGTCCACTTGACTAACCAAGGGCACAATGTGCTAACCAGGTAAATTCGGGACTGACAAATATCTGCTGGTTCAAATGAAGTAGGACAGACACAAGTCCCGGGAGGGTTGAGCAGACACTTGTAGAGTGTGTCATCCACCACCAGTGTATTATCAAAGTTGAACTTAGGATGGTGCTTCCAAAAGTCTTTCAAACACTTGAAAAATATGGGCTTTGCGTTATCTCTACATGGAGGGATCCCAGGAACTTCATTTAGATTGAAGCTCGCCTCTCTACACCCTCTTGACCAATAATATCAAGGAAATGTTGTTTGTTCAGCCTAGGAAAGCATGCACTCAAAGCAAGTGCTAGATTGTCCTGGGTCATGCAGCTCCATAGTGCAACTTGTGCTCTTTGCAGCAGTGCATGCAAAAAGATTGATGCATTGGGCCTGACCACATATTCAAATTGCATCTTTCCTGTAGCATTTGGCGCAGTGACTACCTGATACCTTGATCTTTCCCAATCAGGAATACTACTTCTCGCTATTCCTTTGTAGAAGGAGACCTTATGCCTCCTTATGAGAAGCCCATTCACATCCAGTATGATGCATAAATTGTCCCTTCTCTTCTTGTCCTCAAAAGACACAGGAGGCATTGCAACAATCTGTAGTGGCATTACCACAAGACACGGCCTCTCTTGCCTCTCATATTCATGTCCATTTTTGGCCTCTTTATCAGCATTCTTTGTACCTTCCTCATCTGTATCTGTAGCAGCCGCTCGACCCATAGGGACCTCTGGACTTTTACCTTTGGTATTCCCAACAGTGGGATCTCTACAAGACTCAATTGTATCATGTGCAACTGCCTCTTTCGTGTCCACAACAGCCATGAAATGTTCTCCCATTGCCTCTCCCGATTGAGCTACTCTATCAGTGGGCACCTCTGCGCCTTTCCCTGCCTCATTGTTTTGCTCTATACATGCCTCAGTTGTATTATGTGTATTTTCCTCTTTCATGTCCGTAGCAGCCACGAGAACTTCTCCCATTGCCTCTCCCGATTGAACTGCTCTGTCGTATGCCTCAGCTGTGTCGGCAGAAGCCGCAACATCACCGTTACCCACTACTGATCCTATTCCAAGTACTCTCTTAGTGAGGTCCTCCTCACCCAAGCCTCCCATATCTTCAACAGCACCATCTGTACCCTTTGCCTCCTCTGCATCAACAATGTCATCAGCTGCATCACTTGGACAGACCACCTGGGCTTGAGCTGTGACATCACTTGCACCCACTGCCTCACGTGTTCCAGCTTCTCTCTCAATGAGGACCTCCTCACCCATGCCTCTGGTATCCTCAACAGTGGCATATGTACCCGTAGGCACAACTGCATCAAGAAGGGCATCCATGACAGCATGAACAATACTTTCTGTTCCACCATCATTAACATTGCCATCAGCAGTAGCATCTGTGCTAGCATCAACTTCCATAGCATCCACAATGTCATTTGTGCAGGCATCAACTACCGTAGCATCAGCAATGGCATCTGTGCATGCATCAACTGTGGTAGCATCATCAATGGCATCTGTGCCAGATTCAACAGTGGCATCTGTACCCATAGCCACAACTGCATCAAGAAGGGCCTCTATGACAGCATGAACAATACTTTCTGTTCCGCCATCATTAACATTGCCATCATCAGCAGCATCTGTGCGAGCATCAACTTCCATAGCATCCACAATGTCATTTGTGCAGGCATCAACTACCGTAGCATCAACAATGGCATTTGTGCAGGCATCAACTGTGGTAGCATCATCAATGGAATCTGTGCCAGATTCAACAGTGGCATTTGTATACATAGCTACAAATGCATCAAGAAGGGCATCTATGACAGCATGAACAATACTTTCTGTTCCACCATCATTAACATTTCCATCAGCAGCAGAATCTGTGCGAGCATCAACTTCCATAGCATCCACAATGTCATTTGTGCAGGCCTCAACTAGCGTAGCATCAGCAATGGCATCTGTGCAGGCATCAACTACCATAGCATCATCAATGGCATCTGTGCCAGATTCAACTGTGGTGGGGGTGGGTAATGTACCCTTTTCAAGTTTAGCACGGTCAACATCTGTATGCACATCATCATGCACAACCTGCACATCAACTGCATTAGGCACATTTGGAACAAATTCAGTAGTACTAGTAGGTGTGCAGGGATCAACTGTATCAAAAGACTCTTTTTTTTTCTTGTAACCCCCCTGGAAGCTATAGCACCCCCTCTTGGATTCTTCACAGGATAAGACTGAGCCAGTGAACCTACAGACCCCTCAACTATATCAAAAGACACTTTTTTTTGCCTGTAACCCCCCTGGAAGCTGTAGCACCCCTTCTTGGATTCTTCACAAGATAAGATTGAGTCAGTGAACCTACAGACCCCTCATCTAGAAACCCTGAAGAGCGAGTGCGTCTCATGCAAGTTCCTCTTTTTTCAGCTTCTTGATTATCTACGACAAGAGAAAGTAGAAACATATTACTAAACATGTACAAAAAATAAATCAAATAGTTTCCAACTACTCGATGCAAAGAATTAAGAGACATGTCACTAACAAATTCCAACACTTAATTCATCAATGAGCATGGATACAATAGGTGTGCAATGGATTGCACATGCCTTCTAAAGACATCTTCTAATTGCATGAAGTTACAAAAAAAACACACTCATTGCTTTGCATTTGGTTTCTTTCTCTTCCTAAATGAATCAAGAGGTATATCCATTGTGGGACTTCCACCTAAGTTCTTGGGAGTCTATTTCTTGCGCTTTGGTGTTGGCTTCTTCCCCGCTGGAGGGGGTGTTGCTTTCACCGCATCTGCAGCTGCCTCATCTGATGCATCATCTCTAGTGTCCACACTTGGTGATGCTTTGGCACTCAACGGAGAACGCAACAGCTTTCTTGGAGTTTTTTGTTGCCTAAGTGATTTGACTGCAGAAGACTTTGCCATCAAGATGTCTTCAACTACTCCACGTACTGCATCCCCTACGGCAGACTCCGCTTCAAGGGCTGGCTGCATCCCGTGGATAGACTCCGCTTCAAGGCCTGGCTGCATCCCTGGGGTAATCAGGCCATTCTTCCTTATGGAATGCATCGTCTTATTGGAGCAAGCATGCGATGATTGTTCTACAAAGCAAGCTATTTACAAAGTCTCACTTGGAGTATCCCAAAATACACACATAAATACTGATTTTGGTACCTACCAGTGGCCTGCGTAGAGACTCTCTCTGTTTTTGTCCTCAATGATTCTTGTATACAGGTCTCTGCTGCAATGTCTGTACCTGCAAATGATTTCATTAAATGCAAGAGTTTAAACTACCAATGGAAAGTGGGCCTGCAATAGTAGTGACACAGTGACTACCTGCACTTGATTCTTTCATCTCACTCTTCACCTTCAGACCAATCATATGCTTAGCTCTAGGGGGAACAGATATGTTGCAATCTAGTGCAACACAATAGCCATAGTCCCTACATACATGCGTGAAGCATAGCATATGGTACACATGGGTGCAAGGCAAGGAGAATACATCCAAGCTTCTGGCATCGAACTGGAATCCACATCCTACACAATGGTAGAACCCATTAATTGCCACCTCGCTAATGCTTTGCTTAAAATCCACAGGAGGAAAAGGCTTCATCAAACTGGCTCCCACGTTATGTGAAGTCCTCTCCATGGTAACACAAAATTTAAAGTGCTCTAATTCCTGTGCTATGTTGGTCTCTACTTCTGCAAGTAGTGCCTGTGAAACAAAGAAGACAACACATCTAATTTAAGTCTCAATAACCCAACAAAAGCAGATTGCTGAAAAGAATATGCAGCGTGAATCTTATCCCTTATTTGCAATACCACATATAAGACAAGCACTTACTCTATATGCTATAAACACAAGCTTGATGTGGTATATGATATGCACTGTGCTATATAGCACATAGCAGAGTCCAAGTATAATGTGCTATAAGTGCTACATAGAGTATGCACTATAGATCATAGTAGAGAGACTTTTTAAAATACCATATATAGCCCAAACATTTTCTCTATATGCTATATAGCACAAGCTTGTTGGGTATATGATATGCAGTGGGCTATATGAGACATAGCACATAGCATATAGCACAAATATTGTGCTATGTAGCACATAGCAAAAATAGAGATTGTGCTATATAGCACAATTCACTATTCCACACACTCCAGGGCTATATTGTGAACATATAACACACAAAATGTGCTATTTAGCACATAGCACATAAAAATATTGTGCTATGTAGCACATATCAATATTTAACGCACACTTCAGGGCTATACTGTGAGCATATAGCATACAGGTATACTATATAGCACATATTACACATGTCCATTGTGCTATGTATCACATAGCACATAACCACACAAAGCACATAGCATAGAATCACACACATTCCAAATAGATGAGGGTACTATTGTGAACATGATGCACCTAGATTGAACTATAAAGCACATAGCACATAACCACACATAGCATATAACCACCCACTCCATGAAGATGATGGCTATGTTGTGACCATATAGCACATAGCACATAGCATATAACCACCCACTCCATGAAGATGATGGCTATGTTGTGGCCATATAGCACATATTTTGTGCTATATAGCACATAGCAAAAATAGAATATGCTCATACAGTACATAACCATACAATCCATAACACTCTAACCACATAACCACATGGAAGTGAACCACATACTCCAAAACAAAGTGAAGCACATGTAGGAGGGTATGCACCTTTGCTTTAGCCACATTGGCTTCTAATTCAGCAACGTTCTCTCTAGTAGTACTCGAGAACTGTCCAATCAAATCAATTAGGCGTTGTCAAGCTACAGGGTCTTGCACGCAATCAATCTCCGTTTGCAACTTTATGGCCAAATTTTTTGAGCTTTGAGCACCCTCATCCCTATGCAATTCTCTAACTTGATCCTCTACCTGCTTCTTCGCACCCTCAAGTCTTGACTTATAGTCTTGCAATCTGCCCTCTGCAATATTCTTCATTTCTGCAAGTGCCCTGCTATCCTCCTCTACCAATTGTACCAGGCATCCTCCTATAGGCACGCTTGACAATGGTACAGACGTACCTTCTGTTTTCAATGATGATCTGGTAGAGGCAGCAGTGGTTTTGGAACCTCTCCCTCTACCACTCATCTGCTCTTCCCACCTCTTGATCTTTTTTTGCAAGTTGTGTCTTTCTTCTGAGGCTCTCATTGCCCTCTCTACAAAGATAGCCCAAGAAATTTGATTTTTGCCAGATTCACTGCAGTTTTCCAATGCAAAGGCCTTTGCAAATTGAGTCCCTACTTCATACATGAAGGGACCCTCCTGGTAGACATCCCAGTGTCTCCACACAAGCTTTTGTAAGAACTCCGACCGAGCATGGTATGCCTTCACTTTCTTCTGGCTACCCGGAACAGGCTTTGGGCATATAAAGACAGCTTCCCAATCCTCCTCAGAGATATCATTTTTTCCTGTCAAGCTACGCGGATCAACTCCCTCCAATGGCAATCCACGCTCCATATGAAATTCCTCGGCAAGACGACAAAACTTCGTATGTAGAGGTGGTTCAATGTTCCTAACTAGACTGCTGCTTGCTTGAATCGGATGCTTTGAGGAAGGTGCCATGATGCAGTCTCAAGTGATATACTTGCACATCATCCAATGAACTCATGAGACGTGGTGTGCCCTCGATTATCATCCCTGCTAAAAAGAAACAAGAACTTCATGGGCCTGCTCTTGTAAGCAGGGCATTCAAGGTGATGTGCTATGGGATTTGCCCCAAGATTGCATGCAGCTTGTGGACTAGCAAATTACCTCGGGAGCTCGCCTCTTGTTGCAAATGATCAAAGTGTGGCACTCATGCAGCTCCAAATGCAGCTTAATGTAGCTGAATGATCCGAGGTGGGGCGCGCGTGCTCAAGCAGTAGAGAGTGTACATGTTCAATGAGAGAGACATACCTCGAAGAGAAGAGGGCGGTTACTGCAATCATCCTTGAAGCAGCCAAGCTTGGACAGTAGAAGCTCTAAGCACTATAGACCTTGAGCATGCGCGCGCGCGAGAGAGAGAGAGAGAGGCGGGGGGTCGGGGGGCACGGTGTTTGAAACTGCCAACTACTCATGAAACAAAGTGGGTGTGTGAAGGCTGAATTTTTTAGTAAAAATTTTTTAGAATATAAATTTGGACGTCTGAAATATGGCACCAGTGACCACACCCCCAATGTCATGCTATGCTATTTAATTATATCACATATATAGCTTTCCACCTATTCATGCTTTCACCCATGTAGATTCCATCCTCAGAAGCTATTGAGATGAAGCCAGTTCGTCGAGGTGGAAGAGCATCTGAGATTGAATGTCCTTAGCCTTCTTCAATCACTACAAAATCAACCAAAATTGGCATAGTACTTGCATTCTCATATACAATTAAAAAGCATATTATATACAATTAAAAAGCATATGTAGTGAATAGACACACAAATTTTTGGTAACAGAATATTAAACATTTTTTCAACAGTAAATATTAAACTGTAATATAATCAAACGCATAAGCACTTGTAAAGGTCACAAAATAAACAAGTACGGGGTCCCTAATTTAACGATCAAAAGGCACTAGAGGTCAACTATTAGTACCATGGGAAAGCTTATCAATTCTCTCTGGTCAATTAACCTGTTTAATCGCGAGAGCAAAGTATTTCATGTTCAAGGGCTGACTATAGGCTATACCTAAAAGAACTTCTAGTTAAGCTACGATAAAAGGAATTGCTTATGAAATGATCGCTTGAATTATTCCCTTTGTTTGACCTCCAAAGTTTTTTCCCATGGATTCAATGTTGATGTGTGTGCTTATTTTGTATGCCTTGGTCTTTTTGCTTTTCAAGGAAAAGTGCCCACATTGGGAACCTCTAGGGCTCTAGTACCATAGGCAATACATGTGAGTGAAGTACCAAATGAAGCTGGGATTTCTCTTCCAGCTTAAGATTTTACATTGTGGCACTTTTGATTTTTTTGTTTGTTCATTTTTAGCATTTCAATTTTGTAACTTCAAGGGGCTATATGACATTGTTACCCTCCCCAGGATCATCACACTAGTAAAATCCCTTTATAATATTTAAGCTAAAGATCAATAGGGACTAAGCCCACTATAAAGCCCTAGTACATTGCACACAATGCTGCCTAAATCCAATTAAGAACCTAAAGTGACCATTGATTATTAGGAAGACATTCCCCATGGTATTAAGAGAAGATCTCTAACACCTAACTTGGTCAAACCAGCTTAGTCAAACTACTTGATTCTTAAACCTAGATAAGGTATTATGATAGAAAATTATATTGAATCTAATGTTTAACACTAAGCAAATGTGTTGCATATTGTGCTACCAATCACAATTTAAGCAAATGTGTTGAATATTGTGCTACCAATCACAATTTAAGCAAGAAAACATGGATGTTAGAAAAACAAGACAATGCTAATGGACAAGAAACACCTGTTCATGTTGATGATCGCGCTCAATTCGAAGAGTGAACAAGACAAAGATTCTGAGGCGTGCAAAAAAAACCTGGTGGCCTCTACACCAAGACGAATCTTTGGGACACCACCTAGCTAAAAGTACAACTAGGATACAAAGTGAGAGTCAACACATGGTACACATGCACAAGGGCACTGGGATACACAATCATGTTGTAGCCTCACCAAGCCAACTTCTAACACCCAAGTGAAAATGCACACTCAAAATAAATCCAAAGAGAAGGATGATGGTATGAGGAAACCACTCTTTTGTTGTGAGAGGCTTGAAGGGGTGCCTATTCAAAACCTCTCTTGACCAACTCTCTCAAATGGCTACAATAACAGGAGCAATTGTGTGCATATGTGATTGAGAAAGAGGGATAGATAGATAGATAAATAGATAGAGAGAGAGAGAGAGAGAGAAAGAAGAAGAAGAATAAGGAGAGAAGGTAAAAGAAACATATTGGAGAGTGGAGAGACTGAAGGAAAGAAGGATCTAAGGATGATAGGATGTGGAGATCTAAGGATTTCATCTAATACTTGGGGTCCAAACAAGAAGACTATTTTCTACTAGTAAATTTTTTTCCTATCAGCATATATATTCACATACATATGACGTAGGAAGCTTTTTTTTAAAAATGCGGCCCATTATCCATGATTACACAGGGTAAAACCTTACTTACTACAGTTGCGCCTTCTTGGCATTGACAAGGTTGTATATCCACAATAGATCACAACCCTTCATGACTTCCACCTTACCAAACTCCTCAACTACCATCACATAGGGAGTGATGATGACGTGCTTGACAACTCCAAGTTTTTTGCTAATAGCAACTGCAGCTAGTTGCCGTAATCAAACCGTTGCATGAAGAGCACTCCATTTAGGTGTAAATCTCCCCCAATCCACTCTGTTGCATCTCTGGTGGACAACTTCTTTAAGATGAGTTGCAAGGGAAGAGCAGGGAGGCTCTCAACCCGCTCTCCAAAAACACCGATGACAGTAGCCAAACCACCCTTCCTTTGGGCATGGAAGTGTCCTTGATGGACTTGATTTGGGGTTGACAAAGTGTACTGGTTGCACTCACATACACGTCGCAAAACGGTATGCGACCTTACGTCTCTTTGCCTCAGAAAACTTGTCTAAAACCTTTCCTTTCACTCGTGCAACAACCTTGGTCCACTTAGGGGTGGTTATGTCCCTCTTCTTCTTTGAGGATTCTTTAGGAAAAAGAGGTTTGACTACTGTCTTTCCTCCCTTGATGTGGACACACTCGTCACTATTGTTGTCGATGTAGAAAACGTCTGCCTCGAGTGTGTTTGTTGAGGTTTCTTCACTCATTTGCAAGAAAACCGAAGGCTTGGCAAACCCTCCTCAATGGGGGCACCGTTTTAATGAGTCATGCAAAAAAAACATGGTGGCCTCTACACCAAGACGATGCACATGGACCGCATCAAGGGAGGGCAAAAAAATATTTGGGGCACCACCTAGATAAAGGTGCATCTAGGATGCAAAGTGAGAGTCAACACATGGTACACATGCACAAGGGCATTGGGATACACACTCATGTTGCAGCCTCACCAGGCCAACTTTTAACACCCAAGTGAAAATGCACACTCAAAATGAATCCAAAGAGAAGGATGATGGTATGAGGAAACCACTCTTGTGTTGTGAGAGGATTTAAGGGGTGCCTGTTTAAACCCTCTCTTGACCCAACTCTGTCAAATGGCTGCAATGGTAGGAGCAATTGTGTGCGTATGTGATTGAGAGAGAGAGAGAGAGAGAGAGAGAGAGAGAGAGAGAGAGAGAGAGAGAGAGAGAGAAGAAGAAGAAGAAGAAGAAGAAGAAGAAGAAGAAGAATAATAAAGAGAGAAGGTAATATAAATGAGTTTGAGAGTGCGGAGAGTGAAGAGAAGAAGTATCAATGACAATGTGATGCAATGCCTCACTATTGTCTCAAACCTCCACAATAATAGACATACTCACCCATGGTCTAAAAAACACACACATATTCTCTGAAGCAAAGAGTCTAAGCATTATGAAATCTTCAAGGTGGAGTGGAGTAAGGGTAAGCATCACAACTCCATCAGAGGGAAGATTGCAAGTAGCAAATCTCACACACAAGTCTAACTTGCAAATGACAAGATGTACATAAAACTCTGACTCCCAATACACTAGTGGTAGCGTAGTGTTGCATTCGTGTGCTTAGTGAAGGAAATATACAATGTGAAGAGCCCCTCTGGGCTCTTTATATAGATTTTCTTGCATGATTATATTTAGGGATAATTACAATTTACAAGGTTAAACTGGGGGGGAGGGGGGGCAAATTGAGATGCCTTGGGAGCCACCACCTTGTCCTCGTAGATGCTCCTCCTAGAAGCTTCACCATGCCACATGTAATAAGAGGATTTTGCGGCACATAAAACTTCTCGAGGAAGCTATCAACCGGCCCATGCCATGAAGTAAGCAGGTGCGCTAGATGGCATCAAGTGGCGTCAGGAGGTCAAATGGGATCAAGTCTTGCACGTGGGTAAGTGAAGGCACATCAGGGCTATTTTTTTGTGATGAATTATGCAAAAGGTCATCATGAGGACCATATTTTGGGGATAATTCACATGGTTGCAAGATCAAAGCTATGGACTTATTGAGAAAAGTTGAGGGCCAGGTGTACGGATGGATGTAGCAGGGTGACAACTATGCACTGCGAGGCCACTTTTTGGCATGTTCGGGGTCCGTTTGAGGTCAAGTAAAAGACCAAAGGTTACCAAGTAATAAAGCTAAGTATGGGAACTGAAAAACACCAAAAAAATGTGGAGAGAAGAGGAGGAGCAGATGCAACTGAGTTTTTGCTGTTTTTGGAGCCTGTTTTGGCCATAAACTGCTCATCCGAGGTGAGATTTGAGTACTTTGACATTGAAGACTGGGGTTTTGGGCTGTTCCGGACGCAATGGCTCTGTCCATTTTGCCAAATTACTCACTATTTTTTTGTGTAATTTTCTCCCGTGAGTGAAGCCTCTGCTTAACTTTGTGGTTGTCTCTGGTGTATTTCTTCAATACTGTGTAAACTATTTGCCCCATTGGTGTTGGGCTGAGATTCATTGAGTCTAAACAAAAAAAATTTGCCTCCTTTGAGCTAAATTTATAGTGTGTTTCTGAGTGTGTATGTGTGAGTGTTGAGTGGGCAAGTGGGAAATCTCTCTCTTCTCACTCCATCTGTGTGTTTCCTGTCTCGGCCAAGCGGGTTGTATAAGCCGAGTGGTTCTCCATAGTGTGTGTGTGTGTGTGTGTATCATCCCAAGAGTGTGTGTCGGGTCATTATAGAGGCGTTGTGTGTGTTTCCATCCCGCTCACATTGTTTTGGTGCCCTCACGGAGGATCTTCTTCAAGTACCTTCAACTTCTGGATTACAGGTTACAGGTAATAGGGACAGGTACAGGTACACGTGATTCATACAGGTACAGGTAGCTTGAGTAGAGTGATACACTAGCAAGTGGGAATCACATGCATTTGCCATGGGTATGCATCATTGGGTGCTTGTTTGAGTGCATTGTCTGGTATTGTATGTTACTTGTGGATACTACCATTGTACGCCTTTGTGGAGCCATACTTGGTTTTATTTGGCAGTCCCAGCCATTTGTGAGACTTGTTCTGGAAGATAGTCATTTATGAGACTTGACTATACGATATTTGCATAAGCTTTCGTGAGACAGTCTATAGTGTGAGGTTTTATTGAGGTGGGGGATTCTCAAATGTGAGATCCTTTTGGTGATACAGGTGGCTGGAGCACCCTTTTCGTGACCTCACCATAGGCTATGTACTAGTGATTTCTAATTGATGCTCGGGTTCTATTGTTGGCAGGTTATGCATACATATACAGTCTATATTTTGGGTTCTTATTGCTCTACTTCTGGGAAAACTCTACCAAATTTTTTCCAAGTTGTGATGGCTGGTTTTTGGTCTTTTAAGCCACTTATGTTGTTATGTTGCTGAAATTCTGGCAAAATCAGAGGATAAGTCAGATGGACCTTCTTGGGAGCTGCATGGTTCGCTTTAATGGATGATCAAAACGGACCTCAATTCACTCCTTTTCATTTAACACAAAGAATCCAGATAAATGTTCATGTGTCCAGGAAGATTTTTTTCCAGTAGTGCTATGGTCTTTATGTTCGGGCCAAGAAGATTAAGAGAGATACTGGAATGCCCTTTGCCTGTTGTAATTCCAATGATTAACTATGAAAATTCATTTGATGTGCATATGTTTGTCCTTGTCTAAAGACTAGCTCCATTAAAGTTTCTAGGGATTGAGTCAGTCAAAAGTTTTGCGTTCTTGCACGTGTGTTTGAAGGGGTTCTCAAAGCATCAAAACTTGGGTAGCCATGGCTTTCTCTTATCCGGAGTTTCATGGAAGAAGTTTTGAAGATGTGGAAGACTTTTTGGAAAAGATGGAGGTTTCCTGCATTAGCAACCAGATTCATGACCCATGGCAGATGTTACGTCTTCTCTAGATTTGTTTGAAGAGTTATGCACGAGTTTGGTCCAAATCATTTGAAGAGGAGTTGCGTGTGGCTGATCCACCTGTAAGATTGAGTTGGGACAATCTAAGGCATGGATTGGAAGTGGAGTTTGTGAAGATAGAGGATCCTGACAAAGTGTGGCAAGAAGTACAGGGTTTGGTGCAAAGGGAAGGTAAGCTAGTAGATGCGTACATACGTAAGTTTTCAATGACATGGGAGCAGATGTACAAGGCCTTAGCACCATAGGTACTTCCACCTGACATGATGAAGAAGGACAGGTTCTTGGCTAGTCTTTGGGAGAATATACGTTGGAGAGTGGAGCTAAAGAAGCCTAGAACATATGAAGATGCATTGGAGGTGGCAAGGAACAAAAAGTGGAAGCTGAGGAAAATGAGCCGGGTGGAGTCTTCGTCCAGGAGGCCTGAGTTTCAGCCTATGGACTCTTTACAAGGTCGCATACTAGGGGTTCATCATGAACGAGTGGTTTGTGTTACTCCTCAAGTTATGCCAGCAGTGGTCACTACAGCAGTGCAAGATGATGGGCTAAGGCAAGTGGTAGATTTAATGAAGAATCTCAGCCTAAAAATGCTAGGTAATGTGGGAAATAATCGAGGTCGGGGGAGGTTTGCAAATCAACCAGGAGGTGAAGAAAAACCCAGGAATGGTGTTGGACAAAGCAATGGTAGGTTATGGAGGCAGACACCCACGTGTTATAATTGCGGAGAGTTGGGCCACATCAGCCCACAATGTGATAAGCCACCAAGGATGGGGAAAGACATGTATCCATTGCCAAGACAGGTGCTAACTAGGTTAAATGATTATGGCATTGAAATTAAGGGAGAAGAAGGAACCAGTGGATTAACCCAAGAGGAAAAGGGAAAGACAAAAGTGATAAGTGTGGTCACCTTAGAGAAGGCAACAAATCTAGAGGATACATTAGTAATGCCGATTGGGAAGAGGACCATAGAGGATAAGGAAGAAAGAAGTGCCCCAGGTCCTAGTAAGAAGAAGGGAAAGAGCCATGGAGGTGAGGATGTCAATGCAAAGAGGAAAAGAAGGCTTCATCGCAAGTTTCATGTTTCAAATTTTCCACTAGGGGATGGACAATTAAGCTATGACTTGAAGGAGGATCTGACAAGCAGGAAAGCAGATGTTACTTTTGGGCAGCTTATAGAGATGGTGCCTAAGCTAAAGAGACAGTGGAAGAGGATGGTTAACCCAATGGAGAAAGAACCAGCGAGAGGTTCAGTGAAGGTATTGGTGATGGATGAGCTACCATATATTTTCCCAATAGTAGATGTGTGGCACAAAAGAAAAAATATGGGACAAGGTTATGTTGATAGCGGAGCCCAAATATGTGTCATAACCAACTCATGCATTGAGAATTTGAGTCTTGCAGTGGACTGGGGTGTCAGGCTTCAGGATTAGATTGGCAAACCATCAAAAAGTAAAATGTTTGGGTATTGTAAAGAGCTTAGAAGTGGAGGCGTATGATGCAAAGGCGGTGGTTGATTTTCATGTGATGCTAGCGGGGTTGGGAGCATATCCTATTATATTGGGCAGACCATGGTTATGTGCAGTGGGAGTTGTTCAAGTTTGGAGACGTGGTACGATTAGCCTCTATGGAAAGACAGGTGCCAAGAAGCTATATAATATGGACACAAGGAAACAATTGGAGGAGCTTTATGAATATGAGGATGAGTCTAGTGATGAAGACTATTCCACAATGTTTGAGGAGGACAGTGATAGTACTACCAGCAGTGATGAGGATGTTGATGCTGCATTTCTTTTGATGGATAAAGAAATCCAGGAGTCTGGTTTAGTCGCATTTGCAAATGAGGTTGAAGATGAAAGTGAAGGGCCTTATGAAGTGATTGAAGTGCTGATGCAAACCAAGTTTGAATTGTCAAAGAAGTAGGAATTGATGGCACAAATGATTAGTGGAGACCTCTCAGCTATGGAGAAGGAGATATATTTGCACATGCTGGCTAGTTTTCCTGATTTGTTCATTACTTCATATGAAGAGATTAGAGGGTTCAAAGGAAAAGAGATGCATATAGAGATGAAAGAAGGTGCTAAGTCAGTGCGGCAAAGGCTAAGAAGGATGGGTCAAGAGCAGATGGAAGCCTTGCGGGAAGAGGTGGACAAGTTATTGAAGGCAAGGTTCATAGTCCCAATGGAAACCACCGAATGGGTGAGTCCAGTAGTAGTCAGTCCAAACAAGGATGGAAAGTGGAGGATTTGTGTAGATTTTAAACCCTTAAATGCATCCACTAAGAAGAACCCATATCCTCTTCCATTCATTGATCAGATCTTGGATTCAGTGGGGAGGTTATGAGAGGTAGAGTGTGTGTGATGGTTTTTCAGGCTATTTTCAATTGAAGATTTCTCTTAAAGACCGAACACAGATAACTTTCATTACACCATGGGGCTGTTGTTGCTACATAGTATTGCCATTTGGGTTGTCAAATGGACCATCTTTCTATCAAGAGAGAGCAAATTGGGTATTGGCATCATTCATTGGTAGTTGTGTTAAAGTTTTTATGGACAACTTTTGTGTCTACAACAGTAGGACTGAACACCATGAGAAGTTGCAGATGGTATTGGCTCGATATGATGAATGTGGAGGATAACTAAATCCAAAGAAATGTCATTTAGCACAACCAAGGGTGAAGCTATTGGGCCATATGGTGTCAGAAAATGGCAGGCTGATCTAGACAAGGTTACGTCTATTATTCTTTTTCCATCACCTACGAGTACAAAGAAATTGGCAACCTTTATACACAAAGTGAACTACATGGCACGGTTTATTCCATTGTCTTCACAAGTCCTTTATACATTACAACAAGTGGCAAAGCATGACCCATTTCAATGGGATGACAAGTGTGAAGAAGTGTTTCAAGAGGTGAGAGAGGTGTTAGGGGGGTTGTCAGCCATGTAGGCTCCTGATTAGGAGCAAGTGTTTTATGTAAATCCATCAATAGGGGATGATTCCATTGGAGCCATGCTATTGCAAAAGGGGAAGGGCAGCCATTATATGAGGCCAGTGTATTGTGCAAGTCGAGTGAGGCTAATAGCAGAGAGAAAATTCTTGGAAGTAGAGCTAGTGATGGCCAGTGTAATATTTGCTTTGTCGACGATTTTGTCATTACTTGCTACCATGACCTTTTGTTTTCTTGACAAGTTACACCTTTTTGCCACAATTAATTAATGGCACTAACATGTCAAATGTGGTCAAGAAATGGGTAATTGAGCTGCAAGAGTTTGAGTTCTCTTTTCTAGTGGAAGACAGTACAAGGGCTACCCTAGTTGATTTGCTGACTTACAAGGAGAATCCCCTCCTTGTTAAGGAAGAGGTGGTGAGAAGGGTAGTTGAAGAAGTGCCACAGATCAGCAATGCACATGTGTTGTTCTTTGATGGCTCATACAGAAAGAACCATGATACAGCTTCAGGGGGTATAGCACTTTATGATCCAGAGGGGAAGCTAGTATGCAAGAGAGGGTTCAAGTTGGATGCACATAGTAACAATGAGGCTGAATATGGTACATTGGAAGCCGGATTACACATTTGTTTGAAGCATGGGATTAGAAGGTTGAGCATAAAAGGTGATGCATTGTTAGTTGTGAAGCAAGTTCTGGGTGTGTGGAAGAGCAAGTGCTGGGTGTGTGGAAGAGCAAGAACACCTCATTGAGGGAAATGTGTTTCAAAATTAAAGGCTTGTTAAAAAAGTTCAAAGCATGGAGCATGAAACACATTGAACGTGCTCTAAATGGAGAGCACATGAAGCGGCTCAAAGCATGATTGGAGAGCTATTTGTGTTGAGGACCAATTTACCTCTTTATCATGGCCGGGAAAGTTTGGCTCAAGAAGAGGAGTTTTTGATAACAGGAATCATTCCAAAGGACATTCAGAAGTCTAAGAAGTATGGTTTTGTGCGTAGAGCATACAGGTACAAATTGATTGGTGATGTCTTATACATGAAAGGGGCTGATCTCATGTTGAGATGTGTACCTTGGCGGGAGGAGCTTTCTAGAGTGTTCGAAGAGAATCATGAAGGTGCATGTGGTGGACATTTTTCTCTAAAGATCACCTTGCAAGAGGGGTATGTATGTCCTAGTTTGCACAAGGATGTTCACCATTGGTGTAGGTCTTGCAATAGGTATAAAGCATTTGGGAAGAGAGTGTTGAAGCCATAAATACAAAAAACCATTATGGCGTTTGATGTGCTTGAAAAGTGGGGGATTGATGCAATAGGCCCGCTACCTATCACAAGCAGGGGCAAAAGCTATATTTTGACTGCAGTGGACTATCTCTCTAGATGGGCAGAGGATATAGCAGTAAAACCAATCACTGCAAAGGATGTGGCAAAATTTGTGTATGATGAAATATGTTGCAAGTTTGGGGTGCCATTGGAGCTACTTTCAGATAAGGGGCCAGGATTTAGAGCTAAACTACTAGACTTCTTATGCGCGAAGATGAAGATTAGGCACCAACATACCACTCCTTATTATCCACAATGTAATGGCTTAAATGAAAGATTCAATGGTGAGTTGGTACAAATTCTTTCAAAAGTGACACAGCACCAAGGAAAGAATTGGGATTTGGAATTGCCTAGTGCATTATAGGCTTACCGTACTTCGGTGAAGACAGGTACAGGGTTTACTCCATTTCATCTGATCTAAAAGAAAGCACTATTGCCTGTGGAAGTAGAGTTGCCTGCGGTCAAGATGTTAGAGAAGTTGATTGGGCAGTCCAATGAAGCATTCAAAGAGAGGCTCTTACAATTACAAGAGGTTCAGCTGGATAGGATGAGTGCATTGGAACATTATGGGCAGATGCAGGATAAGGTGTTGGCAAAGATAAATGAAAAGGTCAAAAGTAAGGGTATCAAGAAGCATGACTTGGTTTTGTGCTACAACAGTAAGCTGGAAAACACCTTCCAAAAGAAGTTTCAAATTAAGTAGGAAGGCCCTTTCAAGGTAGTGGAGTGCTTTCCGAATGGTACATATCAGCTGGCTAACCTGGATGGGATTATACATAAGTCAAGGGTAAATGGATTGCATCTTAAATTATATCATGCTAGATTAATGATGGTGGAGCAAGATAAGATATCTGTAGAACAAGTAATGTATGTGAGGGATGAGGAGATCTGTGACGCAGCAACTCTCGTATCTCTTTTTGTTGTTTGTTGATCATGAATGATCTAGCAGGCTAGGGGATGGGAAAACTATGTTAGGAGTTTTTTGGACGAGGGATTGTGCATATGTATATACACATGCATGGTGCATACAATAAAGAATTGCCCATTATTCAGAGCCAGGTGGTTACGTGGGACCCACATGTGTACAAGTAGGGCAAAGTGTACATAGTGCATTGATTTTCATTACCACGAGTATCAGTGTGTTTTTCTATAATAAGAGGAGTTTGCGACGCATAAAAATTCTCAAGGAAGCTATCGGAGGGCCCACGCCATGAGGTAAACAGGTGTGTTAGGTGGCATCGAGTGGCGTCAGGAGGTCAAATGGGATCAAGTCTTGCACGTGGGTAAGTGAGGACACAACCGGGCTGTTTTTTTGTGATGAATTATGCAAAAGTTCATCATGAGGACCATATTTTGGGGCTAGTTCACGTGTTTGCGGGACCAAATCTATGGCCTTATTGAGAAAAGTTGAGCACCAGGTGTGCGGATGGATGCAACAGGGTGACAACTATGCACTACAAGTCCACTTTTTGGCATGTTCGGGGTCCGTTTGAGGTCAACTAAAAGGCCAAAGGTGCCCGAGTAATAAAGCTAAGTGTGGGAACTGAAAAACCTGATAAAAAGACCATAAAAACATGGAGAGAGGAGGAGGAACAGACACAACTGAGTTTTTGCTGTTTTTGGAGCCTGTTTTGGCCATAAACTGCGTATCTGAGGTCAGATTTGAGCACTTTGACATCGGAGACTGGGGTTTTGGGTTTTTCCGGATGCGATGACACTGTCCATTTTTCCAAATTCCTCACTGTTTTTCTATTGTTTGTCTTTGTAATCTTCTCCGATGAGTGAAGCATCTGCTTAACTTTGTGGTTGTATCTGGTGTATTTCTTCAATACTGTGTAAACTATTTGCCCCATTGGTGTTGGGCTGAGCTTCATTGAGTCTAAAAATTAGCAATTTGCCTCCTTTGAGCTGAATTGATGGTGTGTGTGTGTGAGTGTGTATGTGTGAGTGTTGAGTGGGCAAGTGGGAAATCTCTCTCTTCTCACTCCATCTGTGTGTTTCCTGTCTCGGCCAAGTGGGTTGTGTAAGCCGAGTGGTGCCCCATAGTGTGCGTGTGTATCATCCCAAGAGTGTGTGTTGGGTCATTATAGAGGTTTTGTGTGTGTTTCCATCCCGCTCACACCGCTATCCATTTACTAGGTTATGATGCAACTTTCCATCCAAATATCCCAGCCTATAGCTTCCATTTAGGAACTTTTACACTACCACAAAAGGCCCCTCCCATTTCAACAAAACTTACCATCCTTGCTATGGTCAAATCAGTTTTCATATCGTAGCACAAGAGAACCCTATTTGATACCTTTCTTGTCAAAACTGGCTATTGAGCTTTCTTAGTTGCTTCTCCGCCTGTGTAGCATAATGTTGAATTGCCGATTCTCTATCTAGTTCTAGCTGCTCCAAGTCGATGATTCGCTGCTCCACCTTCTTCTTTTGATCATTCTCATGGTAGGCCTTTAAAACTCGTAGACTTTCAAGCTCTAGCTCTATGGGCAAAAGAGCCTCTTTCCCATACACTAGGTGAAAAGGGGTTACAATGGTGTCTCTTTAGATAAGTATCACTCTGCCTCATTATTAGAGTGAGCCTCTTCCAACTGCAACCCCTTGCAAAAAAAATTTTCTCCCAAAGGATTTAACACAACAATTCCTGTTGACACTCTGTCTTTTACCCGTTTGTAGGCACCATCAAAGCATAAACTATGAGCCTCCGAAAGAATCTCAGGCTTAGCTAGGGGGGAGTCTTTTTATGCTGCAGTTTCTCTGGTTTTTGATAGCATCATTGTGTTAGCACATCGGCTAGTCATGCCCTAGTAGTCCTCTCCACTTGTAGTGTGTAGTCAAACTCCTGTAGTTGCACCACCCATTCTTCTATCCTTGAGGAAGTTCCATGTGCTGCAAAGAATACAGGAAAACATCCTCAGTGGTAAGCACAACAAACCTTTTCGATAACAAGTAAGCCCTAAAATTTTCCACCGTAATTAAAATTCCAAGACCAACTGTTCTGTAGAGGTGAAGCCCTTCTCAGCTGCAGTCATAACTCTACTTACAAAATACATAGGTCTCATCAAGAGTGTCTTTGGGTCCTTTTGCATCAAAATTTCCCCCAATGCCTTGCAGCCAAGGCTAGGGTTGACATAAAAGGTCTCCTCCTATAGAGAGGTTGCAAGACAGTAGGTAAAGATCCCAGAATTCCCTTAACCTCCTCAAAACACCTCTCACTATTCCCATCCCATGCCAAGGTAGCTTGCCTTGTGAGTTGCTGCAGTGGATAGATTTCCTGTGAAAGGAGATGCATGAAGCAACTCAAATAGCATACTTTTTACAAAATTGATACCAATTGCTTCATGTTTGAAGGTGAATGTAAGGCAAGGAGTGAAGGTAGCTCTAGATTCTGTTGCCTACCTAACTTCATGTCATGAACAATCTTTTGTTGCTTCCCACTAGACTTTCTTTTGAGCCGCGACTCCAATGCTCCAGTTTCCCAGTCTTTCCTAGTGTTCATTACCCCATGAGCCAAGGCCTCCCAAGGATTAATGGGTAGCCCTCCCCCTTGGTAGATATCACATATGCATCTATTGACACACTCACCCCAAAGATCGACACCCTCACTCCATTTACCTTGCCTACTCATGCAACACGAACATTGTTTGCCATCTTTGCCTACAAGGAAGTGTGCTCATTCACTTCTAACCCAAGTCTGTGCATAAGCTTCTCTGTCATTACACAAATTTTTTTTCCTCCATCCACACAATCATTAGAGATCCGCTGGTCCTTAATCTCAACATCTACTACAGGTATAATATCCTTGATTCCCCTGGTACTGATGGCCCCAATGGACTTACCTTTAGCTCTCCTAGTGCTCACCATCTTGCACCAAGCCCTCCTCATCTTAGGTGAGAGATGAAGTTCTTGCCAAGTGATCTTTGGCCCTTGCTTACTAACATCTGCCACAAGGTCATATGGTAAAGATCCCACTCCCATTGGAAAATCCTCCAAGCCAATGTGTCTCCTAGACCTTTTTTTTTTTTTTTGCATCATTGGGAGCTTGTGATGATCCTTCTTGAGGCACCTCTTCCTGCTCTGAGGCATCCATCTCATCAGGTTTGTGTCTCCTTACCCTTTTGATTGGCATCGCATCAGCTTCACTCACCTTTGCCTTCCCCTTGTCTCTGCCATGATCTAGGCTAATGACTGACATTGCCCGCTCTTCACCCCCAACAAGGAGTGGGGGAATTTCCCCTAGTGCGAGTTGTGGTGGTGTCAGGGGCCTTAAGGTCTATATAGGTGGTGCCATGGTGCAACAGGCCTTGCTTGTGGCCTATCACGTGGAGGAGTTACTTGCTATTGAGGTAGGCATCGTGTATTACCATCCCCTTGGTGAGGAAAGGGGCAATAATACATACCATGCTCTACCTGCCCACAATTGTAGCATACATAATTCCTAGCTTGCCGTTGACCAACTTCGCGATTAACTCCTTTGGCAGGTGGTAGGGGTCTCACACCTTGAACCAAGCTTAAAGAGTGGCTTTCCAACTGATTGGTAATCTGTTGTAATAGCTTCTGATGTGAAATTTTAGGGTTGATTGGGGCCTCCCCTCCCACTGGTCCTAGCTGTTGTGCCATTGGTGGAGGCTCAATTCCTCCTCGCAGCTGAGCTTGGAACTTCGGCTTGCGATCTTTCTCTCTTGCATGAATAATGGCTTGATCATAGGAAGTTTGGAATTTTTCTTTTACTTTTTCTTGCAGGATCAGATAAAGTCTTGCTAAGAAGTAGTGCTTCTTTAGACAATTAGATGACCTATGTCCCCCACCTAAGGAGGATGACCATTTCTCCCAAAGTTTGAGAAATTGATCTTTGTACGCCTTATAACTATTCGGCAAAGACTCATGGAGCTCTTGAAGTTGTCTCCAGATTTCATCTGGGGATTCTTGATGTTGATAGTTACTGAGAAAAGTCATCTTTAGTCTCTCCCAATCTTGTTTCAAGTCTAGAGGGAGCATTTGGTACCAAGCCTTGGCTCCCTCCCGCAAAACCTGTGGGAAGGCTCTGACCTTAGTACCTTCCTCATCTCGTCCGGATACCAAGAAGGTCATTTCTAGATTGTCTAGAAAATAAGGGGCAACTTTGCCTGGCTTCACGTGGAAGTTTGGAAAAGCCATCTACTCAAGATCTTAGAACTGCAATACCCTTTCTTTAAAAAGCTAAAGAAAAAATAAATAAATAATATATATATATATATATATATATATATATATATAATGGTTTGGAAATCACAATGGTTTGTACAAAGGGTTGGAAGTGAGTTTAATGAACAAGGAGCTAGAAAAAAATGAAAATAAATAAATCAAATGAGTGATGACAATCCAGTAGAGGCAGGATGACAGGATGTGGGAATCTAAGGATTTCATCTAATACTTGGGGTCCAAACAAGAAGAATATTTTCTACTGGTAAATTTTTTTCCTATTGACATATATGTTCACATGCATATGATGTAGGAAGCTAAAAGGAAAAAGTTATGGCCCGTTATCCATGATTACACAGGGTAAAGCCTCACTTTGCAGACACACATTCTTAGCATTGACAAGGTTGTATATCCACAGTAGATCACAACCCTTCATGACTTCCACCTTACCGAACTCCTCAGCTACCATCACATAGGGAGTGATGACGACCTGCTTGACAACTCCGAGTTTTTTGCTAATAGCAACTGCTGCAGGTAGTTGTCGTGATCAAACCGTTGCATGAAGAGCACTCCATTTAGGTGTAAATATCCCCCAATCCACTTTGTTGCATCTATGGTGGACAACTTCTTTGAGATGAGTTGCAAGGGAAGAGCAAGTAGGCTCTCAACCGGCTCTCCAAAACATCGATGACAGTAGCCAAACCACCCTTCCTTTGGACATGGAAGTGTACTTGATGCCCTTGCTTTGGGGTTGACAAAGTGTACTGGTTGCACTCACATACATGCCGCAAAACAGTATGCGACCCTGTGTCGCTTTGCCTCAGAAGACGGCCTCCATGGTAGCCTGGGTGGAATTCTGACTACTACGTTTGAAGCGAGATTTGAACTTGAAGCTCTAGCACTACCAATTGCCTCTTTCCCTTCGTGTACCAAGTACTTTCAAGCTTGTCTAAGCCCTTCCTTTCCTTTTGCTCATGCAACCCCCTTAGGCCACTTAGGGGTGGTTATGGCCCTCTTCTTCTTTGAGGATTCCTCAAGAAAAAGAGGTCCGACTACTCTCTTTTCTCCCTTGATGTGGACGCACTCATGACTATGGATGTCGACGTAGAAAACCTCTACCGTGAGTGTGTTTGTTGAGGTTTCTTCACTCATTTGCAAGAAAACTCAAGGCTTAGCAAACCCTTCTCACAGTGGGGGAACCATTTTAATGAGGTGTGCAAGAAAAACCCGGTGTCCTCTACACCAAGACAATGCACATGGACCTCATCAAGGGAGGGCAAAAAAATCTTTGGGGCACCACCTAGCTAAAAGTGGGGCTAGGATGCAAAGTGAGAGTCAACACATGGTACACATGCACAAGGGCACTGGGATACACACTCATGTTGTGGCCTCACCAGGCCAACTTGTAACACCCAAGTGAAAATGCACACTCAAAATAAATCCAAAGAGATGGATGATGGTATGAGGAAACCACTCTTGTGTTGTGAGAGGTTTGAAGGGGTGCCTGTTTAAAACCTCTCTTGACCAACTCTGTCAAATGGTTGCAATGGTAAGAGCAATTGTGTGCATATGTGATTGAGAGAGAGAGAGAGAGAGAGAGAGAGAGAGAGAGAGAGAGAGAGAAAGAGAGAGAGAGAGGAAGAAGAAGAAGAAGAATAAGGAGATAAGGTAATAGAAATGTGTTTGAGAGTGGGGAGAGTGAAGGGAAGAAGGATCAATGACAATGTGCTGCAATGCTTCACTATAGTCTCAAACCTCCACAATATGAGACATACTCAACCATACTCTACAAAAGACACACATACTCACAAGAAAAGAGTCTAAGATTTATGAAATATTCAAGGTGGAGTGGATTAAGGGTAAGCATCACAATTCCAGCAAAGGAAAGGTTGCAAGTAGCAAAGCTCACACACAAGTCTAACTTGCTAATGATAAGATGTACATAAAACTCCGACTCCCAATACACTAGTGGTAGCCTAGTGTTGGATCCAAGTGCTTAGTGAAGGAAATATACAATTTGGAGAGCCCCCCTTGGCTGAGATTGGGGCTCTTTATATAGATTTTCTTGCAAGATTATATTAAGGGATAATTACAATTTACAAGGCTAAACCGGGGGGGGGGGGGAAATTGAGATGCCTTGGGAGCCACCACTTTGTCCTTGTAGATGCTCCTCCTAAAAGCTTTACCTTGCCACATGGAATGGTGTTTCTTTATCACTAACTTGCAAAAAAAATTATTTACCCTTGAGCCTTTGAATATATTGAGTTCTCATCTCACCATTGGTGGTAGAGGGAGGTGATCAATGAGTCATAGTAGAGAGGTAGATGTATATATATGAGGATGAGTGAGAGTGGGGGACTAAAGAGATGGAATTTTCCGATTTTTTATGGTTGATTTGAGTGGGGTGAAGTGGGATTGGTGATGGAGGATATGAATTCATAATGAATCCATACTTGTGTGATTGTGTGTGTAGTTAAGTACCGTATATCCTTACAAGAAAAGGGAAGGTGATGAAGTGTAGCCATGGAAGCTTGGGAGGGCTGATTATGAATGAAGAGTGAAGGTAGTTTTGTGCAAAGCTAAGTGTGTGTGAGCAACAACATGAATAGTACAAGATAAGAGAAGAGTGTTTTTCCACCAAAATGGCTCCAATATGGGATCCAAAGGACTCCATCCAAATTTTGAGGGTAGGTGGTAAGGGGAGGGCCTGGAGAGGGTCATAGGGGAGTCTACTTATGATATGGTATCCATCCTTTTAGAAAAATATTGAAAAAAATGATAAAAAAGGCTTGTTTTCCCTATGAGACAAAGGGGAAGGTAGCCCACATCACATGCACCTTGCTTTGGAGTCTTTCATTATGCACCATATGAGCTTGACACCTCGAGATACCTCAAGGGAACATGATGTCACCAAGCATCTTATCTGTACACAAGGAAATTTCTAAATAGAAAATCCTGGGATGGTGTATCCTGCCACTTGACCTTCCAAACTTCACTCTTACCCTCAGTGAAATTAACTCCCTGTAAGGTTTCCAAAGGTTGTCCCATTTTCGCTGTGAGATAGGACTAGGTCTTCTTCTAAGGCTATATACCCAAGCCATTGTCAATGGTAAGGGTCTATTCCTTGGATTTTTCTTGTTTAGAGACTCTGATTTTTTATCAGACCTAGAGATCTGTCAAGGATCCCATCCCGATCTCGGTATAGGTGGGTTGGGGATCTTACACTCCCATTCCCTTTACCATGGAGTTCACCAATGCATGGAACGCATTTCCATGTGAAGCTCACGCATGTGGAAAAACTGAGTCATGACTAGGCAGCATCTCCCAATAGTATCCTCTAAACTAGCTATAATTTTGTGCCCACACTAGCATCACGCATGGAGCAGGAAGCCTTCAAAATGCAAGATGAAAATTTTTAACTTTTTCTCTTTGTATTTTTTTTTGGTTTTTTTCTCTTGGCTATGTACAAGTGACAACTTATGGGGGGGTCATGAAAAGCATGCATCAGATTCCATGAAGTTCAACATCGCAATACTGCAATGCGATCTTGTACAGACTAGAAAACACAAGGAATACCTCTAGGAGACACATCAGTGGGAAGAGGCACCAACCTTTATTGAACACAATCAAAACGACATGAAGAATCGTAACCTAATTATTTGCATCCCCCTAGAGAGTCAAGGGAACAGGATATTGAAAAGATGGGCGGTGTCGTGCAGCTCCGCTGCCATGAAGAGAAAAAGAGCAGAGAAATGCAAGCTAAGCTTCTTTGAAGCTTACACATTAAGTGAGCAGTTGATCAGGGCTTGATAACAGGTCAAGCTTAATGATTAATATATGCCAGATGCGGCTTATAAGGGCCAATAGATGCCTCAATGATGCCAAAAATGAGTATGCTTGTAGTGACCACAGATGGAAGATTATGATCTAAAACTGCAGTGCTTGAAGTGCTCTATCGGCCTGTCTTTACGGCTCGTCGATTGGAGCTACGCTGAAGAAGTTATGACAGTTTGAAGTTTGAGTTAATGCAGATCCGTACCGGATTGGGCAACTGCAGCTGAGGTGGAAGAAATGAAATGAATGCACGGGCCTGAAGTGCTCACTTTGTGGAGCACGTCGGTCTTTTCAGATCAGCAATCGGAGTTAAGGTTGCCAAGATATGGGCAGTTAAAGATTCACCGGGGGCCGGCTCCGTGCCAGTCCGGTCCGCTCGGTCGGAGTGCCATCTGAGAATTTTGGCTACCTTAGTAGGGTTTGTATGCATTTTATGCAGCCTGAGAAGTCTACAGGGATTTACAGCTCGTCAGGCAGAGTCCAGCTTGATCAGATAATATGGCTTGAGGCCAGTGATAGTTGCCGGCACTACTAAGCTGGGTAATTTTGACATTATTTGAGATGTCGGTATGGACAATAAAATTCACAAATATATTGTTAGTCAAGGACTCCTAGGGAAAGATGTGGTGCTTGGCGGTACTTTAGTCGGCATGTATGCCCGAATGTGGTGCCCTTACAAGGCATAAGCCCACCCAAAAAAGAAAAGCCAACAAGGCGGATGCCGCCTATACTCAAGGGCTACCCATGATCAATGGCCGCCCACATGAGTAATAAAGTGGCTACCTGCCGGTTAAGTGGCCACCCAAATTGATTGACCTATGTGCTTGGCATTGCTTTGCTAGATTATGCATGCCAAATGTGGTGCCCTTACAAGGTTGAATGCCCACCCAAACCCCAAAGTAAGTGGTCACCCTATTTTTAAAGGGATGTGAACCAAAGGGAAGGAAGGCAATGTCGTCCACAGCAGCGAGAACAAAATTGTGCAAGGAGAAAAGAAATGATCACGCAGACCAGGTTGACACTCGGATGGTGGCGATCACTAAGCGGAATATTCTCCGCATGCCAAGGCGTGCATTTGCGGAGCTGGTCCTGGTGGATATCGTGTTGGTCGGCTCTCAGCATGCCACGTCATGAAACTCTTTCCCACGCCACGTTAGTCAACGGCGCCGTGACTGCGTGGTGGGGCCTTTTTTTTATAGGGCATCAACGAGAGAAGGCAAGCCAACGAGGGCAAAAAACAGGAGGGCATAACACGAGGGTAGGAAGGAAGGAAGGGAGGATCTGGCGCAAGCAAGAAGAGCTGCTCTCTCTCTTGGCCATGATCAAGAGAGGGCATGCAAGATCTTGAGAAGCAAAGGAAGGCAAGCTCTCTATAGCTCTTGATCTCCAATCTCCAACGTCCTCAGCACACAAGCAAGGGGATAGTTCTCCCTCTCTATCGATCTCCAAGCCAAGAGAGGTCGAGCTCTCACTCTCTCTCTCGAGTTTGAACAAAGGCAGGGAACCAAAGGCTATTTTTCTCTCTCTTTCTCTCTTCCTCATCCTCCGACTTAAGCCTGAGAAGAGGAGATCAAGGAGCCAAAAAGCAAGGAAAGAGCGTGCAATTCAGGGGATTCTCTCTCTACAAGTAGCTCTGAAAGACGCTCGACCGAGCAAAGCAGGGAAATCAAACAGAGTCTCGAGAGCTCTTGACAACATCGAAAGAAAAACTTGAGGCTTATTGTTGGTAACCAATGCAATAGAAGAAGCATAAGAGCAGGCTAAGGAAGGCACTCGGAGAAGCAAGGGATACAGCTTCGGATAGCAACAATTGAAGAGTAGGAGGGAGTTAAATTGCAAAGCATGAGGGAGTTAAAGTGCAGACCATGAGGAAGTTAAACTGCAGAGCATAAAGAGCAGGATAATCGATAATAATTGAGGCTTGATGATTGAGGCAGTGAACTGACTTGAAGCTTGCAGAATCTAATGGAACTTGAAGCAGACAAAGAGACAAGAGATAATTACCATCACCGTCATCAGCTAGAGATTGATTTAATATTGTGTTAAGTCCGGTGTCGTTAACGGCCCGGTTAATCCTGTAAACGAGAGCTTAAGCTCCTAGTTAGCAGATGATCCAAGTGATGGCACTGTTAATAGCCCGCCTTGGCTAAAGATTAAGTTGTACTTAGATGTATTAATCGATTAATTGATGATTGCGGTGATTGCCAGAGTTATCAGTTGTTCTTGTTCTCTCTCTTTCACACCTCCCATAGCCAGAGGCCCGACGTCTGCCCGGCTCACGTAGCGAACACATATCCCCCGACATCGGGTAGCCCTAGGTCTAAACCCCTATCCTCGTCATCGTTGAGAAAAATAAATTCATCACATCCGTGAGACCACATGTGTCATCCATGTAATCATATAAGTCTTCCTCATCATTAGTTGCACATATGTTCACTAAAAATGCCACTATTGTCTATAGTTGTCTTGGTCAAAAGGGTAAGCTTGTGAAAGTAGAGAGATGTTCTCTACTAAGTATAGATTAGTCGTGGTCAAGAGACATATCAGCCATTCTAACTCCTCAAAATTCTTCTCACAAGCTAGCGTATCTACCAAATCTCGTTCACAGGCAAGCATTGGGTAGACTATGTGAAACACTTGCGAAAAGTAAAGAGAGTACCTCTCACCCAAGGTAGGAGTGGATGACTCTATCATACTAGCCATATCTGTATGTGTACATACAGATAGATGATGGTTAGAGGGAAAAATTTATAAGGGTAATGTCAAAAGATTGTGTGCTTGTGCATAATGTGTTTTTATGATTTTAGGTCATGTACTAGAACTTGTAGGGTTCACTCTTTTTGTTTGGTGGCTCTTGCTCTTTTACTTTTTTTATTTTTGTTTTTGTGAGTGTAAGGCTATATATATACATCCCCTAAGATTAGGAGATTTAGAGGTCAAGGAGGAAGGTTAAGAGGGGAGCAAGTGAATGATGGATGTCAATAAACACTCTCCCCTTCCTTGGATAGATCATACCTTTTGAAACGATGTCGTCATCTTTTAAAACCAATTGTTCGAAGTTGTTATGGGTGAAGACTTTCAAACCAATAGTTTTCGAACGCCCTAGGCGTTTCATCTAGTTGTAAGGATAGTAAGATACTCTCCCATGATTTTACTTGCAACGTTGTTGTAGGTGGTGAACTTACAACAAGAGGTGCAAATTATTTCTTGTTTGTATGGATATGTACAATGGTAGGTGGAGGTTGTGTCGAAGCTTGTATTTCCGTATACGAACTACATGAAGAGAAAGAAGCTTCATTTGATTTCATTGTATTTGAGCTTGGTGGAATAAATCGTTGTCTCTTTGGTACCCAAACTAGCTCCGTATCAGGTGTATAGTGTTTTGTGATCTTTTCCTTTACACGATTTTCAATAGGCTTTATTGTTATAGAATCTGACTCACATGGGTTTATAGGTGACAAATAAGAACACAATTTACGTTTTGGCACCCAGATTTGATCATTCCCTTCATAGTAGCCTTGGGCTTCCAATAGTCTTTTAGGAAGTTACATTTTTTGGAGTGAGTGGGACGTCTCTTACAAGGCTCCTGTTTTTTTAGCATCAGTAATGGTCACTAAATAAGCTTTAGGGACCCATTTGTACGTTTTGTTTGTTATATCACGATGGGTCTTGTGTGTATCAAGCTTTGTTTCAGCTATATAAGTTGAAGCTCTAGAGAGTTGGGCTATGGGGACATATGATTCAACCTCCTGGACATGCACTCTTTTGGGTTTTATTTCCTCAGGAGGTAATATCTCAGGGACTACGGCTTGAGTGGCAGGGCTAAGAGTTGGTTTCTGTGTTGTGACACTCTCAGTCCCCCAATCAATAGTATATCGGGTTGTTATCATCCACGTGCGTCTTAGGTTTATATTACCTTCCATAGTTCCAGTAGGCATGAACAAAAGGTCTTGAGCTGCAACCCCGTTGTCATAAATGACCGAAGTGTGCTAGATTCCAAAAATTGTATTTTTTTTCTTGTTGACACCCTTGACTTGGATAGTACTCTTAGATATAGGTGGCTTTCCTAATTGACACCACACCCCATATGATAGCAAATTATATTTAGCACCCGTTTCCAATAAGTTGTTATATAGCACTTTTCTATAGGTGCTATTTAGCTCAACAGGGTATCATAGAGGTGTGTCAAAGTCCAACCAATCATTCTCTGTTTCAATGTGAAATGCATGTGTAATTCCAAGATTGGCTTCTCGTTGATGTTGATGGTGCAAAAGACGTCGTGCGCACACTCACACACCCAAACAGCTTAACACCACACAAGGAATTTACTTAAATTCCAACCCATACACACCATCACTCAAGAGCTCCATAAAAATACTACCGACAAGCTCAATTCAAACTCCAAACGCCTCGACCTACAAGCCCTTGCCTGCCCGCAGACACTACAAGGTGAGTCAAGTGGATCAAAACTTGAAATCACACTTTATGGTGACCAAAATATACAAGAAAAACCATCAAACGCTCAAAAAATCTAACCACAAAAGGCCTCTCTCAAACCATTTCAAAGGCTTTACCAAACTCCACTCTGTTGGACTCTTTGGAGTAACGCCAAACCTAGTGGCACCGATACATGGTCACATAGTCTTGCAAAAAAATGTACCTTCTTCCCTCAATTCCTCGCACACACATATCCATGGAAACCTCAAAACTTTCATAGACTCTCCCAAGTGCAAAATTGAAGAGAGAAAGCTCTTATTCACTCCTCTAGACACTCGAAAACACGATGCAAACGTGACGGGATTGCACTAGACCACCTATAGGAACCCTGCTTCCTCCCACACATAGAGGGGTGAAAGTGTTGATATTTCTCTTTAAAAGTTCTCCCTCAGCCTAGACCATCATGGCCCCGTGAGTGATGTGGCTTTTTAAAGCCGTTTAACACCATTTCTGGTCATTTTTTTACCCTTTTTGGCCCAGTTTTGGCCAATTTTGACCCCTGACGAGCATTTTTCATGGGAAAAACCCCAAACGGACTTCAGAATTCACCAAATTTTGTACACTTGATCCTTGATACCCAAATAACTTTTCCACATCCCCACATTCCATTTTTTACCACTTCTAGGATGGTGAACGTATCACCGCAGATCAGGCACCATAAATAGATAGTTACTGCATGTCTCAAACTTCTCGAGTGGGATGAGAGTGCCCGCACTTGTCTCTTGAATTCTTTACATTCTAGAAAGCTCAAAAAAAATTTGTAGAGCCAAAAGAAGCTACCAAGAACCATATCCAAGGCCCCGATACCCTATCCAAGCATGTACATGTTCCCGACTGCTGTTGACACGCGAACCTGACAATGTATACACGTTGCATCTTTTTAAAAACTTGAAACCACTTTGCAAGTATCCCAAATGCACGTATTTACATCATTTTGTACATATGACCATGCATATACACACTAATTTGTACATGCCGAAAGAGGTCTATCATCATTGCCCACCCTCTAGAGAGAGCATTTATGCTCAACCAAGAGACTATTTGCATCTAGAACCACATCCCTCACAAAATATTTCTTCAATCTATAACCATTTATTCTATAGCGCTATAGAGGGGGAAAGGGGAACACACCTAGAACACAACACAATTCCTCACTATAGCCCAAGGTATACACAGCGCCCCAATCCACTAGAGTTCACCTTCAAAACTCAACACTACCCGCAAGCAAACCACCGTCTGCACACAACCATACACACACACGCCTTGCAATGCACCAAACAGACCTGATGACCCCGCTCTGCTCAATTCACAGCCTTCCACACGCACACAGCCTCTCTCTATCTGTTTTGTACGACAAACTTCAGGGGGGAGGGGGGGACACACACACCGACACATGCCCAAAAACACACGCACAGAAGCAGAGGAGAGAACGGAAAAGGGGGAATGATGCCAAGAGACAGCAATGAACCGGGTCTTCTTGCATATACAACCATGTACAATCTGCACCATGCCGGCACCACCCTCGGCCACAACTTTAACAGGCCAAAAGGCCTCAATGGCAAAAGAGACTTAAAAATATCACGTTTACATCCTTTACTGCATGGGACACTTTGTCCTTTGTCTGCACAGCTTGGCCGCTCAGCTTGGCTTGTACTTGTCTTATTGGGCCTCTTTGAGCTCCTCTCTCTCTCTCTCTCTCTCTCTCTCTCTCTCTCTCTCTCTCTCTCTCTCTCTCTCTCTCTCTCTCTCTCTCTCTCTCTCTCTCTCTCTCTCTCTTTGTGTCTTGCTCCGCTGGCCCTTGTGGCGGGATACCCCCCTTGATCCGCCTTTGAAATTGTCCTTGGGGTACCTTGGAACTTCCTCGGGCTATATCTATCTCACACACCTTATCACCTGTTGTCTGTCGCCGCAGGACCCTCCCCTATGCACTAGCAATATCGCTAGTGGGGGGGCCACCCTCGTCTTCAAAAATTTTGGGCCCATGTGGACGCGGGAAGTGGCCCTTGCGGGCACCACATCATCAAGTCAGTCCACTGCAACGCCGTTGTCCGTCGGCCACCACCGTGCCAGCGCGCCACCACCTCAGCCAAAACCACCGCACCATCGCCCTGCAAGGCTTCTCGCCACCAAACACAGTGCCCTATTGGGCACGCCATAGCCTCAACGCACTAGGATCTCACTCCCCTCATCTACACCCCCAACTGTTTCACGCTTTGGGTGTTATACCCTGCAGTCCAAACTTCAATACATGAATGTGGGATATGATTAGCGCCACATAGCAGTTCCCAGGTTCCCCTACCCTCTTAAGGCGCTTTGAATTCCAAAAAAAAACCTTTTGACTGTACAAATTTTTCCCACCCTTTGAAGGCTTGGTAATTGTCACCAAGTGATCCGATTGCTGAGCCAAAAAACCTGGTCGGAAGCTCACTGTGTCGACTCAAAAGTGCCCATCTCCTGCTGCATTTCGAGATTCCCCAAGACCCCGAACCGAGGCCGCAAAAACATGAACTGTCATCTGCAATCAACTTCGAGCATATGCACCCAACTTTTTGACACCTATATCTTTCCGCTCCGGGCTCCGTTTGACAAGCAATCAACTCTTCCTAGATCCACACACTACATAGCACCTTCTCGAACTCTGTCAAGGCCCTGAAAACACCAGATGGCATGAGTCCCCATGTGGTCAGGTGGGCACCAACCTAGCCCTCAACAAAACTTCAAATGGCCATATCCAACAATCGGTATCTCTGATCTGTGATCTTAAAAGACGGGTGTGCTCCATAAATCGAGCACTATGCACCTATACACTGACATACATTTGGGCCACCTTTCCCTAGCTGCCCAGTCTGGCAAGAATTTGCAAGGCATTGCACCTTCAAACTTCAATATCTTGGGCTCTGTAGCTCGGTTTGATGAGCTGCTTGGACTTGCTCCTTTAGCACCTCAAGCTCTACATTTTTAGACCCAAATATTTCACCTTGAACCTCCTTCATCTGCTACCAAAATTAGCACCTTCTGGAACCTTTCTTGGCCTTTAAATCACATCAGCCATACGTCTCTGCTGCTACTTGTGAGAGCATGATCTTTATAGTTTCTCTAGTCCTTTGCCATGCTTCTGCTAGACTGCACATACCTGCCCATGCCATCTTCTATGGTCGACACACTTTGGTTGCACCATCATTGCCCACCCCTAGTTGAGCATTTATGCTCAACTAGAAAAGAACTTTATCCACTACTAACTGGAAAACCTGGCACACACTATGAGAAAACCAAAACCATATTTACACAGTCTTGTTGCATCCTACTACCAATCCTTCAAGTGGGTTGCCCCACCCCATGCATCACATAGCTTACATTTGGATCAAACACCTACCATTGGTGTCTTCCACCCATCTGTAACTGCTCACCATAATGTCATACCCTAGCACATAGACCACCATGTGTGTAGGCTACCCATAACCTACCTTCAACACTCCATGTAGACCTCTGCAAACTGTCTACTCCATACCAAGCAGCACCAAGCATACACCATCCAAAAAACATGTACTTGACACCAAGCTCAAACACACGTTTGACCCTCCCTCCCAACCAAATAAAGTGGAAGCCTCAACCATAGACGCCTATACCTGCTAAACCATCCACCTCATAGTTGTACCTACCATCATATTCATCAACCATATCTCACATACCTTCACTGGAAGCAAATCCACTGTCTGGGATTCTCCTTTCTCCACCACTGGACATGTTTGCTGCATCGGAATATCCACCATCTTTGGTAACAGAACCTCCTCTTTGGCCACACACTCAATTCCAGGATCATCGAGCTTCTCTTCGTCAACTGGCCCTTCAAGGTCGATCAGCACTACCTACTCATCAGCTTCAAGCACTTGCTCTACCGCTACATCATGCTCCACAAAGGAAGAAAGAAACTCGTTCTCTTTTGCATCATCCTCGTTGTTCTCCATAGGCACGGCTGCTCTATCACTGTTGGAAAAATTATGCACCTGTTGCACCACCATGGAAAATTCCATTGCCACTTTCATCAGCATGGCACCACACACCAATTTTACCTGCTTATCATCATCGGTAGGCCTAGACCGCTCATTTTGGTCTTCATCATGCACATTGGCTTGCTCTGTTTCCTACTCTCCTTGAAGATTGGCTATTACCATATCATCAAGCATATAATAAGGCAGCTTTACCTTTACCATCTCAGATTTGTCATACTCCGTTTCCTTGCCATAGGATGTGGACTCATCCGCTCTATCCTCCTTGCTTGTCTCCCATCTACTCGAGCTTGTATCTTCATCATCATCATCGGCACCATATACCGACTCCGTATCAGCATCTTGATCCGCTTACTGCTCCACAAAATCTTGACCATCTTCATGACTTTGCTCACTTTCTTCACCTGCTTCTGAACCCTTGATATCTACAACCTGATTGCACTCTGCTACCTTTTCATGCAAAATTTCCACAAGAACAGGCTTTACCTCTTTAATCTGCACTAGAACCTTCAACTCTGCTATTGCTTTTGCATCCTCGTTCACCTCAACATGGAGCTTCTCCTCGTTGGCAATCTCATCCACCCTTGGCACATGCACTTCACAAACCGGAAATCTCCAAGGAACATAACCAACCATAGGCCTTACCTCAATAGGCTCTGCACCTTGAACACTTGAAACCGCCTTTGGTCGGACCAAAGAACACTTTGCTACCTCCGCAACAAGCACATAATCTGTCGGCTTCAACATGCCCAATTCCAGCTTCCGCTTTACCTTTTTGTCTTCATCTTGGCCAGATAGACCATGTCTTCGTAAGTATCAGCACCGTCTTTTACCTTTTCTCTAATCCTTAGATGCAAGCACTCTAACAGCTTTGATAGCTTCAAATATTGATTGATTTTTACCCCAGTAGCAACCTCTAACTACTTCCAACAAGCTTCAAATTTCTCAAGAAAAATGGAAAAATCCTTGCTCACATCCTGGCGTACCACCTTCAGCCTTGCACCAGCTTCCTCCGCAACAATCACCTCTCAAAACCGCTCCAAAAACTGACTTTGCAACCTTTGCCATGATTCTCAATCACTGCTCTTTAAACCATCAAACCACACCTTGGCTCGTCCTTGCATCAACAGCGGCACTGTCTGCAGCTTTTTCGCATCCGTTAACATATGCATCGACAGCAGCCATAGCTCGAAATCTGTAAACCAATCCTCCGGATCTTCAATGCCCATAAATATGGGGCCAAAACCTAGCTCCACCATCTCTGCCAGCTTCAAACTCGACTATCGAACACTTTGGCCATCAACCAACCACTTTGTCGGCTAAAAAACACCGCTTCCAACCTCAAATCGGAGCATCAGGCAGCTCCTAAGTGGGGGCACCAGAAGATGGAGAGGGGGAAAGGGTAACACACCCAGAACACAACACAATGCCTCACTATAGCCTAGGGTATACACATTGCCACAATCCACTAGATTTCACCTTCAAAACTCAACACTACCCGCAAGCAAACCATCTTTTGCACACAACCATACACACACACGCCTTACAATGCACCAAACAGACCCGATCACTCCGCTCTGCTCAATTCATAGCCTTCCGCATGCACACAGCCTCTCTCTATCTCTCTTTGTACGACAAACTTTCGGGGGACACACACGCCGACACACGCCCGGAAACACATGCACACAATTAGAGGAGAGAAGGGGGAAGGGGGAATGACGCCAAGAGACAACAATGAATGGTCTTCTTGCATATACAACCATGTACAATCTGCACCATGCCGGCATCACCCTGGGCCTCAACTTTAACAGGCCAAAAACCCTCAATGGCAAAAGAGCCCCTAAAATATCACGTTGTGAGCGGGATGAAAACACACACAGCGCCTCTATAACGACCCGACACACACTCTTGGGAAGATACACACACACACACACACACACACACACACACACACTATGGGGCACCACTCGGCTTAGACAACACACCTGGCCGAGACAGGGAACACACCTCTGGAGTGAGAGAAGAGAGACTATCCACTTGCCCACTCCACACACACACACACACACACACCCAAAAAACTAGCTCCAAAGAGGATAATTTCTGATGTTTAGATACAAATGAGCTTGGGCCAACACCAATGGGGCAAACAGCTCACACAATATGGGTAAAATATGCCAGATACAATCACAAATTGGAGAAGAAGCTTCATTCATAGGAGAAACTTACACAGCCAAAACAGCAGAAAAACAATGAGAAATTTGGCAAAATGGACAGCGCCATCGTGTCCAGAACGGCCCAAAACCCCAGTCTACAATGTCAAAGTGCTCAAATCCGACCTCGGATGAGCAGTTTAGGGCCAAAACAGGCTCCAAAAACACACCTGCGGCTGTTCCTCCTCTCTTCTCCACGTTTTTTTTTGTCTTCTCTCTGTTTTTTCAGTTCCCACACTTAGCTTTATTAGTTGGGCACCCTTGGCCTTTTAGATGACCTCAAACGGACCCCGAACAGGCCAAAAACTGACCTCGCAGTGCATAGTTGTCACCTTTTTGCATCATCCGCACACCTGGCACTCAACTTTTTCCAATAATTCATCCCACCACCACGTGAAGTGGCCCCAAAATATGGTCCTCATGATGACCTTTTCGCATAATTATCACAAGAAAACACCCACGTTGTGTCCGTACTCATCCACGTGCAAATATTGACCCCATTCGACCTCCTGACGCCACTAGCTGCCATCTTACGCACCTGCTTACCTCATGTTGTCGACCCGTGGATAGCTTCCTCGAGAAGTTTTAAGCACTACCAACTCCTCATTATTGTAGAAAAAACACACTGGTACTGGTAACGATGAAAATCGATGCACTATGTACACCCTGTCCTACCTGTACACATGTGGGCCCCACGTAACCACCTAGCTCTGAAAAATGGGCAATTATTTATTTGATGCACCATGCATGTATATGTACAATGCGCAATCCCTTGCTCCAAAAAACTCCTGACATAATTTGCCCATCCCCTAGCCTGCTAGATCATTCATGATCAGCAGCAGCAAAGAGAGATATGAGACTCGCCGCATCACAGGTCTCCTCATCCCTCACCAACACTGCTTGATCCACAGACAGCTCATCTTGCTCCACCATCGTCAATCTAGCATGATACAATTTAAGATGCAATCCATTTACCGTTGACTTATGTAGAACACCATCCAGGTTAGCCAACTGATATGTGCCATTTGGAAAACACTCCACTACCTTGAAAGGGCCTTCCCACTTAATTTGAAACTTCTTTTGGAAGGTGTTGTCCAGCTTACTGTTGTAGCGCAAAACCAAGTCATGTTTCTTGATACCCTTACTTTTGACCTGTTCATTTATCTTTGCCAAAGCCTTATCCTGCATCTACCCATAATGCTCCAATGCGCTCATCCTATCCAACTGGACCTCTTGTAACTACAAGAGCCTCTCTTTGAATGCATCACCACCTCTTCCTTAACAATAAGGGGATTCTCCTTGTAGGTCAACAAATCAGCTAGGGTAGCCCTTGTACTATCTTCCACTAGAAAAGAGAACTCAAACTCTTGCAGCTCAATTACCCATTTCTTCACCACATTTGACATGTTAGTACCATTAATTAACTATGGAAAAAAGGCATAACTCGTCAAGAAAACAAAAGGCCGTGGTAGCAAGTAATGACGAAATTGTCGACAAGCAAATAATACACTGGCCATCACTAGCTCTACTTCCGAGAACTTTCTCTCCGCTACCAACTTCACTCGGCTTGCACAATACACTGGCCTCATATAATGGCTGCCCTTCCCCTTTTGCAATAGCATGGCTCCAATGGCATCATCCCCTACTGAGGGATTTACATAAAAAACTTTCTCCCAATCAGGAGCCTGCATGGCTGACAAACCCACTAACACCTCTTGAAACACTTCTTCACATTTGTCATCCCATTGCAATGGATCATGCTTTGCCACTTGCTGTAATGGATAAAGAAGCTGCAAAGACAATGGAATAAACAGTGCCATGTACTTCACTTTGTGTATAAAGGTTGCCAATTGCTTCGTACTCATAGGTGATGGAAGAAGAATAATAGACTTCACCTTATCTGGATCAGCCTCAATGCCATTTTCTGACACCATATGGCCCAATAACTTCACCCTTGGCTGTGCTAGATGACATTTCTTTGGATTTAGTTGTCCTCCACATTCATCATATGGAGCCAATACCATCTGCAGCTTCTCATGGTGTTCAACCCTACTGCTATAAACACAGAAGTCATCCATAAAATCTTTAACACAACTACCAATGAATGGTTCCAACACCCAATTTTCTCTCTCTTGATAGAAGGAAGGTCCATTTGACAACCCAAATGGCAATACTGTGTAGCAATAGAAACCCCATGGCGTAATAAAAGTGGTCTTTGTGCGGTCTTTAAGAGCAATCTTCAATTGAAAATAGCCTGAAAAACCATCACACACACTGTACCTCTCATAACCTACCATTGAATCCAAGATCTAATCGATGAATGGAAGAGGATATGGGTTCTTCTTAGCGGCTACGTTTAAGGGCTTAAAACCTACACAAATTCTCCACTTCCCATCCTTCTTTGGACTGACTACAACTGGACTCACCCATTCTATGGTCTCCACAGGGACTATGAACCCTGCCTTCAACAACTTGTCCACCTCTTCTCGCAAGGCTTCCATTTGCTCTTGACCCATCCTTCTTAGCCTTTGCTGCACTGGCTTAGCACCTTCTTTCAGCTCTATATGCATCTCTTTGCCCTTGAACCCTCTGATCTCTTCATATGAAGTAATGAACAAATCAGGAAAACTAGCCAGCATGTGCATATATATATCCTTCTCCATAGCTGAGAGGTCTCCACTGATCATTTGTGTCATCAATTCCTGCTTCTTTGACAACTCAACCTTGGTTTGCATCAGCCCTTCAATCACTTCATAAGGCCCTTCACTTTCATCTTCAACCTCATTCGCAAATGCAACTAAACCAAACTCCTGGATTTCTTTGTCCATCAAAAGAAATGCAACATCAACATCCTCATCACTGCTGGTAGTGCTATTACTGTCCTCATCTATCACCGTGGAAGAGTCTTCATCACTAGACTCATCCTCATCTTCATAAAGCTCCTCTAATCATTTCCTTGTGTCCATATTATAAAGCTTCTTGGTACCTGTCTTTCAATAGAGGCTAATCGTACCATGTCGCCAATCTTGAACAGCTCCCACTGCACGTAACCATGGTTTGCCCAGTATAATAGGATATGCTCCCAACCCTGCTGGCATCACATGAAAATCAACCACTGCCTTTGCATCATATGCCTCCACTTCTAAGCTCTTTACAACACCCAAGCATTTTACTTTTTGATGGTTTGCCAATCTGATCCGAAAACTTGACACCCTAGCCACTGTGAGACCCATCTTCTCAACGCATGAGTGTGTTATGACGCATATTTGGGCTCCGCCATCCACATAACCTTGTCCCAAATTTTTCCTTTTATGCCACACATCTACTATTGGACAAATGTTTGGTAGCTCATCCATTGCCAACACCTTTACTGAACCTCTCTCTGGCTCTTTCTCCATTGGGTTAACCATCCTCTTCCACTGTCGCTTTAGCTTAGGCACCATCTCTATAAGCTGCCCAAAAGTAACATCTGCCTTCCTGCTCGTCAGATCCTCCTTCCTCTAGCTTAATTGCCCATCCCCTAGTGGAAAATCTGAAACATGAAACTTTCGACGAGCTCTCCTTTTCCTCTTAGCCTTGACATCCTCGCCTTCATGGCTCTTTCCTTTCTTCTTACTAGGACCTGGGGCACTTCTTCCTTCCTTATCCTCTGTGGTCCTCTTCCCAATAGGCATCACTAATGTATCCTCTAGCTTTGATGCCTTCTCCAAGGTGACTACACTTAGCACTTTTGTCTTTCCCTTTTCCTCCTGGGTCAGTCCACTGGTTCCTTCGTCTCCCTTAATTTCGATGCCATAATCATTTGACCTAGTTAGCACCTGTCTTGGCAATGTATACATGTCTCCCCCCATCCTTGGTGGCTTATCACATTGCGGGCTGATGTGACCCAACTCTCCACAATTATAACATGTGGGCGTCTGCCTCCAAAACCTACCATTGCTTTGTCCAACACCATTCCTAGGCCTTTCTTCACCTCCTGGCTAATTTGCAAACCTCCCTCGACCTCGATTATTTCCCACCTGACCTAGCATGTTTAGGCTGAGATTCTTCATCAAATCTACCATTTGCCTCATGTCTTGCCTTAGCCCATCATCTTGCACTGCTGTAGTTACCACTGCTGGCATAACCTGAGTAGTAACAGGAACCACTAGTTAGTGATGAACCCCTCACATGCGACCTTGTAAAGACTCTATAGGATGAAATTCAGACCTCATGGGCAAAGACTCCACCCCTAACTGGCTCATTTTCCTCAACTTCCACTCTTTGTTCCTTGCTACCTCTAGTACATCTTCATATGTCCTAGGCTTCTTTAGCTCCACTCTCCAACGTATATTCTTCCAAAGACCAGCCAAGAACCTGTCCTTCTTCATCATGTCAGGCGGGGGTACCTGTGGTGCTAAGGCCTTGAACATTCTCTCCCATGCCAATGAAAACTTACGTATGTACACATCTACTGGCTCACCTTCCTTCTGCACCAAACCTTGTACTTCTTGCCACACTTTGTCAGGATCTTCTATCTTCACAAACTCCACTTCCAATCCATGCCTTAGATTGTCCCAACTCAATCTTACAGGTGGATCCGCTGCACGCAACTCCTCTTCAAATGCCTTGGACCAAACTCGTGCATCACTCTTCAAACAAATTTGGAGAAGGCGTAACATTTGCGTAGGGTGCCAAATACAACCAAGTATGGCTAAACAAATGCGTACAATGGCAGTTTCCACAAGTAACGTACAATCCAGCAGACAATGCGCTCAAATAGGCGCCAAGTGATGCATACCCACAACAACTGCAAGTGACATCACTGCTAGTATATCAATGTACTCCAGCTACCTGTACCTGTGTGAATCACCTATACCTGTACCTGTCCCTGTAACCTGTAACCCGTAGCCCCGAATCTCGAAGCTTGAAGCTCGAAGCAGAAGGTACTCGAAGAAGATCCTCCGTGGGGGCGCCAAAAGAATGTGAGCGGGATGAAAACACACAGAACGCCTCTATAACGACCCGACACACACTCTTGGGAAGATACACACACACACACACTATGGGGCACCACTCGGCTTACACAACACACCTGGCCGAGACAAGGAACACACCGATGGAGCGAGAGGAGAGAGACTATCCACTTGCCCACTCCACACACACACACACACACACACACACACACACACACCCAAAAAACTCAGCTCAAAAGAGGATAATTTCTGATGTTTAAATACAAATGAGCTTGGGCCAACACCAATGGGGCAAACATCTCACACAATATGGGTAAAATATGCCAGATACAATCACAAATTGAAGAAGAAGCTTCATTCATAAGAGAAACTTACACAGCCAAAACAGCAGAAAAACAATGAGGAATTTGGCAAAATGGACAGCGCCATCGCGTCCGGAACGGCCCAAAACCCCAGTCTACAATGTCAAAGTGCTCAAATCCGACCTCGGATGAGCAGTTTAGGGCCAAAACAGGCTCCAAAAACACCAAAAACACACCTGCGGCTGTTCCTCCTCTCTTCTCCACGTTTTTTTTGGTCTTCTCTCTGTTTTTTCAGTTCCCACACTTAGCTTTATTAGTTGGGCACCCTTGGCCTTTTAGATGACCTCAAACGGACCCCGAACAGGCCATAAACTGACCTCGCAGTGCATGGTTGTCACCTTTTTGCATCATCCGCACACCTGGCACTCAACTTTTTCCAATAATTCATCCCACCACCACGTGAAGTGGCCCCAAAATATGGTCCTCATGATGACCTTTTCGCATAATTATCACAAGAAAACACCCACGTTGTGTCCGTACTCACCCACGTGCAAATATTGACCCCATTCGACCTCCTGACGCCACTAGCTGCCATCTTACGCACCTGCTTACCTCATGTTGTCGACCCGTGGATAGCTTCCTCGAGAAGTTTTAAGCACTACCAACTCCTCATTATTGTAGAAAAAACACACTGGTACTGGTAACGATGAAAATCGATGCACTATGTACACCCTGTCCTACCTGTACACATGTGGGCCCCACGTAACCACCTGGCTCTGAAAAATGGGCAATTATTTATTTGATGCACCATGCATGTATATGTACATATGCGCAATCCCTTGCTCCAAAAAACTCCTGACAACGTTTACATCCTTTTATAGGGGTGTCTAGAAGACCCAAAAAAAGAAAAAAAGGTGAGCTCTCTAGCTCGTTTACTTCATCTCTTAGCTTGCTTTAGTATTTTCCTTGCATTGCACATATTAGGTTCACTTCTCTTTTAGAAAAAATTGCATGGGACACTTTGTCCTTTGTCCGCCCGGCCGCCCAATTTGGCTTGCGCTTGTCTTCTTGGGCCTCTTTGAACTCTCTCCCTCTCTCTCTCTTGCTCCACTGGCCCTTGTGGTAGGATACACCACTTGAGCCGCCTTTGAAATTGCCCTTGGGGCGCCTTGGAACCTCCTCGGTCTATATCTCTCTCTCACACCTCATCTCCTATTGTCTACCGCTGCATCCCCTATGCACTAGCGATATCGCTAGTGGCAGGGGCACCCTTTTCTTCAAAAATTTTAGGCCCCTGTGGGCGCGGAGAGTGGCCCTTGCGAACGCCACATCATCAAGGTAGCCCACTTCTGCACCACCGACTGCTGGCCACCGCCGCGCCAGTGCGCCACCACCTTAGCCAAAGCCACCACGCCACCGCCCGCTTAGGGCCGTGTGCCACGACACACAGTGCCCTATCAGGCACGCCATAGACTCAACGCACTAGGAGCTCACTCCCCTCATCTACACCCCCAACTGTTTCACGCTTTGGGTGCTATACCCTGCTGTCCGAGCTTTAATCTGTGCATCATGTGGCAGTTCCTAGGCTCCCCTACCCTCTTAAGGCCCTTCAAATTCCAAAAAAAAACCTTTTGACTATACAAATTTTGCCCACCCTTTGAAGGCTTGCTAATTGTCACCAAGTGATTCGATTGCCGAGCCAAAAAACCCGACCGGCGGAAGCTCACTGTGCCGGCTCAAAAGTGCCCGGCTCTTGATGCATTTCGAGATTCCTCAAGACCCCTAACCGAGGCCGCAAAAACATGAACTGTCATCTGCAATCAACTCCGAGCAAATGCACCCAACTTTCTAACTTCTATATCTTTTCGCTTCGGGCTTCGTTTGATGAGCACCAACTCCTGCTAGCTCCACACAATGCATAGCACCTTCTCAAACTCTATCAAGGCCCTGAAAACACCAGATGGTACGACTCCCCATGTGGTCAGGTGGGCACTAACCTAGCCCCCGAAAAAACTTCAAATGGCCATAGCCAGCAATCCGTAGCTCTGATTTGCGATCTGAAAAGACAGGTATGCTCCATAAATCAAGAACTATGCACCTATACACTGACATCCATTTGGGCCACCTGTCCGGCAAGAATGTGCAACGCACGGCACCTTCAAACTTCAATATCTTGGGCTCTGTAGCTCGGTTTGATGAGCCGTCTGGACCTGCTTCTTTAGCACTTCAAGATCTATATTCTTGGACCCAAAGACTGCACCTTGAATCTCCTTCATTTTCTACCCAAATTAGTCCCTTTTGGAACCTTTCTTGGCCTATAAATCACATCAGCCATACATCTCCACTGCTACTTGTGAGCCCATGATCTTTACAGTTTCTCTAGTCCTTTGTCATGCTTCTACTAGCCTGCGCATACCTATCCATGCCATATTTATGGTCGACACACTTTGGCTGCACTAGTGCAAACGTTCCCCTGATAATTTTCCCAACTCATATGTGCCATTAGGAAATACATTCTTCACTCTGTATGGACCCAACCATTTGTCCCTCAACTTCTTTGGAAATGTAAAATCTAAATGAGAGTCATACTTCATCACCAAATCTCCCTCTTTAATCTCTTTCTCTGGCAGCCTCTTATTCATTTCCTCCATCCTTGTCTCTGCTTGTTGAAGATAATAATCAGTCGCTTTCTGTCTATTCATTCACAAAAACTCTAGAGAAATAATTCTTTCCTGCAACTGGTCATTATGAGAACCTTGCATTCTGCACAACAACTTCAAGGCATTCAATTGCACCAATATGGGCATAAGAGCTTTGTTGCGGGAGCGAATCACACCACTCATAAAGTGCATGCAACACAACCTAGATCAACATAATATCAATCGAGGACATAGATGACACGGAAGGCACACGGAGGAAATCTCTTTAGCTTGTCCGGCTGAGACCATCCTACATATACAGCACTTTGGAAGGCCAACTAAACAACAATCTAGAATCTCACTACTCTCAACTACACCATCTAAGCCACATACACACAACAGAAGGAAACTCATCAAATCATGCCAAAATCTCAGGAAAATTAAGGAACATTTCACTAGGATACACCTTTCCCTAAGCCTTCTACACTTAGAATCCTAGCTCTAAACCCATCTACGAAAAAACGCATATAAAGACAAAGCTGGATTTCTGAAGTGTTCAAAATTGAAATCTATGAGTATCTATGCATAACTTATGTTGCTACGATTCTAACGACTACTTATAGGCAGAAAATGAACATCATTTGATATACTTATAGCCACAAATAGCTCATAGATACGCGAGCACGTATGCTTCGTTCCATGAGGAATGCTTGGCGTTGTCGCATAGCTCTTGCCGAGGCTAGCACGATAGTGAAGTCTGATCTACAATGTGATGAACGAGTGGGGAGTAGCGCCAAGATGAAGCTCACGCTCACTCTCTTCCTCTCTCACATACGGTCGACGGCAGCTTAAAACTATGATTATGATAAAAGTTGTTCTTACAAAAATGACCTAGGTACCTTATATACTAAGGTCACCTTAGGGTAAACCTAAAATAGAGTTTGAGGGGTCAAATGGCTTGGTATAAAAATCTTCTTCCTGTACACGGCCTTGCAGTCGCTGAAGTGTCTGATGGAAACTTTACACTTGATGGATTCTTTTGTTGAGTCTTATCACCAACTTCCTTTGTCCTTGTAGTCCATCTCGGATTTTTATGACCATTCTTAGTCATTTTTGGCCTCATGTTATTGTTTTAGGTTGATCAGCATGGTTTCTTACCTCTTACATTCTAGCCTTGTACAGATGACTTTCGAGGCATACCTAGTGAAGTTTCATCATTTTCCTGTACCTACTTCTTTTTGTACTGCTCGACATCTCATTAATTTTTTCTTCATCTGGATTATGGTTGTTGTTTTTTTTTTTTTTTTTTAAATCTCAAAAAACAACTAAATAAAACCAAAGATCAACTCAACTTGAAAAGAAAAATCATTCTAATAGAATTCTAAACACTATGTACATTGTACAATGTCCCTAGGGGTTCATATATGGCTTTTGTCCCCATACTCCTCTTGTAACTCTACTATGAGGGCATATACTCTGAATTTTGTCAAAAAAACATCACAATCAAACACAAAAATTCAATTGAACTCACAAAACATTGCCCTCTAATATTCATAATATTAGGTCCGCATTTAGAGTGCCTCCCTCCCTCCTATTTGGAGTCCTCCTTGACGACAGGGTATCACCAAGTGTACATGTTGTGCTTGGAAAATCAAAAAATGTGCCTATGTAGGCCTTGTAATGTAGCCCTATTATGCATACATAGTCAATGCACGGAAAAGATTTGTGTTGTGCAAGATGTGGGTGTAAGAAATTTGCTTATTGGCATTTACTGGCGAGGCTTCCTATCTAAGCCATGTGATATTCTTTGAAGCTCCTGTGTCGTTTTCTTGATGGAAGGTTGTAGAGATTTCTTAAATCTGTTCGATGCTTTCTTGGAATCCAATTTAGCCTTGTGGTTGGTTTTTGTATTTGGCATTGTTCTCAGAGAGAGGGTTCTCTTCTAGCTGTACTATAATTGTAGGAGAAATTGAAAGAACTCAAGTGCTAGTGCAGTGACAATAGTTTTATTGGTTACCTTTGGGACCCACTTCTTTGTGATTGCTGGTTGTTTTGTTGATGCTGCTCGTTTGGGAACCCATACTTGTCCCTGCTTCGTTTGAGTTTGAAGAGACTTCTTTGGGATCCACCTTCTCTTTGTGTGAGTCTTCAACGGTCTTTGCTTCAGTCCTTGTAAGCTTGGTTGAGGACGAGATTTAGATTTTGAGAGTTGATACTTTAAATTCTTCGGAATCCAAATGAACTCTTGACCTCTTTGTGCTTGAGTCAACTTCTTTGGAATCCAAATCTGAGTTGTGGAAGCTTGCGACTTTGGGATTTTTTGAGATGTTCTTGTAGGCTTCGATTGTTTTTTTTATGGCATTGGATCTTGTGATTTTCATCAGAGATATTCATCTTCTTGATCCATACCTGCTTTTGGACAATCACGCTCTTTGGTATCCAGATTTGTCGAACTTTTTGGTTCTGATTCTTTGTTTTTTGCTTTTGGCCTTTCTTGGTTGTTATTGAAGTTGCTAGTGATCGTGATGATCTGAGTTGTTGGTAGGGATATCATAAGAATCATCACTATCATTGCTATCTTCCACAAGGTTGCATTCTATCACTTTCACTTTGTGGTTTAACTGGTTATGGAAAGTGAATGTCTGCTTGCTCTTCATTTGTTGTTTCTCGGATGACTTTTCTATCCACTTGATTAGAGCAATGTTAGCTTGTTGACATGGCTGTGTTCTTCTTGGTGGAGTCGTTTCTTCATGTATGGGAGCTATGTATAAGGGTGCTTGTTGCAGTTGTGTTTCCACCATGGATTTTGGAATCCACCTTTGATGCACTTTACTCTTGTAGTGGTGACATTGGTTCCTAGGTCTTTGATCTGGACAATCATAAAATCGTATATTAGTTAAAGTTTTGTTTTTGTCACCTACTGGGTCATCTAGATTTCCATTGTTTGCATCTTCTTGAAGCTCCAAGTGTTCTACAGAGTCGTAGAACTCCTCTTCTTCTTTGTCTTCTTTTTCTTGGATCACACTCACTGTTGCAAAGTAAGAAACAACATCATAGCCATTTTCATCACAAAACTTTGTTGTTGGATCGTCTTGAATAGCGCACACATCAAGAGTAGCCAAGATGTGTTCCCATTCAAGTGGCTCTAATTCTTCCTTAGAAAAGGTTCTGGGATATAATCCTCATCTTCAATTGCCCTTTCTAGGATGCCTTCCTCCCGCTTTAAGCTTCTGCATTGTGAAGCTCCAGATCCACAGTTCTTTAGGCTTACCCAACCATGCTGGAAGTTCTGATCTTGCTACAGTAGAGGAATCAAACTCCTCCATAGGTGTTCCCATCACATCCTTGTAACTATGGTCCTTCAATTTTATCATTGTCGTGGTTTCCATATGTCTCGGGTAGATATGGTCATATCCCCAATCTTGGACCATTTTCAGTTGTCTCATGAATGGTCTTCCTAGAATGATATCATAGTTGTTCTTCTTGCCAAATTCAACAATAGCAAAGGTTTGCTCATGTTCAATTCCACGTAACAAATACTTTTTCTAGCAGTCCTATGGGCCTTTCCATGTGTCCGTCTGCAAGCTGTAGTTTCATCCTTGTAGCCGTCCCACTGCTGGTTTTCCCCATTTTTTCCACACCTCTTTTGTTGCGATGGAAATATCGGCTCCACTGTCAAGGATTGCCATGGTTTTAATACCTTAGAATTCCACGGGAAGAGTGGTGTTCCCATTTTCTCCCTCATAGTACTCACCTACCTTGTTTAGTGGCACTAGCTTGGTGTTTAGCAGAGGAATTTCTAGCTCTTTGATCCCTTCCTCGATTTGAGTCATTGGTTTTTTAACACCAAATTTCTCTAAGAATTTTCCCACAGTAGCCCACATGTTGGTCATATTCTGAGAAACTCGGCTAATGTTATTGTACAGTTGACTGGGGTAGATAGAATATCTATCAGCCCTTTTGACTCGATGACCTTGTTGGAAGACAGTCTCTGTGATGGAACCGGAATAACATCTGACTTGGCCTCATACTCTCTCGTATAGGATGGTAGTGTTCTTAGCGAATGGGGTTGACTGTCCATAGACTTTACAGATCCTTTGTCTCCCCAATATGATTCCACTTCTAGATTCATTTGAGATCCAGCCTCGATTTCCTCTATTGGTGGAAGAGACACTCCTAATCCATCACCACTTTGGTTTACTCGTCTGCTTAGCCCACTTGCTTTATTGGCCTCTCTAACTTGTTTCCACAATTCATCAAGACCATCTATTTCTTTACAGCTGTCAGGTATAGTTAAGTGAAATCCCTTGAAAGAGTTATCCGTGGTATTCGACACTATCCTTGGATCTTATGCAGGTTCTTTAACCTTTTTTCCATGCTCGTGATTGGAATCTTGCTCTTTTCGTTCCTTGTTTGGTGGTATTACTGGTGTAGGTGGGAGAGGGATCACACCCACAGGTTTTCCAACCAGTGGTTCTAGTAAAGCTTGGGCTTTTTGAATCATTTTTTTCACATTTCAAGCCTGTCCTTTTCAAGTTCCACATATGGATATGTCATCCACCTCTGTTCTTGGGTTTGGTTTTTTTTGAACCGTGTTTCATAGTCTTTTAGGAGGTCCTTCAAATGCTCATTAACCTTTTTGACTAACACTGATCCTCCTGAACTAGCACTTTTGGCTCACTTTCCGTTGATGGTTCTTTTGGAGGTTGAGTCGCCTCTGTAAGAGAAGGTGCAACCCTTTCCTCATGTTGTCTTATCTTCTCTTTAGCTTGGGTAAGCTCCTCAGCTAGGGTTTTTTCTCTCGTTCCCTACGTGCTTTCATACTAGCCTTTCTAGCTTTCCAGCTGTTCCGTTTGCTCTTGGTTTTTTGACTAAGTGCTTCGGTCTTTGGCTCACCCATCTCTTGACTAATGTCATCTTTTGTTTTCTCTATCTCTGGCTTCTTAGCAACTTCCTTTTGAGCTTGCGCTCTCGTAACTACTTGAAATGGTACAACGTTTTCATTTTCCCAGCTACTGGTTAGCTGAACAATCCCTGAGACATTTGTTGTGATCTTTTTGACTCGGTTTGGGTTTTTTGGACAGTTGGGGATCAAATGAATGACACCACAGTCTAGACAATAGGCATTCACTTGAGTAATATCCATCTGAGAACATTGTTTGACCAATTGGTTGTCACGGCTTTTGTGACAATCTATCTCTGGTTAAGTAGGTTCTTCTTGAAGCTCCTCTTGGTTGTAAAGAGTCTTTGACCTAGCTAAGCCTCTATTAGCAATGAATCGCAATGTCCTTGCGTCCATCTTGATTCTTCTTTCTTCAGGTCGAAACATAGGATGTGGAGGTTGTACCAGCCTCACCACTCCATTTGTTTCTCTCATCTTCCGTCACTTTGAAGGAAAGTACCCGCTTTAGCTGTTATAATACGTTTCAATTGTTACTATCGCTTGTTTGTTGGATGGTTCCATCATCGTGTATATCTCATTTCTATAGGCATTCTAGCACCTGGCAGTGTAGGTTATTGTCTTAAGACAAGCTGTGGTCTTGCAACTCCTACTGGTCCTAGTGCATTCCCCATAGCGTATCTAGATGGAGGAGGTGCTACTGGAACAGGTTGTACATACCTCTCCCTAGAATATTCCATGCTATAGTAACACTCTTCTCTCATATGGTTTGTCCATTTTCTCTCAATTTCTCACCATAGAGGTTCTTGGAGGTCCGATCTGACTAGAGGAGCTAGTCTCTGAGCTAATCCTTCTCTAAGCTTCATTTGCTCACTAGGTACCTCTGGCTTTATTGTGGGTTGGATTCTTGGTGAATCACTCCTCTCATAAGATGTGTCACTCTGACTCTCAGTATCATATCTTCTCAAAGTTCTGCTCTGATTTGGATATGAGTAAGTTATAGGGGGTGGTGATGGTACATATGGTCCTGTTGTGGCCGTAATTTCACCTCTATAAAATTCATTCTCTATGGTTGCATCTGGGTACAACCATGGTCCATATTCACTTGAGGAGGCATGCCTGCCATCTCTATGATCATTTCGTCTCTCGTTATCGCTCTAGAAGGGAATTGAGGTGGCTCCCTTTTTGGAATTCTCATAGGAATTCTCATGTTTGGTGGAGGTATCTATGGTCCTTCCTTGACCAAATGTCCACCTCTTTCTACTGCATTTTGTGGGTTTGTTCCAAAATGTGGATAGATTGGCATTCCAGTACTTCTAGCTTGGCTTGCCATACCTCTGGTCATATCTACAAAAGGATTGGTAGATTGGCTTTCCATAATAATGATCTTAGCTTTCTTAATTTTAAGTCCACTCAATCTCTCAAGATAGTCCTTAACAAGCACCTTTGTTCCTTGATCAAGTCTCTCAAAAGTCAAGAATTTGTGACTCTCTTGGTCTCTGGATACTGGTTTTGGGTATCCTAAAAGTTTGGATTTAGGAAACCTAGGAAAATTCACCTCTATTGCCTGCAATAGAGGTGTGTTTTATTGCCCGCAAGCTTTTCTCCTGGCTATACCTGACTCAATTCGGAGTTGTCTATCAAAAGTTAGAGCACCTTTAGTAAACTGCACTTAAAACAGCACTCAAAACAGTTTTGGGATCAAGGATTTTTGCTTGTATCTTGACCAAATGTTGAAACTTGGTCACTATGCTTATTTTATGCTGGCAAACACTTCTGTGAGCTCAGATGTAACTTTTCACCTCCAAATTAGGGCTGGAGACATCATACACGTATAAAGTCTATGTGCTCAAATTTTGACAAAATTTGGTACGTGGGCTCTCCTTGATGTCCTCTACCCTTTGGTATACTCACTTTATTTGACACTTGAGACATTATACGCGTATGAAGCCTTTTGTGGCTGAATGAGGTGACTTTTGTTCCAATGATTCCTTATCACTCAAGCAACTCTCAGCAAGTTTCATAATTCAATTTGGACATTTTCTGAGCAAGTTAAGACCAATACAAGCTTGAATCTGCAATTTTCTATCTTTTGCTCTTTGCAAGCCCAAATGAGCTCCAAATTCTATGAAATTTTGGCTAGGGCCTTCTTTTATGCTCAAGGACACTGAGTATACCTGATTTGACCCAAATCTGGCTTATGAAACTTTATATTTGTATAAAGTCTTTTGGCTTAGAATTTAATAAGATTTCTACCCAAGGTACCCCTTCATGCATACAACAAGAACATGTGCTCATAGCAAATTTTGGATGTCAAAATTGCTCAAAATCAACACTTTTTCACCTTTACCTTCTTATATTTGCAAAATTCTCTTAAATTGCAAAAGTATGTATCCAAATGAGATGAAATTTTGCAAGCAAGCTTAAAACATCATTTCCCAACCCCTTATCTGGTCAAAATTGAAGTTTTGACTTTTAGATCTGGCCTTGAAACATCATACACATATGAAGTCTATGTGCTCAGATTTTGACAAAATTTGTGGTTTGTGAGCTTGTCTTGTGGTGCTTAACACCCTGGTATGCTCAAATTTAAATTCTGGTCTCTAAAAGTGCCCTTAGACATCATACGTGTATGAAGTCTAACTGGTCAGAATGAAGTGAATTTTACTCCAGAGGTTCCTCACTACACTGGCAACTCACAGCAAGTTTCAAAATTGAATTTTGACACTTTTTGAGTAAGTTATGGCCAATACAAGCATTCACTTGCCTAGATGCATCTTATGGTCTTTGCAAGCCCAAAAGTGATCCAAATTTGATGAAATTTGGTCTATATGTTCCCTAAATGTTGTAGATCACAAGGGTACATTCAGATGTAACTTTTGACCCCATATCTGGCCTCTAAGACTTCATACGCGTATGATGTCTTTCGCTCAGATTTTAGTTCTGTTTCTACCAGAGGTGCCCCTTAATGTGTAGAACAAGAATATGTGCTCACAACAGATTTTGGATGTCAAAATTGCACAAAATCATCAGTTTTCACAAGGAAATCCTCTGAAAGAGTATATCCACTTAACTCTCAATCTATAAGTCCAAATGACATGAAATTTGGTGTATGTGCTCTACACAACATGCAGAAGATGGATATAATGTCAAAACTTCATTTTGGCTGCCAGAATCACCCTTGAGATATCATACACGTATGTTGTCTACTAATGAATCTTTTGTCAGAATTCATTCACAGGCATCCCCAAGTGTCTAGCACTCGTTTTCAAGAACTTCTACCAATTTTCATGCAAAAATGTACTCAAAATCACAAGTTTCTCTTTTTCCCGTTGAACACTCTGTCTTTTGTCTTTTGGGTGCCAAGAGTTGGTCAAAACTCTAGTTTCAATGAATACTTAGGGTAAAACCCCCCTTCGGGACACACTGGTGCAATCAAAATTTTCAAATTTTTTCTTAGGATGGTGCTGGAGACATCATACGTGTATGAAGTCTACTGTCTCAGATTCCAGATCTGTTTCTATTCTAAGTTCCCCTTACCATCACCAACATGTACGTGTGTTTACAACAAAATTTAAAGTTGAAAAGTGCTCACAAACACAAGTTTTTCTTTTTCAATCACAACCACTCTATCTTTTGGTTTTTGGTTCCCAGATCTATGCAAAAACTCCCCACACAAGGTGTTACTGGGGTATAATGGCCCTTCTGAACACACTGGTGCAGTCGGATTTTTGAAATTTGGTCTCCAGATATCCCATTGAGACTTTATACGCTTATAAAGTCCAAGTTTACAGAATCACAGTTTTTGTTCACAGAGCCCTTGCACTTGCCCTTTATATGTTCAACATCAATCAGTCATGCAAAAATGTCAACAGAAAGCTTTTTATTGCATTTTTTCCTCAAAAGCAGACTTTTCGGAGATCATGAATGCAAACAAGCACTTCAACAAATAATTCAATGATGAATAGCTCTAGGTCAGAATTGAATGACTTACCTTAAGCTACTCCTACAAATCATATGGGGTTTTGTATCTATGAGTAGAAAACGCTTCAATGCCACACACGGACCAGCAAATGCTTATATCACCTCACAAACCACTCGACCACAAACAACCACTATAATCTACAAATCCTAACTAAATCTACCTAGTCATAGACCCTTGGAAAGACACGCGCTTCCTAGCTATCCACTTGATCTCGGAATAACCTCTTCCGGATCCTCTTAAGAAAAACACTTTCTTTAGCCAAAACTAAAGCAAGCAACCATCACACGAGTGTTAGTAGGAAAACCTACCTAAGTCCTTGTATCCCCGGCAGCGGCGCCAATGTTGTGGGAGAAAATCACACCACGCATAAAGTGCATGCAACACAACCTAGATCAACATAATGTCAATCGAGGACACAAATGACACGAAAGGCACACGAAGGAAATCTCTTTAGCTTGTCACACTGAGACCATCCTACACATACAACACTCTCGAAGGCCAACTAAACAACCTAGAATCTCACTATTCTCAACTACACCACCTAAGCCACATACACACAACGAAAGGAAACTCATCAAATCATGCCAGAATCTCACAAAACTTAAGGAACATCATCCCCTCACTAGGATACACCTGTCCCTAAGCCTCTATACTCAGAATCCTAGCTCTAAATCCATCTGCGAAAAATGTGTATAAAGACAGAGCTAGATTTCAGAAGTATCCGAAACTGAAATATATGAGTACCTATGCGTAGCTTATGTTGCTGCAATTCTAACGACTACTTGGAGACAAAAAACAAACATCGTTTGATATACTTACAACTACAAATAGCTCGTAGATACGCGAGCGCGTATGCTCCGTTCCGCAAGGAATGCTTGGCGTTGTCGCGTAGCTCTTGCCAAGGCTAGCACGATGATGAAGTTGGATCTACAATGTGATGAACGAGCGGGGAGTAGCGCAAAGATGAAACTCACGCTCACTCTCTTCCTCACACACAGTCGACGGCAGCTTAAAACTATGATTATGATAAAAGTTGTTCTTACAAAAATGACCTAGGTACCTTATATACTAAGGTCACCTTAGGTTAAACCTAAAATAGAGTTTGAGGGGTCAAATGCATGGTTTGGTATTTACAATCTAGAAGTGCCATTGCACCCCGGCTTCTGCAACTAGACTACCTACTTATTACAAATGATGTTTATAACCATATTCCTCAGCATTCCATAACTCTCGGAGAATAATGCTTTGTTGAGTTATGCCGTGCTGTTGACCTAGCCGTCAACAAGATTCCTTTCCATAAACAAGATCATATGGCTTAAACTGTGTTGACACTCTATACGCAGTTCTATAAGCCCACAAACACTTTTCCAAGTCCCACTCTTTAGGATGCTCTCTAGCATACTTTGATAGCATCTTCACAATTTGACCATTGAAGTTTTCAACCAGTCCATTGCATTGTGGTTAGTAAGGAGAAGAATTCCTATGTCGAATCTTCAATTTCTCTATGAGAGTACAACAAGTTTTTCCCTAAACCCTAGTCCATTATTAGAAATGATAACCATAGGAGTTCCAAACCTGCAACACACTTGTTCATACAAAAAAGAGGCCACTCTTCCTACTGTTACATCTTTTACCACTCGTCTCCACCCATTTTGTCAAATAGTCCACAGCCACAAGGATATACCTTTTTCCAATGTTGGTTCTCGGCATTGAACCTACAGCATCCACGTTGTTGGGGTATAAAGCCCAATGTGGTCGCCCAGGTAAGTGGGCAGGCCGCCAGGTATGTACACATATTCTTTTGTTAAAACCTAATAAGAACTCACTATGCGCTACACATTACAGTAGAGCGATTTCACCATATCGTCGTGCTCTTCTTCTCACACTCTCTCTCGCGTCGCACTTCCGCTCGTACTCCTTCAACTGGTATCAGAGCTCAGATCGAGGCTCGGGGCAGCATTGCAGCAAGCTAGAGTCACCTGCTCAGATTGGAGTGAGATTTGACAGGCAAAGACACGGCCCCAAATCTTGTGGGATAGACCGAAGGACTCAGTGTTCTCAGAATTTCATTCTGAGGTCATCTCGACCACCGTTCGGCTTCGACAAAGTTTTACGCATGCCATTTTCGACTACGTGGTCTCGGCGGGTGCAGATCCGACTCTGCAAATTTGGGGTTTCGGCCTATGACTGCAAGTGTTGAGGATATCTACACTTGTAGAGTGCTGAGTTGTGGCTGTCTACACAACGAAGGACGGCTCACAGTTCTTGGAGGAGTGTCACATAAGACACGGGCGCACCTACACACAGACTGTAGGCAACATCCACTAGTTCATCAGGTAGCTTGTGTTTGTTTCTTGATATTCCAGATTTCATCCTGACATTGCAGGTACTTCCACATGGGATGTATTGTCAGAGATGATGTATGTCTGTTGAGGGTTTGCTGGCTGTGAGTCACGCAGCAAACAACCGCCGCAGCGGTTACAGCATATAGTGGGAAATTTGTGGATGTATGACTTTGTGGGAAGTCTATGTATTGTCAGATTTACTGCATCCTTTGTTGAGGATCGAGTGAGGTTTTATTGAGCTGGGGTATTCTCGAATGTTGAGATCCTTTCGGTGATACAGGTCTTGGAGCGATCCCTCGAGCACCCTTACATAGGCAGCTAGGATGTATTGACTGTGAGTTAGACAGTTGGGATTGCATCTTTGCTTTACTTCCGTTGAGGCATTGTCACGGTCTATGCTTATAGGATAGTGACAGGACAGTGAGAGACAGTACAGGTGTAGGACAGGTTTACCCACAGCTCAGTGTTAGAGAGACATTAGTTTTTCGAGCTGTTTTTGGTCTGTTTTTTAGTACACCAAAGCCAATTTACAAAGGAGACTCTACCAAAATTTCTGCAGAATCTGAAGCTTTCTTGGTTCATTTGACAGGTTGATATTGGTTCAGAGATCAGTTTATAGGGGAAACTCTGCCGAATTTTTCCCAAGAAAGTAAACTACTGTGAAGCGTAGTTATGGCTGGATCATAGGACACTGCTCTTTACAATATCAAGAAGTTGGATGGAACCAATTTCCGTTTGTGGAAGAAGAAGATTTGGCACGTGTTGGTACAAAAGAAGCAGATAAAACCTATAAAGCTCAAGGGGATAAAACCAGAAGATATGGACGAAGATGAATGGAGCGAAATGGATGAATTGGCACTTTCTACCATTATGCTAACTTTGGCAGAAAGCGTTTACTTCAATGTAGCAGACAAGATGTCGGCTTATGAAGCATGGACAAAGCTGAGTGATCTTTATGAGAAGCAGAGTGCAGCTTCACAGGTATACTGGCTTAAGAAGCTTGTTGACTTGAAGATGAAAGAAGGGACACCTATGTCCAATCATCTGAATGAATTCAACACCATCTATAGTCAGTTGTCAGCTCAAGGTGTCAAGTTTGATGAACCTGTTAGAGCTATGTTCCTGTTGATCACATTGCCGGAAAGTTGGGACACTTTTCGCACAGCTTTGAGTAATTCTGCACCTCCAGATGGTTTGACCATAGCAAGTGTAGAAGGCAGTCTGCTTACTGAAGAAACCAACAGAAAGACAATGGACAAAGGCAAAGGAATAGCCTTAGTTGTCAGGGGAAGGACCAAAGAAAATTACAAAGGTGGAAAGAGGAATCAGTCTCGTAGCAAGTCTCGTAGTGCTAAAGGCAAGAGTGACATAGAATGCTACCATTGTGGCAAGAAGGGTCACCTGAAAAGAGACTGCAGAGAATGGAAAGCAAAAAAAGGCAAAGAGAAAGCTGAAGACCATGGTGAGAAGAACAAGTCCTCAATGAAGATTCAAGAAATAAATGTGACAAAAACTGTTGCAGAGGATGACAGTCTAGTGTCAGGAGACATCTACTTCTTGAATAATACGATGGACTCAGCTCTTCTTACAGCATCTGATGGAAATGCACTGAGTGACTGGATTATAGACTCAGGGGCATCACTTCATGTGTCTCCAAACAAGGAGTGGCTTACCTCTTATGTGACCACTAAAGATCATGTTCGGCTAGGCAATGGGCAGACATGTGAGATCTTAGGTGTTGGAGATGTTCAATTGAAGTTTCAGAATGGCTCTTCTTTCACGCTGAAGAATGTGAGACATGTTCCCGCAATTACAAAGAGCTTGATCAGCACAGGTTTACTTGATGATGCTCGCTACGTCACCACTTTTGGAAAAAAAATGTGGAAGATATCCAAGGGTTCTATGACAGTAGCACATGGAGTAAAGTCTGGAGGACTTTACATGATTTATGTATCAAATGTCTCTAAAAATGTAATCAATATAACCGAGTAGCCAAACGTTTCTTTGTGGCATAGCCGGTTAGGACATATGTCCAAAAAGGGAATGGAAATCTTTTCTCGTTCTGGTTATTTGCTTGGATTGTCATTTAATGATTTTGAATTCTGTGAACATTGTCTGTATGGTAAGCAAACACAGCAGCCACATAAGCATAGAAGCAGTAGAAGAGATACATAGTTGGCACTTGTTCGTAGTGATTTGTGTGGACCTATGCCTAACCTATCTCTAGGGGGAGCTTCTTACTTTATGACATTTATAGATGATTACTCGAGGAAAGTATGGGTTTACTTTCTCAAGCACAAGGATGAAGCGTTTAGTGTTTTCAAAACGTTTGTGACACTTGTGGAGAATCAGAGTGGCAAGAAGCTTAAATGCTTACGCACTGACAATGGTGGAGAGTATGTTTCAAAGGCCTTTCAGGACTTTTGTGAGTCAAAAGGTATAAAACGTGACCTTACTGCTCCTTACAATCCTCCTCAAAATGGTGTTGCTCAGAGGATGAATAGGACCATACAAGAGAAGGTCAGAAGTATGTTGTCTAATGCACAACTGCCAAATGGGTTTTGGGCTGAAGCTGTATCAACAGCTGTTCATCTTATAAATAGATCTCCTAGCAAGGTTTTACAGAAGGATTCAGTGGCAGAGATGGTATGGTCAGGCAAAATGCCCTCATACAAGCATCTCAGAGTCTTTGGCTGTGAGGCATATACTAATGTTCCAAAGGAATTTAGGAACAAACTTGAGCCAAAGAGTAGAAAGTGCATCTTTCTAGGCTATGGTAATTCTGGTGAGATGGGGTACAGACTTTGGGATCCCAAATCCAGAAAGGTTATCCGCAGCAATGATGTTCACTTTAATGAAGCCAAATATCATTCTAAACCAGAGAGGGCTGAGGAGATTAGAAGAGTTGTCTTCCAAGAAGATGGACCTGCACGTGCAAGACAAAATGTCAGGGCTCAAGAGGAGCAAGGACAGGACCACAGGTTGTGGCTGAGCCTCAGCCACCAATTTTGCGTAAATTGAGACGGATCTCACGACCTCCTGATCTGTTTGTTCCATCTATGAACTATGTCATGTTGACTGATTGCAATGAGCCTTCATGTTACAAGGAAGCAGTGCAAATGAAGGACTCCGGGAATTGGCAATTGGCCATGCAGTCAGAGATGACAGCTCTGCATAAAAACCAGACATGGAAGCTAGTTAAATTACCACAGGGCAAAAAGGCTCTACCTTGTAAATGGGTTTACAGGTATAAGATCACCGCTCATGATAGTCAGCCAAAGTACAAAGCAAGGCTTGTTTCCAAGGGCTTTAAGCAAGAACAAGGCATTGACTTTGATGAAGTCTTCTCTCCAGTGGTCAAGATGACTACATTGAGATGATTTCTTGCATTGGTTGCCATATTAGATTTGGTGTTGCACCAAATGGATGTCAAGACAACGTTCTTGCATGGTGATTTAGATGTGGAAATTTACATGCAACAGCCAGAAGGGTTTGTTGAGAAAGGCAAGGAAGATTTGGTATGCCAGTTGTAAAAGAGTCTTTATGGCTTAAAACAATCACCGAGGGCATGGTACCATAAGTTCCACAAGTTTATGCTTTCTCAAGGCTACAAACATAGTGAGTTCGATCACTGTCTATATACAAAGAAGGCTAAGGATGGCAGTTGGTTGATCCTTATTTTGTATGTGGATGACATGTTGATTGCTGGCAAGCACTTGGAAGAAATTTCAGCTTTGAAGTCAAAGATGGCAAAATCATTTGACATGAAAGACATGGGTGAGGCAAGTCATATACTTGGTATGCGCATTAAGAGAGATAGATCAAAAAAGTTGATTTGGTTATCTCAAACAGAGTATATTGACAAGGTTTTGCAACGTTTCAATATGGAGAAGGGAAAGGCATTGAGTGTTCCATTGCCACCATATGTGAAACTTAGCAAACAAGATTGTCCTGTGTCTGAGGAAGAACAGGCTGAAATGGATAAGATTCCATATGCGTCTGCAGTGGGTAGTTTGATGTATGCAATGATTGCTACTCGCCCAGACATTGCATTTGCAGTGGGAGTAGTAAGTCGATACATGTCAAACCCAGGCAAGAAACATTGGGAGGCAGTGAAAGGAATATTGAGATACCTGAAAGCTACAAAGAGTATGCGTATATGCTATGAGAGTCAGGAGCTAAGTGTAAAGGGTTTTACAGACTCAGATTATGCAGGTGACTTAGACAACCGAAGGTCTACGTCAGGGTATGTCTTTACATTGGCTGGTGGAGCAGTATCATGGCGTTCTAGATTACAAGATTGTGTTACTCAGTCTACTACAGAGGCTGAATATGTTGCAGCATCAGAGGCATGCAAAGAATCAATTTGGCTTAATCGACTAGTAACAGATTTGGGAATCAAAGAAGAGATGTCTGTGTTATATTGTGATAGTCAAAGTGCTATACAATTGGCTCGCAATCCAGTTTATCACTCAAAGACAAAGCATGTGGATGTGAAGTATCATTTCATCAGGGAAATGCTCGAGGATAAGCAATTTCAGCTTGTCAAAGTTCACACCACAGAAAATCCTGCTGATCTGCTTACAAAAGGACTTCCCTCAGAGAGCTTTGCGCATTTTCGCAAGCAGTTAGGTGTAGGGTAGTACATCACTTCTTTACATCTCTTGTATATTAGCTTGTATAGTAGCTTCTCTCACACTTAAAGTACCACATTGGACTTTAAGTGGGAGGTTGTTGGGGTATAAAGCCCAATGTGGTCGCCCAGGTAAGTGGGCGGGCCGCCAGGTATGTACACATATTTTTTTGTTAAAACCTAATAAGAACTCACTATGCTCTACACATTACAGTAGAGCGAGTTCACCATATCGTCATGCTCTTCTTCTCACACTCTCTCTCGCGTCGCACTTCCGCTCGTACTCCTTCACACGCCCCATTTTGCAAATGCATCAAAAGACATTATAGCTTTTTGAGGCTCAGCCAAAAGCTTTTGATTTGCAAACACTTGCCATTCATGGCATGACTTGCATCGAAAATAAGCATCTCTCATCATAGAGGGCCAACAATAACCTGCTCTCAAAATACAAAAGACAGCCCGATCCTTGCCTTGATGGCCCGTTTCTTCATGGGAGTGCACCAAAATCAAGCCTATCTCTTCTTTGTACAACACTTTTCTCAAAATGCTATCCTTGCCAGGCATGAGATGCTCACCTACAAATGTGTTGTTTCTTGCTTTTGCAAATATTGTCTTACATCGAACCTTTGACATGCCCTTTGGACATTTCCCCTTACCAAGAAATACTTCTACATCTTGATTCCCTTCGTGCATGCAAGGCTTCCTTGACCTTTAAAGGATCTACCAAGGCATCCAACTTGTCCCTAGCCAACTCATCAGCTTCTTTATTCTGCTCTCGAGGAACATGCTTAAAATGTATCTTCTCAAACTCATGCAAAAGCTTCTTGATGCCATAGAACCACTTCTTCAAATTGTCTTTCTTAACATTCCACAAACCAAGCAATTGATTCATGACTAGCATGCATCCCCTATGACCCTCTTCAATCCAAACTCAACAAACTACTTCAACCCAAGGAAAAGCGTGAGATACTCGGCCACATTGTTACTTTCAGCTTCATCAAGATCGTAAGCTCTAGAAAATATTACATTGCCTTTTGGGTTCTTAATGACCACCCCACCACTTGCCTTTTGCAGAACTTTCCTGTATGCACTATCAAACATCATTGTATACGCATCTGTAATATCTACTTCCTCTTCATGATCATCCTTGTCAACCCTTGGGTAAGATGGAAGCTCCCCTCCCTTAGTACCACTATGTCCACCAAGTGAGCTTTAACAGAATGGTCCACTTTAAACTCAAACCCATACTCTTGAAGCTCCAAAGTCCACTTTAAGGTGTGCTTGCTAGGCCTCAATTGTTGTACTACATCCGGCAAAAGGTTTGATGTGTTAAGCACATAGAACTTTTGGGCAACAGATAGGTTTTGAACCTGCGACAAGCAAGAACCAAGGCAAAGAACCACTGTTTTCTTTTTGTGTAGGAGAACTCGCTTACATGCTTCATCTTGCTCTCAAAATAGACTGGCTTGAAGTTCCTTCCCTGCTTTTGTAAGAGAACCGATCCAAAAGCTATTGGCCCCACACTAATAGATACATAGAAAATTGATTGCAAGTCGAGAGGACTCACTGTTGGTAAAGCACACATTACCTCCTTGATACCATCAAAAGCATGTTGCATGTCTTCATTTCACTCAAACCCTTGGGCTCTTTGACTCAATTTCTGGAGAGGATACACATACTGACATAGCATCCAAAAAAAATGTGACAAGTACTTGAGATTATGCACAAATGATGCCAGATCCTTTGTGTTGCTGGGTGGATCCATAAGCAACAATGTCTTAACTTTCTCTGGATCGGCTTCTATTTGATTTTGAGAAACCACGTCCTAGAAAATGGACTCTGGCATGAGCAAACTTACACTTCTTTGGGTTAAGTTGTCCACCCTCTTGTTGAAGCCTTTCAAAATTCAATCTCAGCTTCTCCAAATGTGTGACCCTGGAGCTATAATATCCAATGTCATCCATGAAAACTCAAATGAACTTACCCAAGTAGGGACCAAACACTCTATTCATCCATCCTTGGAAGGTAGCATATGCATTAACCAGCCCAAAAGGCATTCTTTTGTAGGCAAAACAATCCCAAAGAGTAATGAAGGTTGTCTTCAATTGATCTTCAATCACTATCAAGATCTAAAAGTAGACAAAAAAATCCATCCATGATTGAGTAACGTTCATGGCCTGCAACCTAATTGAGGATTTCATCTAGGAAGGGTAGTGGATAATGATTCTTTTTTGTGGCAGAATTTAAAGGTTTGAAATCAACACACGTCCTAAATCTTCCGTTCTTCTTGGGCACAATAACAACTGGAGAGACCCATTCGAACTCCTCCACTTGGAAGATGAAATCTACTTTCAAAAGCTTCGTCACCTCTTCACGAAGTGCCCTCTCATGAATGACCCGCAACCTCCTAAGCTTTTGAACCTTTGGCTTGGCACCTTCTTTTAGATTGATTCTATGCTCGACCTCTTTTAGCTCCTGGAAACTCTGTATTTTCAGTGGCGAATAGCTTTGGAAACTCTGTAAACATGTTTTCATACTCCTTCTTTTTTATCTCTGTCAGGTCCTCTCCTAGCATGCTCCTTGCGTTCACTTTGGCAGGCTCTACAATTGCTTTTGTATTATTCTTCTCCTCCTTGACCTTCACATCATGCATTGATTCTTCCTTTTCAACACTTATCCCAAATAGGTCAGGACATAATTGCATCAAGCCTTCCTCTATACTTTCTTCCGATGATGTAGATGAACCAATGTGACTATGGTATGACGTAGTTTCTATCGAATCCGTATCTTGCATCTCTGATAGGGGTTGTGTATGGCTCTCGTGTGTTTTCATGTTGTAGACAATGGTCCTTCATTTCTCTTGGTTGGGGATGGTGATCAAGCCCGTGCCCCAATCCTGCTTAGCACCAAGGGTTATAAGCCATGGCCTCCCTAAAATGATCGTATAAGCATTTTCACCCACTTGCATCACATAGCAATCAACTAAGCACTCAATCCCCAAGACTTTTATCTTCACATCTTCAGCTATCCCAAGACACCTTGCCTTTTTGTGGTTGGCCATCCTTATACAGATTGAAGCATTCGTTGACATCTTGACACCTGCTTCCTTCATGATAGCCTCGGTCATGACACACACTTGGGCACCATGATCCACATATGCTTGCACTTCTGTCTTCTTTCCCAACATAGCTTCAACTATTGGCACCATATCTATTGGGTGACCAACCCCATTAGGTGAAATTTAGACTCACAAAGGGGCCCTTTAAGCAATTTGACTTTACCTCTCTCTACCAAAAAGGGTGCATGGATAAATTTTTTCAAACAAACTCCAAAGCTGGCAGAGGTTTGACAGTTAGAATGTCCTCTTCAAGCTCTATCTACTGATATATAGCACGCCATGAGATTCCTCATATTTTAGAAGATTCTTTTTTTGATTCACCTAGATTTTGATAGAGTTGTCACATCATAGGTGAATCAAAAAAAGAATCTTCTAAAATATGAGGAATATCATGGCGTGCTATATATCAGTAGATAGAGCTTGAAGAGGAAATTCTAACTGTCAAACCTCCACCAACTTTGGAGTTTATTTGCAAAAATTTATCCATGTGCCCATTTTGGTAGAGAGAGGTAAAGTCAAACTCCTTAAAGGGCCCCTTTGTGAGTCCAAATTTCACCTAATGTCAAGGATGACACCATGCTTTGATGCTTTTCCTTTTTGGAAGGAAGTCGCGTACTCACACACTTGGTCCACTGCCTCCTCAATTCAGCGTTCAAAGCCACCAACTGACCATAAGATATATTTGCCTTTTGATTTTGTATGTCATCGACAATATCGTAGCCTTCAACACCTTGGCCAAGGGGGTAGTCCTTTGGACCTAGTTTCCTTCTTCATCGCCTCTTGCTACTCTCTAGTTTTGTCTTCTACCTTAGCCTTTCCTTTCCTTGCTCTTGTTTCCCTCTCTTCTTCTGTCTCTTTCTCCATATCATGCCTAGCTCTCTTATTGGCCAAAACATCCACATCTTGATGCTCAAGGGTACTGATGTTGATAGCTCTACCTTCTCCATTTCCAGGAAACGATTGTGGTTGTTGTTGCGGCAGTGGTGCTTCTAGTACCCACTCTTGATGATTTTCTTCTATTCTCCCTCGACCATGTCCATATAAGGGGATATCCCTCCTCTCTCTCTTGGTGGTTCAGGATAATCAGGGGTGTAGTGACCCTCTTCATCACAATTGTAGCATTTGCCTTGTAGCCTTCGTCCCCTACCTCTCCCAGATGACCGCTATTCTCTTTGGTTTCTATTCATTATGTTAATTCTTAATTTCTACAACTGACCAGCAAGATCATGCAAAACCCGGGCCGTAACGGGATCTGGACCTTGAACCACTCGCTCCACTCTATACATTTGCCTCATTGGAAATTACATTCGTATTTTCACCACTGAAAAGAGGCAACAAAGTGTCATAAATGTCCTGTGACATTACTGTCTCTAGTACATGACAGCAAGGGCTGAACAGAATCTTCCACAAACACTACATCCCGTGAAACCAGAATACATTTTGTTTGCGGATGATACAACCTGTAACCTTTGCTTTCAGCACTATAACCAACAAAAAATACATTTGACAGCCTTATCATCCAATTTTCTGCGTTGTGTTTGTGGCACCAAAGCATATGCCAAACAGCCAAAAACATGCATGTGCTCAATAGAAGGCTTTCTATCATGCCATGCTTCATATGGAGTAATAGACTGCAAAGCTTTCGTAGGACACCTGTTAAGTACATAAGTGGCACACATGATGGTCTCAAGCCAAAAAGAATGCTTGACTTTTGACCATACATCCTGCCATTTCCGTAAGTGACCTGTTTTTCCTCTCAGCAACACCATTTTGCTGAGGTGTATAAGGAACTATACATTGGTGTTTTATCCCACGACTAGCGAGGAATGCATTAAATTCATGAGACATATAATCCCTCCCTCGATCGGAACGAAGGGTGCCCATAGTACATTTCGAGACATTTTCAGCCATAGCCAGAAATTGTTTGAAGCACATAAAAACTTCGGACTTCGCTTTAAGCGGAAATACCCATGCATGCAGGGAGTAATCATCAATGAAAGTCACGAAGTAAGGTAATTGCCCAAGGACGGAGTTTGCATGGGCCCACAAACATCACTATGCACAAGCTACAATCTGCATATGGCCCGAACTGAACCATCCTTTGGAAACTTAGAACGCTGCATCTTACCCAAAATACAGCCTTCACAAACATGTTTGACAGGTGCTTCAAGAGGTGGCAAAGAAGCAACCATATCATATTTCTGCAAACGCAGTGCAAATGCAGCAAAGTGGCAAAATCAGATGACCAAAACGTGCATGCCAAAGTTTTGCCTCTGAAATAGCCCTTGAATCTGCAACAGCATTTGCAAAATTTTGTCCACACTTGTCATACAAAGTGAGCTTATACAGCCCACGTCACAAAAGGCCAGATGCAACAATTTCATCACCAAAACTGAGATCATGAACTGTACATCTCTCATCCACAAATTTGACTACAAGTCCAAGTCTAGCAAGTGCGGATACAAACAAGAGATTCTTCTTGATCCCAGGTACATAAAGTGCATCAACAAGTGTGAAAGAATTGCCATTAGCAGCAGTAAGCACAATCTTTCCAACTCCCTGAACTGGATAAGAGGCATTGTTGGCACAAGTGACTGAATTCCCATGAGGGACAGACTCGAGAGAGGTGAACAATTCACGATGTGAGGTAATGTGCTTTGTAGCACCACTGTCGAAATACCACACATGTGAATCTACAGCAACTGACAAGCATGCATCATGGACAAGAGGATTGTAAGTGCACTCTGCACTAAAAGCCCATTCTGCATCAACATCAGCATCACAGTCTCCTTTCACAGAAGACTCAACAATGGCTGCATTTGTAGTGGAACCAGCATTGCAGTGGAACCACCCTCTTTCTTCTTAGCCTCTTTGGCCTTCAACTTAGGACACGACTTGATCAAGTGATCATTAGCTTTACAATAATGGCAACGCGTCTTCTTTTTGCCCTTATCACCAAAATTGCCAGACGAAGTGCTGCCAGCAGAAGCATTAGAAACAGAAGTTTTGCCACTCGCAGCAGAACCATAAGAAGTGGTTGCATTGCTGTTACCACCCTTTCTTTGAGAAGCAATAAAAGCATGTTCAACTGCATGCTGTCTAGTCCTGTTTTTTCTGGAAAGTGACTCTTGCAACAACAATGTGCATAATGCATCAAACTTGACAACTTCTAGATTCCTTGGGTCATAAGTCTCCAAGTACTAGCAAAAGTCTGGTAAGAATCTGGTAAGGCATCAAGAACAGTCTGCACAAGGGAACTGTCTGAAATGACTTGACCTGCAGAAATAAGTTGCTCATTGATATCCTTGACACTAGCAAGGAAAGTGTCCATATCATCTTCCTCATGCATAATCTTCGACTCCAGCTCTTTACGCAACAAAGCAATTTTAGCCTCATTGCGACTTGCATAAAGACCATCCAATATATCCCAAGCCTGTTTTGCAGATTTTGCTGAACGGATGTGAGGAACAATGGTGCGCTTCACAGACAACGCAATCAATGCATGAGCCTGCGCATGCTTAACATCCCAACGAGCTTGTTCTGTCGTAGGCAAAATAACTCTATCTGCAGCAATCCTTGCAGCAAGACCTACAACATCCTCAACATCGCCTACATCCTCAGAACCAGAACATACATCAATGCCCTGCACAATATTCCAGACGCCCTTTGACACAAGAACGTGTTGCATCATATAAGCCCACATAGGGTAATTGTCCCCATCCAACCTGTCCTCAGCAGCAAACATCTTGAACACATCTGTGTTGTTGTCATCAGCCATGGTAAATGCTGCACCTGATGTGATAATTGCCCAAAAATAGGAGAAATGGAGCGGGAACAACACGTGCTATATAGCACAAACCGTAGAAGACTATAAGGCACTGTTATGCAAAAAACGGCACTGACAGAATTTCTGCACAAAATGACGAAATTGCCTGTGCAGACCTGCCTGTAGTGGAAACGGAGGTCGAAATGAGCCCGAATCAGAAATCTGAGCTCACTGAAATCAAAGAAGGTGAGCAGGCGTGTACTAAAACAGTTGGCGACTAAGCCTCGGGAGGACGCAACCTGCTTTGATACCAATTGTTGGAATTAGGGTTGCAGAGAGACACACACAACTTGGAGAAGACGAAGGAAGCTCAAGGCACACAATAGAGAGTGTATTACTTAGTGTGCAATGGAAAGATAGATAGCCCTAGAGTGATGGGCGTATATACAATGCACGGGGGAAAAAACCTCCTAAGGAGAGAAAAATGCCCGGACGGTCCTAGTGTGTTCACACACATCACTACCACATGTATATGGTAACAAATTACTCAAATCGAGTAGCCCTATGGAAAGGGAGAGTGTTTGGAATAGGAAGATAAGTAAGTAATCATGCTTACATGACTTAAACGATAATATGTCATCTCTGGGTCATTTTTAGGTTGTTTTGTTGTTGAATTTTTTTCTAAAACCTTTAACCGAATCTTAGTGGCTTGTAAATGTTCCTAGGCTTCTTTTATTCTTTGGGCCTTGGACGTATCAATTCCGCTTACTCCGCAGCTTGTTTTAGGTCAGATACGAACATTTTTTCTCTCTAGGCTAGAGAGAGAAAATTATTCATCGAGCATTAAATTTTCATTTTGATCACTTTAAAATATCAGTAAGTGATCAAAATGGAATTGTATTATTTTTTGAGTAATTTAAATTTGTCAAAATTTCAATTTGGTGACAATCTCACATGTTGTTGCCTTACAATGAGACCTAGTTTTGGGAGTTTAAACACCCAGAAAGCAGTTTCCATCGTAGGCATAAAGCCATATCTATGCATGTATCATCTCTCTAGAGCCTCTCCTCTTAATACTTAAGGCTCAAGGATGTAGGCATTGAGAGATAGAGCAATGCTTGTTCTTTAGCGATGACTAGGGTGCTTGATGGTCAAGCCCCTCCATAGTGCAGCCAAGCTAGGGGTGCACAACTCTCTCTCTCTCTCTCTCTCTCTCTCTCTCTCTCTCTCTCTCTCTCTCTCTCTCATGCTCTTACACGTGCGTGCGCGCGCACACACACACACATATCCTTGGCGTATCCATCACCCCTCTAATGCGTAGATCTCGCAAACTACCTTGCAGAAATGCCACCCGAAGTCTTCTGCTATGTGGCCTCTCTCTCTCTCTCTCTCACACACACACACACACACACACACACACACACACACACACACACCTAAGTGGCTAGACCACTACATCTATGTTTATTTGTTAGAGTGTCGACTACAAGCATCGTTGGGTTCATATGTGGTTGTCGTTCATGTGAACCCATACTCCCCCACAACTCACAGATACACACGTTCAAATGGCTGAGCTAATGTTTGTGGGTTTTGAAGTTGGGTTAGTGGTGCTTGGTGTAGCGTGGTGGGTGTGAACTCACCCCCGAGTAGCTGTGTATGAATTTAGTATTGCGGGAGCAACAAACACATGAGAAATTGCAGAGTGAGGACTACAGAATGGCAAAAGTATGGCTACCTCTTGATAAGAATAACAAGCATGCGTGGGCACGAACTGGCATATACATATAGTGAGCCATGGCAATGATCAGTAGCTGCCACCTTAGCAGAGCTGCAACCATGGCTTCCTCAAATTTTGAACTGTGTCTTTTCTTCCTCATAGGTTTTGGGTTCTCTGTTAGTCTGCGAGCTCTTGCACTGCCTGCGTTTTATCAACAACAGTCTTGCACACTCCTCCGTGAACATGGTCGCTTGCAACTGGAAAAGCCTCAAGAGATCATACGAATAGATCGTGGTAGCATTCGCGGTTGGCGCCCATCAGAGTCGGACATCCTGCAATGCACTCAGGTAGACATATGCGAGACAACACTCAAAGAGAATGGGCTTGCCATTCCCAAATACATCGACGCCCCATCAATTGCGTACATCATGCAAGGTCTGATACATCTATTCTATGTGGCGCCTCCATGGCAATGCCGCAAATAAATGTGACTAAAACTTTCTTCTTCTCTCTCTGTGCATGTAGGATGTGGCATGCTCGGTATTGCATATCCTTTCCAAGGAGACTTTCAACAGAAGTTCTATGTGCGGCGAGTTAGTGCAGGAGATGTTGTGGCTGTGCCGCAGGGTGTTGTAATCTGGCTGTACAATGATGGAAAGGAGGATCAACGCGTCATGTGTGTCGCAGATATCTCAAAAGCCACCAATCCAGGAGTATCGGTGAAGGTATGATGCACCGCATATTTGGCAGCTCTGTATTCATTGCTATGCATGGTTCTTTGGTTGCACTTGAGACGCGTCATTCTAGTCTGCTAAGTCATAATGCTCATGGCTTCAGCCCTTCTTCCTCTCTGGTGCAAAGAAGAGAGAGTTTAGTGGTGTATGGCATGGCTTCTCCGAGGACACCATAGCTCGAGCTTTAGATGTGGACAAATCGACTGTGCGCAAGCTCCTGACAAGCCAAAAGGAAGTGGTGATCACAAAGACCCGCCATAAAATCAAGTTGCCATTTCCGGAGGAGAGGCGACATCATGAGAATGGTGCAGGAGCTGAATTCACCTTCAGTACAAAATGCAGCAAGGCGGACTTAATGGTAAAACATGGTGGATGGCTGAGCATGGTGACACGAAACAAGTTGCCGGTGCTCGCGCATGTCGGTCTTAGCGCCGTACGAGTGAACCTAGAGCCGGTTGTTTCTCACGGACATTTGTTCCATGTTAAACAGAGTCCTTGATGCATTTTTAGTGAAATTGATGAATTGGCCTGTTTTGTATGTGATAGGAAGCAATGGCAGCTCCATTATGGTCATCTAATGCACATCAGATTGTCCGCATTCTACGGGGAAATGGGAGAATCGAAGTAGCTAGCAGCGACGGTGACCAGCTTCTACACACAGACTTGAAAGAAAATGATGTGATTGTTGTACCCAAGTTCTTCCCGTCCACGATTATAGCTGGTAACGATGGGCTGGACATAATCAAGATATTGACTTGCGATAAGTATGTCGAAATCCTCCAGCTGTCTTTACATCTGTGCATAAGGCTCTGTATTATGGTATTGAACGATTGAAATTTTTTGCAGTCCTGTTAAGTCATATTTTGCGGGAGCAAACTCGGTGTACAAGAGAATTCCGGCACAGGTAGTGGCCGAGGCCTTTGGTATTGAATTGGAGAAGGAGATGGACATCCGAAGGCGCCGTACGGAGCATGAAGTGATTTTGCCAGGGTGTAAACGGGGCAATAGGGAGCGCGACTCGAATGACTGCCATCAAAGCTGCACCCATCAAAGAAGAAAAGAGCTATGAAGACAGCCCTTCACTACTGCAAGCAGTCCTGTCTTGGGCAGATGAACACTTCAAATAGTTCAATGTCTCTTCGGGACAATGGTCTGTTGTCTTCAGTGAAAGCAATAAGTCCCAATGATAGTGGAGGAGCAACCTGTACTAAGATCTAAGAAAACATAAAAAGTTTCCACCTCTTTGTAATTAGAATGGCATTTTTCTTTCAATTAGGAGTTTGAGATGGTTGAGGTGCCAAGGTAGTTCGTCCTTTTAGTCCTTTTATGTGTTCATTCTTGTAGGCAAATTTCCAGGGAGTAGATTAAGGAAAGCAGTAAACAAAGTAGGTCTCGTGGAAAAGAGGTGATTAGCATAGAGTGGTTATGGCACATCATGAGCTTTTGTGAGGGAGGCACCGCATACCTAGCTAGGTACAATTGGGGGCAGGGGACCGCCGGCCCCCCAGCAATTTCTAAATTTCTTGTGTGGCTGCTCATAGCTTTACTAATCACTATACAGCTATCCATGAGAGGGTGGGTGAATTGTTTTTGGAGCCCTCATAGCTCCATTACTCTCCATAGTTTGCAGCACCGACAGGAGTCCTCGAAGCTTCGAGGATTGGAGCCCTCATGTTGGATCAATTACAACGTTATGAGGTACGATTGGGGGCAGGGGACCGCCGGACCCCCCAGCAATTTCTAAATTTCTTGTGTGGCTGCTCATAGCTTTACTAATCACTATACAGCTATCCATGAGAGGGTGGGTGAATTGTTTTTGGGCCCCTCATAGCTCCATTACTCTCCATAGTTTGCAGCACCGACAGGAGTCGTCGAAGCTTTGAGGATTGGAGCCCTCATGTTGGATCAATTACTCTCCATAATGTTGAGCACTTGTACCTCATGATTAAGTAAGCATGCTTGACATCTGACAGCTTAGTCTTCGACATCTCTTAACACTGCGGCTGCACAAATCTTGCCACAAATGATCTTTGAGATAGCACTTCTCTAAACGTACAATAACAAGCTTGAAATTAATTCCCCTTGTGATCAGAGTTGCAAGAGCGAAGACAAAACTATCCTAAAGCCCATGTGTGATCCAAAAACGTTCACAAACGTTCACACACCTGGCTTTTACGGTTGCTCTTCACAAGAAGATTTAGAAATTTCCTCATGTAGGAAAACGGAGTCTTTTGCAGTGTTTTTCATACAATGAGTAACATCACGAGCTTCTGCTTGAGAGGCACTACATACCTAGCTAGGTACGATTGGGGGCAGGGAACCACCGGCCCCCGTGGTATGCAGTGCCTCCCTCAGAGAAGCTCATGATGTTGAGGTAAGCAACAATGTGGGAACTATTGTGAGAATTAGTCCAAAACTTCTTGTGGTTGTTTCTGTACTACAAAAATCTTAAAACATTTGCCTCTTAATTTTAAATCAGGGGAGAGAATATTGGAGAAATTTCCTCAAACTTACTCAATTCACCTATAGAATATTCCTTTCAAGGTTTTCCAGTTTTTAAGACAATTGTTTTTAGCAATGGAGAAGCTTTGCATGTTGACCGCAAGCCACATAGCAATGACAATGTTAGGACAACTTACAAGGGTAGGCTAGGGGGGTCATGGCCAGCTAAGCATGAGAGTTTAGGGGTCTCCTACAGGTAGGCTACCTACTCAACTGAGCATGAGAGTTAAGGTAGGCTAGGAGACCCCTCAACTGTCATGTTGAGTTGGTCGTGCCCCCCTGGTCTTACCCTTGTCTAGACATGTGGAAATCATCCTTTCACTCATGATTCAAATACTCTTGTTGAGCCAGGAGTTGATGTCCTCAAGGACCGTTAGGCTTGTGTCACACGTTCGCCCACACAAAGCACAAGAAGCACTCAAAAGTGTTTGAATGAGAAGAAGACTGCTTCGAAGTCACTACATGGAGTGCATACCACTCTGACGAAGGTGATGGCAAAAAATACATTTATCAATCTTTGGTTGATATTTCAGACACGGTATGTAACTTGACGGTGAATATGGAAGACTTATAAAACACGGTGGAATCCGTGAAGGCCGATTTGGAGGCTAAAGCTGAGGAGTACACAACAACAACTCTGGTCAACCAAGCACTGATGAACTATCCAAAGAACCAAGAGCCAAATGAAGATGATGAAGCTGAAGAAGAAGACCAAGGTCCGGAGGATGGAGCTGGAGCGAGTGTCCATCACAATAATGATGATGATGATGATAATGATGAACAATCTCCACCTCCAGACTCAGCCACTAGTGAGCATCAATCTAGCACTACGATAGGGCCAGATAGCTGGGAGGATGAAGAGGCTGGCAATTAGCAACAGTAAGGAGATTAGAACCGTGATCAGATCAATAGCAAACCCAACAAGGCACACAACAATCTACTGCCGTGCATCAACCGCCACGATGCAATCATAGAGCAACAAAGGTTAGCAGAACAGAACATAGTTACAGGCAAAGAGATTGTGATTGAATCCAACTCAAATTGAGAGTCAATTCCACTGAGCTTATGGCACTTAGTAAGAAACTAAGAAAGCAAACGGCAACCCAAATCTAGGAGTTTCTCCATGATGAAACTGTACATTGATCTGGAGAGATTGCAAATGCTATTTGTCAGAGCAAGAAGGATGACCCAGGACTGGACCAGACTGTGTGTCAGTTACCACCTCACCCCGGTGGTGTCCCAAGTTCTGGACTGCATATCAAAATGGCTCTTGACCAATGACGATATTATTGTAAACCCACATATTAAAGATCCATCCACGATCAACCTTAGGAGTTTGGGATTACATCTAGATATGCTACTGAAAGACAAGCCTACCTACAGGTGTGTGAAAGATATCAAGACACAGATAAAGGATGTGTTGGTCAAATTTTAAATTGCTAGAGGAGTTCTTGATCAGAAGGTAAAGATGATGTTGGAATGCAATGCTACCAGTAGCAGTAGCAGAGGGCCAAAGACCAGGATGTCCCTTAGAGAGCATGAAATGAACATGAGTCTTTTCCATCTAGTTAGAATCACTAGGAAGATACGCGGAAGGAGAATCAGATTGTGATGAATTTTATAGAATATGTTCCAGATTCTCCAATCTTAGTGTATGCACTACATACGAAAGAAGCAGAGTTACCTCGATTCTTCCCAGCTCTATACCCAAAGTGCACTGAGCATGTTGATTAGCAATGAATGTTAAGATACTTGATGGCCCGAAGAATGTTGTGGATGAAGCTTCAGAGAAGGATCATGTGGAATCAAAGGCAGCCACTTCGTGAAGGATGGCTTCACATAGCCTCCTTTTGTCAGAAGCTTGCCAGAGCCAGATTGACTAGAGGTCGATGAACGTGTATGATGCTAACACAAAGACTTGGAATGCTTTAACTCCATATGAAATGGAAATGAATACCGCACGCAAAGAGCAGCAGCTAGAGCAAGAAGCTCCATATCGTCTTATTCAAAAGCAGAATGTTGGGTCGAGTACCCCAACAAATTCCAATGGTCCACTAAGGATACTCTAGAAGCCTCCAAAGAAGAAGTCTCCAAATAAACAAAAGACAATTAGGTGAACTGAGAATGCTTAATCTGAGGACTAGCTGAAATTGTGGAAGTAGAAAAGGGGAAGAAAATGTAGATGGTGGGAATAGCCTCTAGATGAGAATTCAGACCAGCGATTGATTTGGAAATTACCGAGCCCAGTTACTAGTTACTAATGACAATTAGTCAAAGACCCAATTTGACAACTATAAATAGGACGCACTATTTATTTTATGGGTTATCTTTCATATACCTTGTTGTACTTGTAATACCTTGTTACACTTATTCAATATCACAGAGTCTAGTCTTGGAAGCTCATTAAGCTCTTGTACTTTTGTACTTCTTGTCAATAAGCCTATAGTCGACTTTGGCTTATACTGTTGTATTCTAGTATACTGATTTGAATATATTTTAATTCCAATTTCCTTTTAGTTCTACTCTCTCATTTCATTTCAGTGAGTGTGTTCTGATCTTTAAAGTCTCTCTCTGATTTTGATTATATGGTCTGAACTAACTCCAGCTTGAACCAACCTGAAATAGTTGTCACAAGTGACGAGGTAGTTCCAAGGGGAATGAGAAGGAGTTGACTACTATATTCTTCCATGCACAAAGGAAAATCTTGCTTCAAGAGTCCACTATGGATGATTATGGTGAGCTGTATGATGCTCATAGTATGGTTGTTTTAGGCTACCACTCCGATCTCAGCAGGGATCCAAAGGAGGGAAAATACGGATCCAAAGGGATAAGTCTACAAAAGAGCAATGTGCATCAATGGAGCTTAAAAGACCTAAGGTTCAGCTCCATTAAGACTTCCATAGGGTAATGTTTCAAAAATTAATCAAAAGTCTTTTGGCCAAAAGTGGAAAAATTGAAGACTAAAAGTCTTCCCACATCCCTAGGAAGGAGGGGGCAAGCCCTAAAGGTAGAGGAAGAGAGAGAAACACACACACACACTCCCAAGCTCTCCAAAGGGAATAATGGACACATGGCAGGCTCCTAGCCCAGATGCCCCCAATCTCCCCTCAAATCCTATTGGATGTCCATAGAGGTGGACCAATGAGAATTAGGCTAGAGTAAAATTAGTTTAATCAATTTAAAAATTCTTGATAAAGCTAATAGAAATTAAGCTCCCTAGAAGACTATTGGACAGTCTACCAAGGGGTCCAATGAGCATCTAGCAGCGCAATGGCTTGCTTGATTCCTATTGGCCAGAAGACTAAAAGGTCCAATGAGAGTTTAAACAAATTATTCTAATTACCTAAAGCTCTCACAAAAGGAGAAAGGGGGACACTTGTCACAAGGCTATCAACTATGATTCTTAATTGTTATTGGATAAGCTTTGCAGGAGCCAATGGGAAGCCAACAAGAGCATTTGGGAAGAGGGGTCGACCAAGAAGAGAGAGAGGTTGGCTTTTTACACTAGCCAATTTTGCTACACACACACAAATCATGTGTTGAGGAAGAACTCCATCTCTTCTCCGAGCATTGAGAAGTAGAGGCCTACACCAACAACTCTTGCCTATGGAATGCAAATCCAACCTAGATCCAAGCTCCGATGGCATGCACATCTCCTCTACCATGCTAATCACTAAGCTAAGCTATGCTATTAGAGTGATTATGTGAGGAGAATACTTATTTCTCATAAGATACATCTTATTTCTCTCAATATTTAGTCATTCCCTGCTAGCTCTCACCATCTTTGAAGGTATGTGAGGTCTTGGGACTAAGGCTAGGCCCACTTGGTGTGTATTTCGAACATAATTTGGTGCACAAAGCTTCCATCTTCATTACACCAACGAGTTTTACCAAGGAACACAAAAATTGTATTGTACAAAAGTCTCCCTTGATGGGAGAAGCTATAACACAAAGCCTTTTTGGAGGGGGGACCGGCTCCATGTAAATCCGGTCCTCAACTGTTGTCAATTATTCTATTTCTCTCTCTTTTAAAAAATTATCTATGTCAAACTAGCTAGATGTAATTGCTATGTTGTTTGATAAAAAACCAATATAAATTAAGCTCCCTAGAAGACTATTGGACAGTCTACCAAAGGGATCCAATGAGCATCCAACAGCTCAATGGCTTGCTTGATTCCTATTGGCTAGAAGACTAAAAGGTCCAATGAGAGTTTAAATAAATTATTTTAATTACCTAATGCTCTCACAAAAGAAGAAAGGGAGACACTTGTCACAAGGCTATCAAATATGCTTCTTAATTGTTATTGGATAAGCTGATCTGCAAGAGCCAATAGAAAGACAGCAAGAGCATTCGAGAAGAGGGGTCGACCAAGCTCTCCGACAAACAAATGAGGTGGGCAAATTTCCTTTTTCAATTTCATTTTCATATTGCTCACATTGCTAGCAAACATAATCAAGTAGCCGATGCACTCTCAAGATGGCCGAGAGTGAATGCAGTTTCTATTGCAGCTCACAATGATCTATCTTCTATGATAGATGAGTACACTATTGATCCCAATTTTAGAGATGTGATTTCAGCTCTTGCACTGGTTCAGAGATGGACAATAGTAGATAGGTTCAACAAACAAGGTCATTTTATACCTGTCAAAAATACTATCAAAGTCCATCAAATGGCAACCCTCTTCATATCACAAATCTGTAAGTACCATGGCTTGCCAATGTCCATAGTGTCGGATAGAGATCCTAGAATGACTAGTAATTTTTGGAAGGGTCTCTTTAAGAATTTAGGGACAAGGCTAAACTTCTCTTTGGCCTATCACCCGCAAACGGATGTCCAAAGTGAAATAGCTAACCTAACAATTCTTGATCTACTAAAATCCTATGTAACGGAAGTAGATCAAAGGTCCCAATGGGAGAAGTATTTACCCTTAGTGGAGTATGACTACAATAATACTGTACATACCTCAATGGGAAAAGCACCCTTCGAGGTAATTGAGGGAAGATCTAAAAGTCCCCTGCTACTAAAGGTAAACAGGAAGATCTTCGCCGCAGATAAGTATAGCCGAGACCTACAAGAATCTTTCCAAAAGATTAAGGATGCTCTCGCTATCTCAATTTCAAGAGAGAGGTAAATTCATAATAACTATTATCTAATTCTCCTAAATGATTTTCTCATGTTAAACTAATCATTTAATATGGGAAAGTACCAGGGGAGATGTTGGGTGAAGAGGGGGGAGATCGACCGCTTATAATATTCAACACAAGCTTTCAAGCCATCACCATCAAACTGTCCACCTCTTCTTCCAATTTCCAAGCACACACACTCACCTAGACTATGACACACACACACACACACACACACAGTAAACATAGAATTGACATAGACAAGCTTGTAAGGGGATGTAAGAGATATGTAAGAGATGTAGACTAGATTAGAGAGTACACAACAAATTAACCATAGCTTAAGAGAGTAGAGAAGAGAATCTGCAAGAGAAAGGCCTAAATCTAGCCCCAAACTCCACGGCACCTCTCTTGTGGAGTTGGTATTTAATATATTATTTTGAGTTTAAGGTGCCAAAAATTGAGGCCCCTCTTTTACAACCACTTTACTTTTGCAAACGAGTGAAGCTCATTAGTTCTTGCATGACCCATAAGGGGAGTTCCCACTACAACTATTTACAGAGCCATAGTGGCTTATTGAAATGATGTTCTAAGATACTGTGCAAATATAAAGTGGCCAAGAGTAGTTGCCGTCGCCTCTTCGTCAACTCCCTGCATTCCACTCTACAAAATCATCATCAACTCAATTAGTAAAATAAATAGACAGTACATAATTAACCATTACGCCCAGCTATCCCAATTGCAGCTAACCACTACAACAGGAGGGTGCCCAGTCTCGTAACATCCCTCCCACTAGGGATAGCAACTTTCCTCAGTTGCTCAATAGAGAAATCAACTGGACCATGAGTGATGGAAAGTGTGGAGAAGGTCGGGAAAGTTGCGAAAAAACTTTTCAGGCATCCATTTGGTATCCTCTCTAGGGTGGCCCTTGAAAGTCAAAAGGTAACGGTTATAAACCATTCCAGTGTGTGTAGTGGTGGTCTCATGGTCAACTATTTTGTCAGGGATGAGTTGCTCTTCTTGGTCTACAAGTGAAGGTGGGTCTTCATAAATGTGGTGTGTAGGTAGGGGTCCTCGGAATGGGCGTAAAAGACTAATGTGAAAGGCATTGTGAATGTGCCAATGTGCAGGAAGGTCTAAACGAAAAAAAACATCGTTAATGACAGCTGAAATTTTGAAAGGTCCATAAAAACGAGGAGCAAGCTTAACAAAGACATTAGTAACAACACTTTTGATCCTTCGTTTTTCAATGCGAAGTAAAACATGATCACCTTCTGTGAATTGGTGTGCCTTGCGGTGCTTGTTACCATGCTTGGTGTAAAGTTCTTGTGAGTGTTTAATGGCAGAATGCACACTTGCATAAATATCATGAAAGTCAGTAGTGAAATCATCAGCGACAGACACAACATTAGAAAGACGTGAAGCAGGAGTATGAAGTGAGTGACCATATACAATTTCAAAGGGAGATTTACCCGTGGTAGTTTGAGTGGTGTTGTTGTATGCAAATTGCAAAATATGTAGGTAGTCATCCCATTTCTTAGGTTGAGAGGAAACATAAGCCTTCAACAAGTCAATAATAGTGCGGTTGGTGACTTCGGTTTGACCATTAGATTCAGGATGAAATGCAGAAGTGAAGTCAAGTGTAGTGCCAAGATTTTCAAATACAGTAGTCCAAAAAGCACTACAAAATTTTGAGTCTCGATTAGAAATAATCACTTTAGGCAAACCATGATGTGGAAAAACAGTCTTTAGAAACAAAAGTGCAGCTTGATGTGCTGTGAGTGTTTTCTTACATGGAACAAAGTACGCTTGTTTAGAGAAATGATCAATAATAGTCCATATCATGTCATGTTCGCGTGTTGTGAGTGGGAACCCAGTAACAAAATCCATGGAAATATGTTACCAAGGTCTTTCAGGAATGGGGAGAGGGTGTAAAAGTCCCAATTTCTTATCGGTAGCTGCTTTGATTTTTTGACAAATCAAACAAGTTGACACATACTGTTTAACATCCATTCTCATATTAGGCCAATAGAAATCACGACATAAATTTTGAAAAGTGGCAGCAAATCCTCTATGTCCAGCATAAGGTGGTTTGTGCAATTCGTCAATAATTAATGTACGAAAAGGTTTAGTCACACACAATTTTTGTTTGAAATAAAGGAAGTTTTCTTGAATAGTGTATTCGAGGAATGTGTGTACAGAATTATCAAGCATGTGCAACCATGTCGTTTTGAAGGCATCATCATATGCATAAGTGTCAGGAGTCGTGTCAAAGGAAGTTCTTGTAATGGTTGATAGATGATTAAGTGAGGGTCTTCTACTCAAAGCATCAGCTACAACGTTTTCTTTACCAGGTTGGTATTGAATGTTGGGCTGGAAACTTTGAATAAAAGCGGCCCACTTAATATGTCTATCATCTATTAAGGGCTGAGAAAGTAAATATTTGATACTTTGTTGATCAGTTTTAATGATCAAGTCAGTACCCATTACATAGTGTTTCCAAATTTTCAATGCATGTACCACAGCAGTCAACTCTTTATCATAAGTACTGAACTTTGTTTCAGATGGTTTGAATTTACGACTTTTGAAAGCAATGGGATGGTTATCTTGCATAAGGACTGCACCGATACCTTTCCCACTAGCATCCGTGACTACCACAAAGAATGGTCTTTCAAAGTCAGGCAATTGCAATACAGGTGCATTAGTCAAAGCATGTTTAAGTGCATTAAATGAGCTTTCTTGCAAATCAGTCCATTCATAAGGCGTGTTTTTCTTCAACAAGAGAGTCAAATAATGTGCTTTGTAAGCAAAATTACGAACAAATTTCCTGTAATAGCTGCAAAGACCAATAAAAGATCGTAGCTCATGCAAGTTTTTGGGTCTAGGCCAGGATTGAGTGGCTTCAATTTTCTTTGGATCGACATGTATTCCCTTACCCGATACAATATGTCCCAAATATTCAATTTTAGATTGGAAAAATGAACTCTTGTCAGGATTCAAATACAAGTGATTTTGTGCAAGCAGATCAAATACACTTGTTAAATGTTGCTTATGCTCTTCTTCAGATTTACTGAATACCAAAATGTCATCAAAAAATACAATCACAAAATCTTGATGGTCAATGAAAATGCGATTCATCATGCGTGTGAATGTAGCTGGTGCGTTTGTCAAACCAAATGGCATCACAAGAAATTCATAGTGCCCAATTTGTGTTCTGAAAGCAGTTTTGTAGACATCATGTTCAAACATTTTGACTTGGTGATAGCCTGATTTAAGGTCAATTTTGCTAAAGATGTGTGCGCCTTTCAGTTTGTCAAGTAGATCATCCACTCTAGGAATAGGAAATCTATTCTTAATGGTGATCTTGTTTAAAGCCCTGTAGTCGATACACCTACGAAAGGTTCCATTTTTCTTCTTGACAAGAAGTACTGGAGCTCCGTATGGTGAACTACTAGGTTGGATTAGGCCTTGGTCAAGTAAATCAGTGATTTGAGTTTGTATTTCCCTGTGTGCCGTAGGATTTACACGATAAGGTGCTCTACAAGGAGGTTCACTACCCGGTATGATGTCAATTTTGTGGTCTTCGGGGCGTGATGGTGGAATTCCAGGTGGCAGATCATGCATGAAACAATCTTTAAATTGTGAGAGAAATTCATCGTGTGTGGAATTACGTGAAGTTTCAGTTTCAGCAGAAATTTGATTTACCAAGACTAGATATGTTTTCCCCTGTTGTCGAGTTGCTCGTTTGGCTTGAGTGTGAGAGAGGAGTGGAAATTTTTGTTGTGCCAGTGTTGCTTGGATGGAGAAAGTTTTATTATTATGAGTGAGAGACATTGTACGTGTTTTATAATTAATCAACGGGTCAAATTCGTGACAAAATGGCATTCCCAAAATCATATCGAGTCCATGCAATGGTGCTACCAAAAATGTACGTGCTTGTGTGAATTCACCAATGCAAACTTCAACAGTGACTTGAGTTTTACAATTAAAACGTTGATTATTAAAAACAGTTTTGACCTTATGAGGTGATGAAATTTCAGAGAGTGATAGCTGTTGTGCCAACCGTGTGGAAATGAAATCATGGCTACTACCATCATCTAGCAGAATGGTGACATTTTCACCCTTAACATTGCCTTGCACTTTAAACAAAGTGTGAGGAGATATAGTAGTACCTGAGGATGGGTTGTCATCGTTATCATAATCAGGATCATATCCCTCACCGTAGTTAACTTCCACTTCATTGTCATCGGGTATATCATCTTCGATGAGGTTAAGAGTAGCTCCGTTGGGGCGGTTGTTGTTGAAGGGTTTCTGATTTGAATTCCTGTTGACTCCATTTGAATGGCCATTGGATTGACCATTGCCCTTAGCATGACCATTTGGGTACTTATCTACATAGTGACCATACTGAAAGCATTTAAAACACTTCACTTTTTTGTTACCATTAGAAGTTGGAGGAGAATGTTGGTTGAAAGAATTTTGGTTGCCTCGTTGCTGGGTGTTGTTGTTGTTGTTGCTCGTATGAGGTTGAGCAGTGGTAGGAGGATTGTCAAATCTTCATCTTTTGAAAAAGGTACGGCTTTGGTGTTTACTTCTGTCAAAGTTAGGAGAAAAAGGAGGTCTCTTGTTGCGGTTAGTGTTAGCAAGTTGATCAGTGTGAGAGGAATGTCCACCTTTCTTCTTTTCTGCGTTGAGAGCCAAGTTAATGGCCTTTGACAGAGAATCTGGTTCGAACATATCTACCTCAGCACTAATTTGTAGTGCCAAGCTTGATATATACTTTCGCTTCAATTTCCTGCGACTAACATGTTCAATAGCTTGCAATTGAATTAGACAATTCCAAAAACGGTTAGTGTAACCCTGTACATCTTTATTTCTACCCTGTTGAATTAAATCCCATTGACGTCGTGCTTTAGCTTTGTACTGTGTGGGCAAAAATTGGGGCAAAAACACTTTTTTAAATGCATTCCATGTGCGTGGTCTTCTTCCATGTTGTTTGGTGGCGTTCCACCACAATGCAGCGCTGCTAATGAGATGATTGGATGCACATTTTACCATTTCACGCTCGGGAAAGTCTTCATCATGAAAGTAGTCATCTAACTGACTAACCCATACTAGAACCGTGCTAGCATCTTTAGTGCCATCAAAATATTTGAAAGTAAAGGCTTTTCTGCTAATTTTGTTTTTCTTGGGTGCCGGTGCAGATTCGGTGCGTGCAGAATGCAATAATTTATCTTCAAGTTCTTGCCTTCGCATGCGTTCATATGTGAGTCACTCCTGCAAATTTTGAAGTTGCTCTGCAATCGTGGGTGCATGAGGAAGATGTGCCATGATGGCGTGCTTTTCTTTTTCTTTTCTTTTTTTCTTTTTTGCTTTTTAAAAAAAAATTTAAAATAAATAATTAAATGGTAATGATTAAAAAGGCTATTTGGTGATATTCACAGATGCAATATGCGGAATAAAATAAAATAAGTAACAGAAATGTAATGTACTTAGCTAGAAAAGAGCGGTGGCGTCCAGTCCAAAATGGCGATGCGCTAGGAAATTGCCAGAGAGTAGATAGTCCGACGGTGCATCGGCTAGCCGGTTGAATTTTTGTAATGCTCGACCTCCCGTATCCTCAAAAGAGAATGGTACTTTGAGCTTTTCACTGTAAACTGTGGTTCGTAAAATCGGCTATCGTTAATGAGAGCATGATTCTGAAAATTATCATAACAAAATCCGAACCACCAATTGGATTCCGATACAGTTGACGAGGAATGGACATCCCATATTTTTCCTTTGAACAGCAAGAGAAAGTGCTTGTGTGGCCGAAGGAGTCGGTGGCTTGAAGTCTTTTAATAATTCGATTGGCGAAAATTGACCAATAAAATTGGAGTTGGAAGAAGAGGGGTTTTTGCTTAATTAGGTTGGCTGGCCAATGTAAATGGCCAAAGTTACAAATTGTGCAGTGGGCGGCCGGCCAACTTTTTAATCCTCCACCTTTGGTTTGAAAAAAAAAGGTGTGGACATGCTTTTAATAGCCTGCATGGCGAATTTGAAAGCTGCAGGCAGCGCGCTAGAGGGGGTTTGGCTCAGAACGCCGTGCAGGGAAAGCTTCGGACCGCGAGGAGGTGAGGGCTTTTACCCGGCAGGTCTAGGCGACCACATCGATGGCAGCTACAGGTAGTTTCATGCAGGTCGTCGTCACGAGCTGGAGGTCCTTCCCACGGACGGAAACTTCAAGCTAACTTGCTGCTAGGCAACCCTTCCCACAACAGAATTGAACTGGTGGATTTTGAGGATGAGGAAGTTCAAGGCAAGGCAAATTACCAAGCTTGGAAATTGCCAATTGTTCGAAGCCAAAACCCGTCCGATTCTCCAAGCTTTTTACCTTCTTCTTGCGGATTTCTTTTTACCCAATTCACTTCTCTTTCAAAGTCGTAATTGAAGCTTCTTGATTACTTTCAATTCCGAATAGGTTCACCTTCTTGTCCGTATCTTCAAATATACTCAAGATTAGCTAATGCTTGAATTTAGATGTGGAACATACCCGTTCTTGATCGTCCTGAAGTGGAAACTAGAAGCCGGTTGCCAATGAGTTACCGATTGGCCGACAATTGATGCCCAAGCAAAATTTCTTTTGCAAATTCGATCACTTAGTTTTGGAATTGCCACAAATCCTTGAATCTTTGAATTGCAAGGTTGATGAATTGCAATTGAAATTTTGTCGATTAGAGAAACTCCTTCTTAGAACGGAAATCTGGTGCCGATTAATCCTCGAACCTGGGGCTCTGATACCACTGTTGGGTGAAGAGGGGGGAGATCGACCGCTTATAATATTCAACACAATCTTTCAAGCCATCACCATCAAACTGCCCACCTCTTCTTCCAATTTCCAAGCACACACACTCACCTAGACTATGACACACACACACACACACACACACACAATAAACATAGAATTGACATAGACAAGCTTGTAAGGGGATGTAAGAGATATGTAAGAGATGTAGACTAGATTAGAGAGTACGCAACAAATTAACCATAGCTTAAGAGAGTAGAGAAGAGAATCTGCAAGAGAAAGGCCTAAATCTAGCCCCGAACTCCACGGCACCTCTCTTGTGGAGTTGGTATTTAATATATTATTTTGAGTTTAAGGTGCCAAAAATTGAGGCCCCTCTTTTACAATCACTTTACTTTTGCAAATGAGTGAAGCTCATTAGTTCTTGCATGACCCATAAAGGGAGTTCCCACTACAACTATTTACAGAGCCATAGTGGCTTATTGAAATGATGTTCTAAGATACTGTGCAAATATAAAGTGGCCAAGAGTAGTTGCCGTCGCCTCTTCATCAACTCCCCGCATTCCACTCTACAAAATCATCATCAACTCAATTAGTAAAATAAATAGACAGTACATAATTAACCATTACGTCTAGCTATCCCAATTGCAGCTAACCACTACAACACGAGGGTGCCCAATCTCGTAACAGGAGAAAACACTAGAATATTGGTTAAGCTGACAGAGCAGTCTGAGTAGGGATCCAAAGGGGGGGCCATTTGCAAAAGAGAAATGTGCAACAATGGGCTTCAAAAACCCTAAGGTTCAGCCCATTAAGTCTTCCAAAATGCTAAGGTTCCAAAATTCAAAGGTTAGGTCTAATGATCAAAACCTGGGGAATATTGGATGCTTGTGGAAAGACTCAAAAGTCTTCCACATCCCTATCTTGGAGGGGGCAATCGCTTTTAGTAGTGGATGAGAGAGAAACACACACACACACACACACACACTCTCTCTCTAGCAAGCTCCCTTTACACAAAGGGAATAGGGGACACATGTTAGCTCCCTAGCCCAATTTCCCCCAAGGTGCATTCAAATCCTATTGGATGGCCCCATAGAGGTGGACCAATGGAAATTAGGCTAGAGTATATTTAGTTTAATTCATTTAAAGACACTTGATAAAAGAAGCAATAGAGATTAAGCTCTCTAGAAGACTATTGGACAGTCTCCCAAGGGGTCCAATGAGGATTGAACAGCCCAATTGCTTGTCTGATTTTTATTGGCCAGAAGACTAAAGAGTCCAATGAGAGTTTAATTGCATCAATTAAATACCTAAAGCTCTCACAAAAGGAGAAAGGGTGACACATGTCACAAGGCTATCACTTATGCTTCTTAATTATCATTGGCTAAGCTTTGCCAGCATGAGTAAAAATCAAGAGGGGTCGACCAAGAGAGAGAGAGAGAGAGAGAGAGAGAGAGAGAGAGAGAGAGAGAGGAGGGGGCTGATTTTGGCAAGGCATTATCACACACACACACACACACACACTCACATAATCTCATGGGTGAAGCAAAGAAGACTCTCTCTCCTTCTCAAGATTTAATGGAAAGCTCATCATCTACTCCAAGCTTGTGAGAAGGGAGGCCTACACCAACAACTCTTGGCTTTGTGATGCAAATCCAACCAAGATCCAAGCTGCAATGCATGCCCTCGTCTCCTCTACCATGCTATTTACCAAGCTATGCTAAGCTTTTATGAGTGATTATGTGAGGAGATATACTTCTTTCTTGTAAGAATACTCCTTCTTCCTCTCAATCTACTCTCATACCCCGCTAACTCTCACCATTTTCGAAGGTGTGTGAGGTCTTGGGTCTGAGATCGTGAGGGATTGATGTTGTGTTTTATAAGTGTGAGATTGGTGCTTGAAGCTTCCATCTTCATTGCACCAACAAGTTATTGAAGGAACACAAAGTATTGCATTGTAAAATGTCTACCTTGATGGCGGAAAACCTATAATACAAAGCCTTTTGAACGGGGGACCGGCTCCATGTAAATTTGTCCTCAATTGTTTTCAATAGCTTAATTTTTCTCTCTTTTTGAAGTATTGTTCATGCCTATCTAACTAGGTGTTATGCTTTTTGTTGCTTTCTCCATCCAAGCACTCTTGCTATGCTTATTAGGAATATATTCTAATGAAATTCTCACTATGTCTATGCTATTTTCCGCTACACACAAGTTACTAGGCCATTAAATGTTACACATCCTCTCAAAACACTGCCTTGGCATTGCTTTGTGACTTTGGCAATACTTGGAAATGTGATGAGAATTGATAAAAATTTATGTATTATAACTGATAGGTGGAAAAAGAATATTGAACTATAGACTATGAGAAAGGGAATTTATTATTTATATTGAAGGAATCTTATTTACTCTTTATATTTGATTCCATATGAAGAGACCATTCCAACAAAGAGGTAGAAGTAGAGTGTTAGGTGCAACGGAATGAAAGTTGTATTTTCTCAAGATTAGTGATCTTTATTGCTCAAGGTTCCTTTTAGTTCTTTAGGGAAAGAGAGAGCTTTCCGTCGTATGGAGAGTGCTATGATCACGAACAAAGTGAGTGGATTGTGCGTGCAAGTGAATGAGACTCAGAGAAGGAGAGAGAAGAGATACGACACCCGAGAGGTTGTAAAACCCTCCTCCGAAGGCCCCACTCTGGTCGGCGAGAGTGGTCTACTTTGATTGCACAAACGTGTACAATGCTTATGCAATGGATTGATGGAATGGGACTATGCCGATGATGACGACGACGACTTGATGGCTAAAATCTGAGATCTTCTAATTGCTGAATTTCGGGACTGTTTTGGTGGCTGAAAATGACTGTTTTCGCTGCGTTTTCTTGGCTGAAAAATGAGGTTTCTTAGGGCTAAAAACTGATGGTCGTTATGGCCTGAATCTGCTACACTTTAGGTGAATAATGCCGGTCTTAATTTGCTGCTGAAATCCAAAAACGCCAAGGGCTGAAATTGGTCCTTTTGTCGTGCCGGGGTTCTGCAAATGCAAAAACGCTAGGCTGATCTGCTGTGTCGTGATGACGCCGGGGCTGATTTGCTATGCACAAATCGCCAAGGCTGATCTGATACAAAAACGCTAGGTCTTCTGTGGAGAAAACGCCAGAGTAGTCGCGGGGGTTGGTCTTGCTAAGAAGTTGCCTGTTGAGCAAGGTGCTCCTGCTGCCTCTTCTGCCATTTAGTGCTAACTTGGGTTTGCTCATATAGAAACTTAGCAAAATTTCCCTACCTACTTTTGTTGGAAAGTCACTTAAAAATAATAAGTGAAAATCCCAATAAATAGAAAAATAGGCTAAAAGCACCGTAAAATTCCCCTAACTGATGCTAATGGATTCTGATGGGAATTCCGATGATCATGCTTTGTGCAACCGGAGGATATGCATCTATGCTAAGCGACTGGGCATGCACGATCTACGAATAGACTCACAAAAGTGCCAGATCACTTCTAATCTAACATGACGGGACTGACTGAACCCTGCTGTGGTGTAGCTTGCCACAGACACATAGGGTTGGGATGTGTCACATGACATCCCCTCCTTTTCAAAGTGAGGTACTGGTACCGAACTGTATGGAGTCGAGGGAGATCGCCAACAGCATCCGGAATCCTGGAAGGGACTCTTCGCCAGCCCACTCTGTTGTGTGGGTCGAGCGGTACTTGAACTTCATAAAGGTCTGCAACGCTTGCTTATTTGGGCCGTGCCGAAAGCGACACAAAGTCTTCTGAATCTCCTTTCTTGCTTCAACTTCTTCTAGAGTCCTGCTTCTTTCGTCTTCAAGAATCTCCATGGCTGAAAATTCATGAAACCATCTTCAACACAAAACCATGAACATACCCATTCCATGTAAAGTGAAGGAAAAAAATCTTGTCTTCTCTAAAGACTATGTATGCAATGTAGATGAATTAATAGGCGGAGTGACAACCTGTTCATCAAACACATGCAAACAATGAGGTCGAATCTTTTCTGTTTGATTGAAATCAATCAACTGTGACAAATCACCATGGAAATGCCTATGTTGGGTGCTCATACTATCATGTGCTCTTTCGGAAACTGTGTCATCCCAAGGAAGAGACATGGAATGCGACTTCCTTACAAACATACTTTTCAGCTTTTCATGAAAAATCGGCATACATTCATGCTCATCCATGAGAGAAACGTGTTCAACATACAATATGTCATGCCTAGGAAAAGGGATCATATAACGATGCTGACTAAAATACATGAAACCTTCACGAATGAAACACTCGAACAATGCTTGCGTATCAATCATGTGAACACATAATACTTCCTGTGATGGTTCTTTGGACCAAGGCTCGAGAGCCAAGATCACTTCTTCGGGATCTATCGAATCTTCTTGTGGGGGATCTGTGGATCTCGACTCGAAGGCCAAGATCGATTCTTGGTGATTGATCAAATCTACAACGAGGTTAGCTTCGCTAGTAAAAGCATCAACTAACACATCATCCTTGTGAACAATCACATCTTCTTCATGCAGTACATCATGCTTGTCATTGTCATCCAAATCATTATGCAAATCATTGGCATTCAAATCATCATGCTTAGCAAAATCATTCAAATCAACATCATGCTTCAAACAATCATGCAAATCCTGTGTATCCTACTTTGGAGAAAGAGAGACTGAGAGAATCTCCTTATCCCAAATCCTTTCAATCTTGTCCTGCATATTAGCAATGAGAGATGGAGAAGGAGAAGTATCCACTCCATGAAAGACAGTAGGAGAATCACTTTTGGCATTGAGAGTTAAAGTGCTAGCCTCCCAATCAACGAGAGGGTTGATTTCACGAAACCATTTCATGCCTAAAATCATATCACATCCTGAGAGAGGAGAAAAAACAAATTTTCTAGTGAAGGCAGTCTTTTGAATTGCAAACAACACATCAAGGCACTCCTTCGTGATGAGAGCATCCATACCAGGACGAAAGCCAGAGACCTCGATAGGAGACCTCGGACTAACTTCAAGGCGGGCTCTCTCAACAAGAGAGGGGTTGATCACATCATGCATACTACCTGGCTCAAACAATATGACAAAACGGTGCCCTGACGTACGACCATAACATTTAATGAGAGAATAATCAATAGGAGGGTCCTGAGAAACTGTGGGCATAATCGTGTTATCATTCATTGCATTAACAGATGTAGTGGGTGCTGTAGGTTCTTTAGATTCATTCGATTCAAGCTTAGGACATGTTCTTTTTATGTGACCCTTAATGTGACAATGAAAACAACGACCTTCCTTAGAATACGTGCTTTGTTCTTCTGAAGTGATGTAACCTCCTACAATTCCTTGTTCTACCTTTTCATATGGAGTAAGCTTAGGTTTAGCAATTGTGTTAGCCTTACCCTAAGATTCATTGGAAGAATTCTTTGATGAGATACTGTTGGTAGAGTGGTTAGAAGAGTTATCATTCTTACCATTCTTACCGTTCTGAGGAGTCTGCGAGGTACTTGTGGAAGTCTTGTTCTCCTTATGCTTTCCCTTGTTGTGCTTTATCTCCTGTGCGAGAGCAATCGCTACCACCTTGTCGAGATCGATTGGATTGAATACCTCGACATCGTACTTGATATACTCGTCCAATCCAAAGAGAAAATCCTCTTTGCGCTCATCATCGGACATGCGTAATTGGGTACCTAGCTGTAAAACACAATTAGAAAAATACATAACCGGCATACCATTTTGCTTGAGAGCGCGCCAATCGTCTTTCAACCGTGCGAGATACTGAGGTGGCATAAACCGCGCCTTGAGCTTGTCTTGGAAATCAGCCCAACTAAAAGAGAGGGGCGTGAAATCGTCGGCTGCCTCTAGGTGCGCAACTAGCTATGCCTCTTGCCATGCGTGGTACCAATTAATGGCATCACCGGCAAGGTACATAGTTGCCGTCAAAACTTTGTTGTTGCTTGTCTTCTTAGTTGTCGCAAAATAAGCATTAAATTGATGCAGCCAAGAATGAATCACTGTAGCATCCATCTTACCGTCATACTTACTGAAAATCAACTTTTCTGTAACTGGATGGTTGGAATCCGCATCGTGGCTTGCGCCACTTGGCGGACTTCCCCGATCTTTGGGTAGATCGATCTTCGAGGCTAGGACTTGGGCAATAAATTCTTGATTGCGAAGCTCCCTTTGAGCTTCACGCTCCGCCTCCATAGCTAATCTATGCGTAGCACGATCGGCCTCCAATGCTGCGTTTCTTGCTGCGGCTTCTTCCTTCCTTAGTTCTTTTCTTTCTTTTCTTGCGTCGCGCTCGCGTTCCAAAGCAAGGCGCTTGTCGTCCTGTCGATCCATCATGGCCATCATTTGCTTCATCATTGCCTCCATAAGGTCTGGCGTAGATGGCGAAGGGGGAGGGTTGGAAAAACCTCCTGGCGGGGAGAATCCTTCGTCGCCTCTCTCATGCTCATCACCTGAAGGAAAAGTAGCCCATGCCGCTTCGGGTGACGACCATGCACTATGATCTTGGGGTCTAAAGCTCGCGGGGAACTTGGTTCTTGAGGGTCTTGAGGTTCTTGAGGTCCTTGATTCATGAGAATCTTGGGTTGTTGAGGGTTTCTTTTGCTTGCAACTTGCGTTGGAGAAGGATCTTCTCTTCACCCGAGTTCTACCTTTTCTGCGGGCGCACCCCTTGGCCGCTTTGCGCTCACACCAAGGTTGCTTTTTCCCACCTCACGTCGATTGGCCGGCCGCTAAGTGCACGGTCCGCTCTCAATGAGTGAAAAGAGACACAAAGGGAGGTTGGACAAGCCCTTCTTTCTCGGGATTCCTGTCACTCTTCAACAAAACACGATTAGGAATCGCCACGCCCAAGTAAACTTGGGTTCATGCGATCACAACAAGCAAAAAAAATTCTTGTGGTTCTTTCCTTGAGTAATGCAGAACACTTCCAAAGCTCTGATACCAATGTTAGGTGCAGCGGAATGAATGCTGTATTTTCTCAAGATTAGTGATCTTTATTGCTCAAGGTTCCTTTTAGTTCTTTAGGGAAAGAGAGAGCTTTCCGTCGTATGGAGAGTGCTATGATCACGAACAAAGTGAGTGGATTGTGCGTGCAAGTGAATGAGATTGAGAGAAGGAGAGAGAAGAGATACGACACCCGAGAGGTTGTAAAACCCTCCTCCGAATGCCCCACTTTGGTCGGCGAGAGTGGTCTACTTTGATTGCATAAAGGTGTACAATGCTTATGCAATGGACTGATGGAATGGGACTATGCCGATGACGACGACGGCGACTTGATGGCTGAAATCTGAGATCTTCTAATTGCTGAATTTCGAGACTGTTTTGGTGGCTGAAAATGACTGTTTTGGCTGCGTTTTCTTGGCTGAAAAATGAGGTTTCTTAGGGCTAAAAACTGATGGTCTTTACGGCCTGAATCCGCTACACTTTAGATGAATAATGCCGGTCTTAATTTGCTGCTGAAATCGAAAAACGCAAGGGGTTGAAATTGGTCCTTTTGTCGCGCCGGGGTTTTGCAAATGCAAAAACGCTAGGCTGATCTGCTGTGTCGTGATGATGTCGGGGCTGATCTGCTGTGTACAAATCGCCAAGGCTGATCTGATACAAAAACGCTAGGTCTTCTGTGGAGAAAACGCCAGAGTAGTCGCGGGGTTGGTCTTGCTGAGAAGTTGCCTGTTGAGCAAGGTGCTCCTGTTGCCTCTTCTGCCATTTAGTGCTAACTTGGGTTTGCTTATATAGAAACTTAACAAAATTGCCCTACCTGCTTTTGTTGGAAAGTCACTTAAAAATAATAAGTGAAAATCCCAATAAATAGAAAAATAGGCTAAATGCACTGGAAAATTCCCCGAACTGATGCTAATGGATTCTGATGGGAATTCCGATGATCATGCTGTGTGCAACCGGAGGATATGCATCTATGCTAAGTGACTGGGCATGCACGGTCTACGAATAGACTCACAAAAGTGCCAGATCACTTCTAATCTAACTTGACGGGACTGACTGAACCCTGATGTGGTGTAGCTTGTCCACGGACACATAGGGTTGGGATGTGTCACGTGACATAGAGGTTCAGAAGATTTTACGTAGTAGGAAATATCCTAGAGGACCACCATCAAAATAGCCAAAATTTTGGTAGGGTGAAATTGAATGGCTACTCAAGGATTTAAGGCATCAGAAACTTAAGTGTTGATGAAAGCAACACCACCTATAGGAATGTGTATGGTGCAAGATCGATGGGTAGAAACATAGTGCACCATTAGGTGCTTGGATAGATGGTAGCTCATGACGCGACAACCCATGATCTATGACAGCCACCTCATGACGCTTGTCATTATCATCACTACCATCACAAGTCTTGGCACCATTAGCACAGTGGTCATCCTCTTTGTCACCACTAATAGACGCTAAGCTAATACGGCATGCCTTGTCGCATCCGCGATGCAAGCATCACAAAGGTCAAAACTACAATGATAGCAACGTCAACAACAATCAAGGCCATGCAATTTTGTAATTTGTGAGAGTTGCATGTACCCACCCCCACACTCGCTCTCTCTATTTGGCTCCCTTGGAAGCACCTATTACACCCACCAACTACCCCTGCTTGCACGTCACAGGAGTGCCAATGACAAAAACAAAAGGGTGGCCCAACTAAAGTCTCACCTACATGCGTAGATTTTTATTTTTATTTTTCCTCTAACAAAAGTCTCATGGTTATTTTTGTCATGCGATTTTGTGGACACACACATGCCTCAACAGCCGTTGATTTGAATGTGCATTGCATGGATTCTCATGAAGCCCACCACATGCATCGGATCCCAACCACCTTTGGCCCTACCTTTTCACCCTCCCTCCCTCCCTCATGTATGTCACTCTCCAAATGCTTACCCGCCCACCCCCTCCTCCACTCGACTCATGACCTCTAGCTCATCCACTTCACAACACATGTAGTGGCTCTCTCTCTCTCTCTCTCTCTCTCTCTCTCTCTCTCTCTCTCTCTCTCTCTCTCTCTCTCTCTCTCTCTCTCTTACTATAGCCATCAACCATCCCTGTCTCTTTCTCTTCCCCTCGTTCGCTACACTTACAGAGTTATTTTTCTCTATATTTGTGGTTGGAGAATACACACTAACGCAACCCCCCCCCCCCCCCCCCCCCCCCCCCCCCCCCCCCCCCCCCCCCCCAACACACACACACACACACACACACAAAAAGCCCCCTTTATGCGACTTTGTTTGATGCTCCTCTGTTTTACCATTCACACAAGTCTCTCCCTCTTTGCCCATCATCTCCCACCAAAACAAATCCTTGCACCTTTTGTATTACATTCCTTAGCGCATTTCTTTGTTCATGACCTAATCTCATTGTACACCAGTCATGCTCCCCAAACATGAACAAGCTCAAAGCTAATCAGATGATGGATTATCTTGATTACTCTCATCAATTTTTTAGAGTATGTTTCTAAAGATGTTCTCCATGGACATCTAACCATTGATAGGCACCATGGTAGGGCGTAAAAGAATGTTGATGGAAATCAAGTTTGATATAATCAACATGAGTGAAAGTATGAAAGAGGAAGAGACCATGACCAAGACAAAGAATATAGGAGGGACCATAGCCACAATGGCAGAAAGGCTCCGTACAAAATGAAGGTTACAAGTATCCATCTACGATGGACTCTCGTCGTGACAATACACATGGACATAAAAATCTCCTCCGCAAAGAAACAAGGCAATATCAAGCAACCCGTCGTGGTGCAAGTGGTCCTCTACAATCACACAACCAGTCACATGGTTGTAGCTCTATCTCAAGCTCAAGGATTGAGCCGCGCACCATGTTTGGTGTCTCTCCTTCTCTTGCGAGGTCTTGTCCTTGGGTGGTTTATCCAATCAATGTCTCTGACTCTTTGCAAAATAGAAAGATAGGGAGATTGCATGGAGGCATTGGGTTATTTGCATTGCGTGGTGCCACTTTTTTTGCAATGTGGTCGTGGCCAATGCCACAAGTCCTTGGGCAGTCCGACCAATCCACTCGCCTCCCTAAAGGGTCGTAGACATAGCATTGTTGTATGAAGTAAATTGCCATTTGGTTGTTGTTTGGTCATACACCTCTCTCATCATATGAATCTTTGTAGCAATACTCTTGCTAGCCCTTTGTGCTGCAAATCTGACAGCTTTAATGGAGATGTCTCTTTTTCATTGCAGCTGTTTCAAAATAATTGTGGTCACACACAAAGTGATTTGGGAAAAGCTTCTTGCACTCCTTGAGACTTAATGGCTTGCCTTGTAACCAAGATTCATCATGTTCAATGTTGGCAATGGTTGCAGATCCTTTTCTTTCCCATCTCTCTCTCTCTCTCTCTCTCTCTCTCTCTCTCTTCTTTAAATGTCACCTGGGCTTTAGCGTGGTTGAGTTCTTCTTCCATATATGCAAATCAAGCTAACTTGTCATGATTAGAGTGCCCAACGGTCAAGTCAACATGTCATCAATTATTCAGTTATATCTAATATCAATTTGCAAGACGGAGATAGAATCAATTATTCAATTATATAATTTACCTCGCCACCAAAAGCAAGACAAAGATTGAATCATGATTTTAGTTTCACATTAGTCATCAGGTGATTGTAGACTAGAAGTTATTACAATGTTCTATCCCACTCTACGGCAACCGTTTACACAAAGAGAGAGGTCAAAGAAGGAATAAATTTTCTTGCCACTTTCAAGGTGTGTAAGCACATTGCTCAAAAACTCCCTCTTGTTTTGCTCATGGGGCACTGGCAAGCACTTTAAGAGGTGTTTACAAATATGGCAGATGGAGCAAACATCCATGTCCATTGGGGGGGGGGAGGAGTATATATACACTCGAGGGCAGCCCATGGGAAATCTTTCTTGCACTTTCTTTTTTTGTTTCTATCTACAGATTGTAGAGAGGAGGGAAATGGGCTATAGTTTTTGTCTTTGTGCATGACCTCCAATCCATAATGCCTGCGTAGATGCCCTTTTGGCCAAAATGGAGCATCATGTTGAGAGAGTGGAGATCATTGTGGAGGTACTCATGCACATGCAAATACTTTAGGGTTTGGAGAATAGCGATGATACTTTGAAAAATGTTAGTTTGGAGCAGCTCTATTGTTCCTTCAGTGGCTACGTAATCGCAAATGGCAGACTGACTTCCATCTGCAGTATACTCTTTTATCCATTGATCTACATGGCCTCCGTTCCAAAATCGTGAAATGAGCATCGGACACTCCACATGATCAACCATGGCAAGTGGATAGATAATTCTACGATGAGCAATGTCCAAAACTGTAGCTTTGTCTTTAATTACTTGATCCATTGTGGGTCCATACAAGTGCATTTTGAAATTTTTTGAAGCATACAATGGATCTTTAAAGGCATGATGGGTGACACCCACACACTTCACTTGTGTCCATCTTCCCTCTCCCACTTGTTGCGGAGCATTTTATGTTGAAGATGGTGGTATCTGGTAGAAGCTGTAACATTTAATGCACTAGTAATTTGTGTGTAGCGGAAATTGATAACATCGTGAGCATTTCATTAAGAACAAGCTCCTAATGACATAGAGAGACTACTTAGTTTGAGAAAGAAACATAGTAATTTACACCTAGCTAATTTGGCACTGAAAATACTTGAAAAGAGAGAAAAATAGAATAATTGACAATAGTTGAGGAACGGATTTACATGGAGCCAGTCCCCCCTCCATAAAGGCTTTGTATATAGCTTCTCCATCAAAGGAGACTTTTGTAAAATACAATTCTCGTGTTCCTTGACAAAAATTGTTGGTGCAATGAATATGGAAGCTTCATGCACCAAATTATGCTTGAAAAACACACCTAATGTCCCTAGCCTCAGTTCGAAGACCTCACACACCTTCAAAAATGGTGAGAGCTAGCAGGAATGAGGATAGATTGAGAGGAAGAAGATGTATCTTACAAGAAAGAAGTATTCTCCTCACATAATCACTCTAATAGCATAGCTTAGCTTAGTAATTAGCATGCTAGAGGACATGAGCATGCCATTGAAGCTTGTCTCTTGGTTGGATTTGCATTCCATAGCCAAGAGTTCTTGGTGTAGGCCTCAACTTCCCAATGCTTGGAGAAGGAGATGGAGTTCTTCTTTGCACACATGAGTTGTGTGTGTGTGTGTGTGTGTATATATACAACAAAGTTAGACTAAAATGCATCCCTCTCTCTCTTCTTGGTCGACCCCTCTTGCTAGTTACTCATGTTGGACTCCCATTGGCTCCTGCAAAGCTTAGCCAATCACAATTTAAAAGCATAATTGATAGCCTTATGACACGTGTCTCCCTTTCCCCTTTTGTGAGAGCTTTAGGTAGTTAAATAATTCATTTAAACTCTCATTGGACCTTTTCGTCTTCTGGCCAATAGGAATCAGGCAAGCCATTGGGTTGCTGGATGCTCCTTGGATCCCTTGGTAGATTGTCCAATAGTCTTCTGGGGAGCTTAATTTCTATTGGTTCTTTTATCAAGCATTTTTAAATTGATTATAATAATTTTACTCTAGCCTAATTCTCATTGGTCCACCTCTATGGCCATCCAATAAGATTTGAGGGGGATTGGGGGCAACTGGCCTAGGAATCTGCCATGTGTCCATTCTTCCATTTGGAGAGAGCTTGGGTGTGTGTGTGTGTGTATGTATTTCTCTCTCTCATCCCCTACTATTAGGGCTTGCCACCTCCTTGCTAGAAATGTGGGAAGACTTTTTAGTCTTCCCATGACCATCCAATTTTCCCCTACTTTGGCCATTAGAAATTGAATTAAATTTAGGAAGTTTAGCCTATGGAAGTCTTAATGGAGCTAAACCTTAGGTCTTTGAAGCCCCATTGAAGCACATTTGCTCTTTTGCAGACTGTCCTCCTTTAGATCCCTATTTTCCCTCCTTTGGATCCCTGACAAAGATCGGTCTGACAGCCTTACCAATATTCTATGGTACTTCCCCATATTAAATAATCAGTTTAACGTGAGAAAATCATTTGGAAGTATTAGATATTAGTTTTTATGACATTACCTCTCTCTTGAAATCATAGTCGTCATCGAATATGAGATAGAGAAGAAAAAGCCTAGTCATTGCTTTGTTTGCTAGTGGGTAGAGGATCCCTATTTTACCCTACGATACCATTCCAGAATGGATGATTAGTCCATTTGGTGCTTGAGAGCCTTAGTTGCTGCAAGCATGCCTGAAATTTAGTCTGTATTAATCTTCCATAGTAGAATGACAAGCTCTACTTGGTGTTCAAGAGACTTCATCTCCACAAACATGATCGTAAGCATGCATACTTATTAACATTTGTGAACAATAAAGAAAAAGAGAGTCTTATAAGACAAAAACTTTGTCCTTTTAAACATATTTACTTTTGATTACTCTAGGAAATCATTGTAAGCATTGGCAAGGTTTATGTTATCCTTTAATTGAATGCCTTGCATCCATCTAGCGTCTTCAAAAAGATAATTTTTAAACTTGATAAAATATCATCGTTTAGTCTTACCACCTCGTTGTTGAGGGACATGTGTTCGAAACGTGAGCTGGGTAAGTGCCGTGTCTCTGGCTGTGAGGGGTGTGAAAGAGAGAGAACAAGAGACACTGACAGCTTTGGGAATAGTCGTAATCATCAATTAATTGATTAATGCTTTGAGTACAACTTAATCCTTAGCCAAGGCGGGCTATTAATACCACCATCACGTGGATCAATATCTAACTAAGAGTTTAAACTCCCGTGATTAACCGGGTCATTAACGACATCGAGACTTAACAAAATGCTTAATCAATCTCTAGTTGATGACGGTGATGGTAATTATCTCTTGTCACTTTATCTGCTTCAAGGTCCATTAGATTTTTCAAGCTTCAATTCTGTTTACTGTCTCAATTTTCATGCTTCAATTATTATCAATTATCCAGCAACTTCTTGCTTTGTGCGCTTTGCACTGCTTTATTTGCCACTCACGAGCCTCGACTTCTCCTTTAATTGACTTACTTTGATTGCCGTCAGGCTCTGTATGCCCTTGGTAATTTCTCTTTTCCAGTTCGACCTTCTTCTTCTCCTCTTTTCTTGCTTCAAGCTCTCCCTTATTTAGTATGCAAGCCTTGAGTCCTTCTCCTCGAAGCTTTGACTTGAGAGAGAACCCTTGTTCGGATTCCCTTTGTCTGTAACCTTCATTGCTTTGGCTTTTGAGAGAGAGCCCTTGTTCGATTTGCTTCTCCAACACGAGAGAGCTTTTGCTTCGTTTCTTCTCTTCACCTCCTCCCTCCGGAGCTTTGCTAGCCGAGGACAAGAGAGAGAAAGAGCGAACTTTCTTGCCATGTTAGCTGAGGTCGAGCTGAGAAAGAGCGAGCTTGCCTTGTTTCCGAGCTCCCCGGCCTCGCTTCCTTCCCTTGTCTTTGCATGCCGAGGACGAGAGAGAGAAAGAGAGAGGTGTTCTATGCCTTCAAACTCCCCGCTTGCCAAATTCCCCTTGCTTCCCTTACGTTCTCTCCTGCCTCATCTTCGTAACCTCCTGCTTTTCCTCTCTTTCCAGCTTCCCTCGCTCACGCCCCTAAAAAACACTCCCTATTTACCAAGCGACGGAGATGTGGTGCCCCTGCTGACGTGGCAGCGAGTAGCGCGATCAGCACGATTTTTGCCGGGAGCAAGACCGAATCTGAGCGCATGGCGTTGTCGTGATTTCCCGTTTCTTGCGCGTTGTCGTGGGAGCATCACAGCCCCCAGCGCGAGCTCGTTTTTACAGTGCAACATGCGGCCGCACGCCATTTTCCTTCTCTTCTTTTCTTTTCATAGCTTATTAAAAGTAGGGTTAGGTTTAAGGGCGGCCATTCGGCCCCTTTAACTTGGCGGGCGGTCACAATGCCTATTCATTGGGTGGCCATAGTGCCTCTTCATTCATAAGGGAACCACATTTGGCATACATACTGAGCAAAGCAATGCCAAGCACTCCCAGTGGCCGCTAGGCATATCCACAATTAAATATGCTCCATGAGCCGACATTTCGGATAAAGAGCTCATCAAGAACTTTTTGTGCTTCGTAACTAACGGCATACATAACCACATTTGGTATACATGCCGGTGTCAAGGCTCTCATTAGACCTAATCTGACAATATCATCACGATTTCGTTTTCCCCATCAGTATCTCCTGCCCTCGAGACGCAAGTACAGGTGATTGGCTTTGGAGAAAGGCATTCCTTTCGCATATGATTAGTTTCTCTAGCGATTCCTTGCCGCAACCAAGCTGGTTATATCTTGCAATCATTGTTCTGCATAGGATGACATTCCGGAACTCGGTCGAAGTCAAAAATTCACAGATGGCAATCCGCCCGAGCCGACCAGACTAGTACGAAACCGACCCCCGATGAATCTTTAACGGCCAATATCTTGGCAACCATAACTTCAATCACTGATTTGAAAAGACTTACGCACTCCACAAAGTGAGCACTTCAGGCCCATGCTTTTATTTCATTTTTTTCCCCTCAGCTGTAGTTGCCCAATCCAGTACAGATCCGCAATTGACTCAAACTTCAACCTGTCAACATAACTTTTGCACCGTAGCTCCAATCGATGAGCCGTAAAAACAAGCCAGTAGAGCACTTCAAGCACTAGAGTTCAAGATCATAATCTCCCATTTGTGCTCACTTCAAGAATGCTCATTTTTAGCATCATTAAGGCATCAATTGACTCTTTAAAGCCGCATCTTGCATACATTAATCATTAAACTTGGCCTCTTAACAAGCCCTGATCACTGCTCAGTAAATATATAGGCCCCAAAGAAGCTTAACTTGCATTTCTCTGCTCTTTTTCCCATCATGAAAGCGAAGCTTCACGACATCGTAATACCTTGTCTTCATGTTGGAGAATGGACTCGAGCTGCAACACTTCTTCTTGGTCCTCGATCTCCCGTGGGTCTTTAATGATTCCTTCTTGAGGTGGCTCTTCTTTGTAACGCTTTAGTAGGCTCACATGGAAAGCATTGTGTATGATCCAATGGTTGGGCAGCTTGAGTTGATAGGTCATCCCATTGATTGGCCTAAGAATTTGAAAGAGACCATAGTATATTTTTGCTAACTTAGCATAGTACTTTTGGTGTCCTGTAGGATTCTTGCTCGTTGTGTGCCTTAATCGAGACTTGGAAAATACCCAATCATTTTGTTTAAAGGCTAACGCTCTTCTGTTCTTATCAACAACAGCCTTTTTCCTTTGCTGAGAGATGGAAATAGCATCCTTAATCTTTTGGAAAGATTCTTGCAGGTCTCAACTATATTCATCTGCAACGAAGATCTTCCCATGTACCTTGAGTAGCAGGGGACTTTTTTATCTTCCCTCTATTACCTCAAAAGGTGCTTTTCCCGTTGAAGTATGTATAATTTTATTGTAAGCATACTCCACTAAAGGTAAGTACTTCTCCCCTTGGGAGTTTTGATCTACTTTTGTGACAAAGCTTTTATAAGTAGACCAAGGATTGTTAGGTTAGCTATTTCACTTTGAGAGAACTTTAGCCTTGTACCTAAATTCTCCAAGAGACCCTTCAAAAACTTACTTGTCATTCTAGGATCTCTATCCGACACTATGGACATTGGCAAGCCATGGTACTTGAAGATTTGTGATATAAATAGGGTTACCATTTGATGGGCCCTAATAGTCTTTTTGACATGTATGAAATATGCTTGTTTGCTAAACATGTCTACTATCGTCCATATTCCTATATTTCCATGGATAGTCTTGGGAAATCCAAAGATAAAATCCATGGATATGCTCCCGTGGTGAATTAAGGATTGGCAAAGGTTGAAGCAATCTAAGTTGCTTCCCTCCATCAAACTTCATCTTTTGACATACCACACATTTTGAAATATACTCTTGTATGTTTGCTTTCATGGTAGGCCAATAGAAATATGTTTCTATCCCTTTTAGGGTAGATTGAATCCTTCTATTTCCCGCATAAGGAGCAGCATGAGATTCATGCATTACTTTCTCACGTAGTGAGTTAGTAACAGATAGTCTATTTCCATAGAGAAGATAACCATCTTGTAGGGTAAATGGTTCTTCCTTCTTCTCTAATGCAAGGGCTGAAATCACATCTCTAAAATTGAGATCGATAACATACAAATCTATCATAGAAGATATATTATTGTGAGTTGCTATGGATATTGCATTCACTCTTGGTCGTCTTGAGAGTGCATCGGCCACTTGATTATGCTTGCCAGCAATGTGAGTAATATAAAGATTAAATTGCGAAAGGAAATGTGTCCACCTCATTTGTTTTCCGGAGAGCTTGGTCTGTGTCATGAAGTACTTAAGGCTTTGGTGATCTGTTTGGAGAATGAAAAGAGTCCCCAATAAATAGTGCTTCCACGAGTGTAGAGCATGTAGAACTACTAAGAGTTCCTTCTCATAAATGTCCAGAGCTTGCTCAACAGGGTCAAGCCTTCTACTTTCATAGGCTATGGTGTGCCCTTCTTGAAGCAAAACAGCTCCAATGCAATCACCACAGGCGTCACATTGGACCTCAAATCGTTTTGAGAGATCCGGTAGTGTAAGCACAAGTTGAGAGATAATCTCCTCTTTAAGATTTTCGAAAGCATTGTTCTCCTTGGTGGACCATATATACCTAACATTTTTCTTTTTAGGTCATGTAATGGTCCCGCAATTTGTAAGAACTTTTCTATGAAGCGTCTATAGTATGCACATATACCTATAAATAGGTCAATCCTACTGAAGTAGGTCAACCCCTATAGCTTATCACATAGGTCTTCTACCCATGGAACGGGAAACCTATTCTTGATAGTGATCCTATTTAGTGTGGATATACGATATGTGCCATCTTTCTTTTGCACTAATAACATTGATGAACAAAATGGAGATGAGCTAGGCCTAACTATGCCTTTCTTGACCAACTCATGCACTTGCCGCATAATCTCCTCACGGTTGAGCTTGAGAAACTCGATAAGGAGGTTGATTAGGCGGTGAGACTCCTAAAAGAAGTTTAATTGCATGGTCGTCATCCCCTCGTTTGGGAGGTAGTTCACAAGGGATGTCGTCAATAAAAACATCTTGGAACCCCTTGAGGAAATTGGATAACTCTAATTCCTTTTGACTATTTATATTTTCTTTTGCTAAAGAACTAGGTTCATTTTGAGAATATTTAACAAAATCATGTACACGGAAATAGATCTCTTTATTGACTAATTGAAAGCTTGCTTATGTACAATGGGTATGGTGTTACCCAACTCCTTAACATCTATATATATATATATATCTTTTACCCTGAACCTAAAATTGATTTGTCTTTTAGGGAATTTAGCATTCGCAGCCATGCAATCAAACCATGGTGCCCCTAGGATTACATCCTCATGCTTGAGAGGAGAGATAAAGAAATCCTCCTTGTCCACATAGCTTTGGACATGGAGCCTCAATTTCCCAATTAAGGGAGTGAATGAGGTTTCTCGCCCCTTGGAACCACCATCCGCAGGTAGGACATCCCCCATCTCATAAGCTTGGATGCCTAGCTTGGTGGTGAACACTGTGGATATGAAATTGTGAGTAGAACCACGGTCAAAGAGAACAAAAGCATCATGTTCTCTTACCTTTACCCAAGCATGGCATAAAGGAGATCCTTTGTGATGAGCATCCTCTTCTTGAATTTTGACCAAGGTAGCTCTAGGGGGCTCATTACGTGTATTCTTGTGGGGACAAGCATGATAAGCATGCCCTTGCTTCCCGCACTGGAACCGGGAGAGTTATTTTTTGCATTTATAAACTACCTTCTCCTTAGCATTGTTGTTGTTGGCGTTGCCTTTGGGAGACTTTTGGGTGTTGTTCTTCCCTTTAGGCTTGCTACGGTCCTTGTTTTTTGTGGGCTTAAGATTTCTCTTAGCCCTTGTTGGAAGGTTATTTTGGAAGCCACCATGGTATGGTGTATGACCACAGATATGGTGCGTGGCATTTGGGAGTTAACTTACTCTGCCATATCCTTAGTTAAGCCCGCAGAAAATTGTTGTCTTTGCTCTCCAAAATCCATCTTTTTGAAGACAGTGGCTTTGAGGTGTAAATCCTAAAACTTGTCTACATATTTGTGGATAGATTCGTACGGAGAGAGCTTCAAGCTTCGCCATTCGGTGAGTACTTTGTCTTTGGCATCGGTATCCAAAAACTGTTTCATGATGGAAGCTCTTAAATCTTTCCATGTTTGTGGAGCTTCACCGTTTGCTCGTAGGCTAGACCACTATTGCCTGGCGGATTTTAAAAAATGCATGGCTACATGACGTAGCTTAGAGGACTTCGTGAAGCCCTCATCTCCAAACACCACATTGAATTGTTGGATAAAGGCCAAGACTTTGTCTTTAGCACCAAAGGTGCCATCGTAGGTAAGGGAAGAGATGTTATTTCCTCCCTCTTTGAACTTTTTGATCTTGGACGACCTTTTCCAGGCGGCATAGGATTTCCTATGGCCTCTTCTTTTGGGTGGTTCGAGAGCTCCACCATCACTTTCTTTAGAAGAGGAAGAGTATGAGGAGGATAGAGAAGAGGGTGACCTCTTCTCGCCTTTTCCTTCCCTTGCTCCTCCTTGTATGCACCATCACTTTCTTCAGAAGAGGAAGAGGATGAAGAAGATGGAGAAGAGGGTGACCTCTTTCTTGCCTTTTTCTTCTCTTGTTTTCTCTCTTCCCTCTTTGAATTATGGTGTAGAGAAGTATGTGATGGTCTTCTCTGTTTAGGGGGCGTTGGAGAGCGTTTTTCTCGCCGTCTTTGTGGAGACATCTCCATTGAGGTGGCTGGAGACTCACTTCTTTCTTGTTCTTTTGGTGGGGAATCTACCATTTAAAATTGGGTTCTTCTGTGGGAGGGAGATACCTCATTGAGTAGTAAAATCGCAAAAAATTGTCTAATGGCACCACGTATGGAGCCGTCGCCAACTTTGACCTTAAATATCTTTCTGCTTACGGGCTCCGATTGATGAGCCATAAACTCTCATGGCTTTCCCATGCCTCATATAACACATACAAACCATTACAAAGCTCTAAAAACCCAGATGACTCATTGACCAAGGCGACCAAACCGGAACAAAACTAGCCCTTGATAAAATTTCATATGCTAATATCTTGACATTCAGGACTCCAAATGACAATTTGAAAAGACTGACATGCTCCATTATTTGAGCTCTACACCTCCATATGTTGAAACCAGCTTTGTCCACCTGGCACCATCTGCCTTGTCCGTCAGATCTGCAATGCACTACACCCTCAAATTCAAATATCTTACACTCTGTGGCTCCATTTGATGAGCCGTCTGAACCTGCTCCTTTAGTACTTGAAGATCTACATCCCCAAGAAAAAAACCCTCACCTTTAACCTCCTTTACGTGCCACCCTGTCTGGACCACTTTGCAGCCTTTTTGGTCAAAAAACCCACATAAAGCATACATCTCTGATGCCACTTGCCTACCTAGGCTCTTCCCATCTTCTCTAACCCTTTTCCATGCATCTGTAAGCAATGGTATGTAAGCATACAGACCATTGCTTGTGCCCTCTTCTAGGGTCGACACACTTTGGCCACCAGCATTGCCCAACCCCCTTGTTGAACATTCATGTTCAACCAAAAAACTACATTATCCCTCTAGAAACTGCAAAAACTGGTAAACATTATCCAAAATTGTGAGAAAACCACAAAAAATCACCATATGTACACTGCTGTCAAACCTCAAGTGGGTTGTCCCACCCCCTGCATCACACAGCCTCCGCCTGGGTCAAATACCTAGCATTGGCTACATCCACCCCCCACCCACCTGTAACTCTTTACCATGATGCTGCACCCCAGCACATTGCTCCTCATGCTTGTAGAGTGCCCATGGACTACCTTCAACACTCCTGCACCATTGGAAAGAAAGCATCCATTCCATACCAAGCAACATCAAACTCACCATAACAAAAAAATGTACCTGACATATCATACCCTCTCTCCCACCAAAAAAAGTGGAAGCCTCCATGCAAGAGACCTGGTCGAAAAAGCACTGTGGTTGATACAAGCACTCTTCCACATTGGCTACTGCCAACACATCCATACCACAGTGCTCATCTAAACAAATCTCCACATGTAGAGGGGCTAATCCTTGCATCATGTGTATCTTGGTCAAATCTCTATCCACAAGCACTTGCATACCTTCATCCATAGCAACCATGGGATCATCAAAACCCCAATAAGGCTAACTCTCAAAGCATACCTAGCCCATAGAACCTGTATCCACCGCATCATATTGGCAATCCAAAGGCAACAACAGTTGCTTCTCCCTTTGGTCAACATATAACACCTCTTGAGCATCAAAAACATGGCCAACCCCCTTTGTTCCTGCTTCATCATCCTCCTCTTGTTGAATTTGTAGGTGAGCTTGGTTATCCATAAGTCCAACCTTACCCTTTTTTGCATAGCTTTGAACCATGTGCACTGCCATAGCACTTCCTAGTGCAACTCCCATTAGCATGGTCACCAAAATAGCATTACATGTCCTCTTTGACAACATATCTTCTTTCATTTTATTTGGCACTTCAACATGTTCTTCTTTCACATTGGCAATCACCATATCATTAGAAACATAATAAGGCAGCTTTACCTTTATCACTACAGGATCATGAGACTGACTCTCCTCGCCATAGATGTGGACTCATACACTCTATCATCCTTGATCATTTTCCAAAGACTTGAGCTTGTATCTTCATCTTCATCAACACTACATGCCGACTCTATATCATCATCGTCATCTGCTTGCTTCTTCAAAAAAGATTGAACATCTCCATGGCTTGACAAAATTTCTTCCTCTACTTCCAAGCTCTCGGTATCTGCAACTTGGTTGCACTCTTATACCTCATCATACACTTGCTTCAAAAAAGTAGTCTTTACCTCTTCAAGATTTTCTTGGCACTCAATATCAACTACCTCTTTTACACACAGGTTCTCTTTAGCAAGGGGCTTATCCTCGTACAAGATGACTCATCACTGGCACAAGTACTTTACAAACTGGAAACCTCCAAGGAGAAAAATTCACCATTGGCCTTACCTCAATAGGTTTTGCACTTTGAAGAATTGGCACCGCCTTTGGTTGAACCCTAGAACTCACCGCTATGGCCACAACAGGCATATAATCTACACGCCTTAGCAAACCCAGCTCCAACTTTTGTTTCACTTTTCTACTCTTCACTTTGGCCAGATAGACCATCTCATGATAGGTATCCGCACTGTTAGAAGCTGGACACACCCTACGGAAAATGACTGCTCGGCGGATTATTATTTTTTGTAATTATTCATTTATTGAGAAAACCTGACATTTCACCTTTGTAAATAGTGGGGCTTACAGAAGTTTCTAGATTGTATCCTAGTTTTGACATTTAGATTGAGTAGATGGTTAAATTGGAACATTAGGGTTTGAGATTGTAAGGTATTTATACCACTTTTTGACCTTAATGAAGGACCTTTGTCATTTTAAAAAAGTTTGAAGTCTGTGAGTGAGCGTACTGTGTACGAGAGAGTGAGAGCTTCATCTTGACGCTATGAGCGGACCGGTGGTCCGAATCGAGTGCGGAGACGTGTAGCGTGTTGCCCCCGACGAGAGCTACGCGCCAATACCTACATTGCTCGCGTACGGTCCGGTTTTGCGAGCTCCATCTACGAGCTTCATCTGGTGATTCGGTGAGCATACGTTGTCCGTTTTTGCATTGCAGCATATCCACGTGTTCGCATTGAGTAGAGCTACACATTAGGCACTTTAGTTTTCGGAAACGACGACCTGCAAATTTTGGTCTGACATCCTATGTGAAATCACCGGGTGTTTTGGGTTGGGATTTCGGTTCATAGACCTTAGGGAGAGCGACCTATTGGTGTTAGTAGGGTCTCCTTCAAGTTCTGTGGTGTTTCAAGATTGTTTGATGGGTATTCGGCTCTAGAAAGCGTTGTAGGAAATCTCCTCTTATGCACTCCTGAAGGCTGTGGCTTAGACATTGGGTAGAGACCTCTGTAGGAATTAGTCAGGAGTCGGTCGAGTGTAGATTGACACCCTATGCTTGCTTCCACGCACCTGCGGGTCGAGCTTCGTCCTTAGCTGACAAATCTTGTTAGGTGAGTTCTCGCTGTGCTGATGTCCGTCGTGGCATATCCGTCCAACATTGGCGCCGCTGCCGGGGACGAAAACCCTAGGTAGGTGACCGAGACTAGTCCTTGAGGATAGGGATTCTTTGGCGTGCCAAGAGTCTCGTTTTACATTTAGATAGGATCAGAGGGTGGAGGACGCTCTAGGTCCCAGAGGGAGTCTAGGGAGCATGTGTCTGGCCTAGATCCTTCGACTTAGGTAGATTTAGGTAGATTGAGATAGTTTTTAGTTTTTAGTTGAGTTGTGGTGTAGAGAGTAGGAGTTGGAGTGGTAGAATCGGTGAGAGAGAGCTTGAGAGTCCGGAGAGGCCAGGAAGTAACCAAAACACCATTATCACCATTTCACATGATGACTAGGAGTAGAGTAAGTAGGACATCATGATTTATGATCTAGAGCACTTCATGCATGTATACTTTCTTGTTGGATTCATCACAAGGTTATAAAAGACGCAAAAGTGTGTTTGAAAGCTGAAGTGAAGTCCAAAAATTGCTGTGAGTGTTTCTGATAGAGCTGTAGAGCATCAGGAGCATTTCTGTCAGAAAAAAATTACATTTTAAGCCAAGAGACATCCTACGCGTCGGATGTCTACAGGCTAATCTGGTGGAAATTTTGGAATTTTGAGTTGATCAGTATGTTCAGAAGGTAGGTTTTACCCTATTTTCACCCGGAAAGTGGAAATTTGACCATATCTTGATAGGATAAGTCCGGATAGACAGAAATTGCCAGACATCCTACCCAAATTGTGCCCAGGCATTATTTTAAGACCAAAACCATAGGATGGCTGCATGAGCATGATTTGCATGATATATTGAGTGACTGAGAGAGATTTTCATCTCAATTGGGTGAGAAAATTGGGTTCTAAGTAGACTTTAGCACGTTTGATTGAAAAAGGGCTAGAACAGCTAAAATTGGGGACTTTTGAAATCTAAACCAAAATCTAAGCATACCACTGGGTTGCTGACATCAAGGGGAAGGTGTGGGTCAAGTCTGGGGTCAAACAGGCCAAAAAGACATCATACGTGTAGGATGTCATCTGTGTGATTTTGCACTCCAAACTCAGTTTTGAGCATATCAAAGTGATCAGCACATCAAGAGGAATTTGTGCTTTGCATTTGAAGCCATTTTGAGCAAAAAGACATGATACATGTAGAATGTATAAAGCAAGAAATTGAAGAAAAAAACTAACTGTGGGCATAGCAGGGTGTTGTATAGCCTGAGGCAAGCCTCCTAGTCAATTTTGGTCCAAATTGGGGTTGATTTGACTGATCAGACCAACATCAGGCTGTCGGAACAGATTTTTGATCCATTGACCAGCTTATAGGTTTCCAAATCAAAAAGTAAAAACAACTGTGGACTCAACACATCAAGGGGAATCCATAGTGCAAAAATCCAAGTAAAACAGAGCAGGAGACATCCTACGCGTAGGATGTCTACTGGAGCTTAGTGAGGAGAAAATTTGACTCAGGTTATACAGTGATGTTCCATTTGACTTAAGGTTTCCAGAACTTCTTTCAGAAGTGAATTTGGACCTTGTTTGACCTTTTGACAGAGCAAAGGCTGAATTAAGACTTTTTCAGGTAAATTTTGACCAACATCCGAGGGAAAGTACAGTTCCAAATTAGCAGACCTAATCCAAAACATCAAAAGTGAATAAAATACAGTAGTGGTTGATGTCAACTCTCCACTTATACCAATCATTACTAAAATCACCTCTATCGAAATTAAATACTTGTGTACAGGTAGGTATCTTCAGTGGCAAAGCAAGAAGTTGTGCAGAAACTGATCCTTTGCCAGGTGAGTGGTTTTTCCTCTTGTAGCACTCGTATGCTGCCTCTCTTTTCCACTCAAGCTCAACTAAGGTAAGAAGTCAATCCATCCATGCTTCTTGATCATCTTTTGCTGCTTTTCCATGAAGTCGCATTGTTGGAATGTTGAGCTCAATTGGTTGTAAAGCCTCTTGACCATAGACCAAGTGAAATGGTGTGAACTCCGTGGCTTCCCTATATGTGGTTCGATACGCCCACAAGGCACCATCCAAGAAGTCATCCCACAACTTTGTCTTGTTTTTCACCATCTTTCTAATGATGCCTACAATGACACCATTAGCTTTTTCTACCAGACCATTGGATTGGGGATAGTAGGGTGTACTATGACGATGTAGAATGTGAAGTTCTTCACAAAACTCTGTGAGCAAGCCCTTTCTAAACCCTGGACTATTATCAGAAACAATCTCCAAAGGTGTGCCAAATCTACAACAAATGTGAGTGTAGACAAATTTGCTCACTGTCCTCTCATTTACCTTTGCCACACTTTGTGCTTCTACCCATCTCGTCATGTAGTCTATGGCCACCAAGATATACGATTTCCCATTTTTAGTCCTAGGCAATGGACCCATGGCATCAATGCCCCATTTTTCAAATGGACCATTTGCAAGGACTAACTGACGTGGACCATGTAACAAACGCTTGTTTCCGACACAATGACTTTAATGTTACAAAAGTACTCTTCAAGCTCATCAGACCATGCAAATTCTACTTGTTGTGTCAACTTTTGCAAAGGATGAAGCAACTCCAAAGCTAAGTGAATAAAGCGTGACATATACTTCACCTTTTGAATGAATGAGATTACCTCTTTGAGATTCTTGGGTGATGGGAGCTCAATAAGAGCCTTTGCCTTTGAAGGATCCACCTCAATGCCTTTATAGGAAACCTTGTGACCAAGCAAGATCACTTCATCCTCACCTATGTGACATTTGTCGGGGTTGAGTTGACCTCCCATGTCATAGAGATTCTTTAAACCTTCTTCTACCCTTTGTAGATGCAATGATTTTGAGCTATAAATGCAAAAATCATCAATGAACACCCTAATTGACTTTCCAAAGAATGCTTAAAACACCATGTTCATGAAACGTTGGAATGTTGCAGGAGAATTTGTCAGACCAAATGGCATGACTCTAAAAGCATAACAACCCCAAGGAGTGATGAAGGTTGTTTTCAATTGATCCTCCAATGCGATACCTATTTGAAAGTAACCCGAGTAGCCATCACACACAATGTACTTCTCATGACCAGCTACCTCATTTAGTATCTCATCTTGAAATGGGAGGGGAAAGTGTTCTCTTTTTGTTGCCTCATTGAGTGGACGGTAATCCACACACACCCTCCACTTGCCATTTTTCTTAGGAGTGACAACAATGGGAGAGACCCACCCTGAATTCTCCACTGGATAAATGAAACTTGCTGCTAGAAGCTTTCTTACCTCCTTGAGTAAAGCCTGCTCCTTGATGACTCCTAGCCTTCGTAGCTTCTGAGCCTTAGGTGTGGCCTCTGGCTTCAACTCAATTTTGTGTTGAACAGCATCTACTCCACGCACATCGGTGTAGTCTTTAGCAAAAAGCCTAGGAAATTTTCTTAGCACACATTTGAACAACTCTCTTTCGTCCTTTGTAAGTGTTGTAGACAACATACCTTCTAACATTCCTTCATCTTGGACATTTTGGTTCTCTTGCGAACCTACCTCTTCCAAACTTGGGCAAGAGGTATCTTGGTTGTTTTGATTAAACCTTACCCCCATGACTTTGATGGAAGACTCCTCTTCAGTAATGCAAGACATTGTTTCTCATAAGCAAAAAGACTTAGATGACTACTACTTGTACAAGCAAGAGTTTCTACGTCTTTGGGCTCTATGGATACGAAATGTTGCTAACCCTGGTGATGGTGCAGAATTTTTAAAGAAGGAGAGGTTCATAGCCGGACTCTTTCCTAAACTTAAGGTAAAAGTTGAGGCGGGTGCACCTGCTACTTTTGATGCAGCTGAAACTAGGGCTGCTGAGAAGTATAGGAAACTCAAGTGCTTAAGGGGAGAGGTTCCAATAGAAGGTCTTAAACCCAAAGGTAAGTCACAACCATCAACATCTAGGGAGCTTCCTGAGGTAACGGCTGAAGTGATTGAGAAGTTAAATGAATCTTTAAGCAGCCTGTCAATTCACCTTGCACAAGCTGTAGGTCCAAAGGGACAAGCAAAGAAGTCAGAAGAGAGAGAGCCACGAACTAGGAGAGTCTTGCAATGTTGGAATTGCGGAGAGTCTGGACATGGGATGTATAATTTTCCTTGGCCCCGTGGAGAGCCAGGGAGACCTAACTTGAATTACCCAGTGATGAATGCAGGAGAAGGAGCTGGTCAACAACCAAGGCTTCTACAAAGGCCAAATGGACCAAGACCACCTCCACAAGGGGTAGAAGGAGTTCCACCTTTGCCAGATCCAAATGTGCATGTGATAGAGGTGACAAATTCAAATGAGGTTGACATGGAAGCCAATGGCATTAAGCGTGGCCGAGGAAAAGGTAAAGAGAAAGAAGGAGTCACATCACAGAGTGACCATGGACAAGGCAAGAAGGCAAAGGAAACCAAGGAAACCAAGAGGACTCGACGTCGTATCAACCTCCAAGACTTCCCTCTTGGACATGGTATGGCTCCGTACAACTTGTTGGAAGACATGAGAGGTAAGGGTCCTGATATTTCATGGCCTCAATTTCTTGCATTATGTCCACAAGTTAGGAGGGATTTAACAAGGGCAGTTAGCACTAGGAGAAAGGTAAAAGAGAGTGTGCCTGTTGTAAAAATTGCACAAGCTGAAATGAATGAGGACATTACACCGGTGCTAGACTGTTACATCAAAGGAAGATTGGTTAGGAAAGGTCTAGTGGATGGGGGTGCACAAATTTGCATCATGACAGAGGGACTCATGCAAAGACTAGGCATGCACATCCAGGAGACACCTGAAATCAAAGTCAAGATGGCAAACAATAGCAAGGATAGGTGTGTAGGCATTTGTAAAAATGTCTGTATAGAGGCCTTTGGCATTAAGAAAGCGGTGGATTTTTATGTTATGTTGACCAAGGGAAGTGGTTATCCATTTATCCTAGGAAGACCATGGCTAATGAAAATGCGAGCTTTGCAGGATTGGGAGAGTGGGAAATTAATTTGCAGGAATGAAAATCATAAGAAGGTTGTCTTTGACATGAAGGAGCAACGCCAAGAGGAGCTCCATGAAGAATCATCTCAAAGTGAGACGGAAGAAGGTTGGACCGATAGCACTTCAGAAGAAGAGAGTAGCGGCAGCATTACTGAAGAGGAGTCTTCCATCGAAGTCATGGGGGTAAGGTTTAAGCCAAGCAACCAAGAGACCTCTTGTCAAGGCTTGGAGGAGGTAGGTCCTCAAGAGAACGAAGGTGTTCAAGATGAAGGGATGCTGGAAGGTATGCTATCAAAAACACTTACAAAGGATGAAAGAGAGGAGTTCAAATGTGTGCTAAGGAAGTTTCCTAGGCTTTTTGCTAAAGACTACACCGACGTGCGTGGGGTAGATGTTGTTCAACACAAGATTGAGTTAAAGCCTGCGGCCACACCTAAAGCTCAAAAGCTACGAAGGCTAGGAGTTATAAAGGAACAGGCTCTACTCAAGGAGGTAAGAAAGCTTCTAGCAGCATGTTTCATTTATCCAGTGGAGAATTCAGGGTGGGTCTCTCCCATTGTTGTCACTCCTAAGAAAAATGGCAAGTGGAGGGTGTGTGTGGATTACCGTCCCCTCAATGAGGCAACAAAAAGAGATCACTTTCCCCTCCCATTCCAGGATGAGATACTAAATGAGGTAGCTGGTCATGAGAAGTACACTGTATGCGATGGTTACTCAGGTTACTTTCAAATAGGGATTGCATTGGAGGATCAATTGAAAACAACCTTTGTCACTCCTTGGGGTTGTTATGCTTTTAGAGTCATGCCATTTGGTCTGACAAATGCTCCTGCAACATTCCAACGTTTCATGAACATGGTGTTTCAAGCATTCTTTGGAAAGTCAATTAGGGTGTTCATTGATGATTTTTGCATTTATAGCTCAAAATCATTGCATCTACAAAGGGTAGAAGAAGGTTTAAAGAAGCTCTACGACATGGGAGTTCAACTCAACCCCGACAAGTGCCACATAGGTGAGGATGAAGTGATCTTGCTCGGTCACAAGGTTTCCTATAAAGGCATTGAGGTGGATCCTTCAAAGTCAAAGGCTCTTATTGAGATCCCATCACCGAAGAGTCTTAAGGAGGTCATCTCTTTCATTCAGAAGGTGAAGTATATGTCACGCTTCATTCACTTAGCCTCGGAGTTGCTTCATCCTTTGCAAAAGTTGACACAACAAGTAGAATTTGCATGGTCTGATGAGCTTGAAGAGTATTTTTGTAACATTAAAGCCATTTTTTCAGAGCTACCAACACTCATGCCTCCTTGTTGGGAGTACACATTCTTTGTTAGCTCTAGTGTTGGAAGGGAAACAATTGGTGCTGTGTTGCTACAACAAGATCCCCACAGTACAAGGATGCGACCCATCTACTTTGCTAGTAGGGTCATGAATGCTTTGGAGAGAGACTACACAGAAGCAGAACTCATGATGCTTTCTCTGATGTTTGCGGTGAGAAAGTTTAGATCTTACCTACTACCAAAACCTTTTGTAATTCTCACTGCAGAAAATTTGTTCCCTTGGGTGTCATCTCAAATGAATCTTAGTACTAGGATCTCAAAGTGGATTATGGAGTTGCAAGAGTTCCAATACTCTTTCAAGGTAGAAGATACTATGCATGCACAATTGGCAGGGATTCTCACTTATAGGGTACATGAGAAGGAAATTAAGGTGCCTCAAGTAAAGACCCTACCATTGCCACCACCAAAAAGTATTCCCAATGCTTTTACCTTGTTCTTTGATGGAACTTTTCGACGAGCCACAGGGAAAGCAGGGGGAGGGCTAGTGTTGCTCAACCCAAGTGAAGAGGTGGTCATGAAAGAGAAGGTCAATCTACTAGGTTCAACTAGCAACAATGAAGCAGAATACGACACACTACTTCATGGTTTGAAGATGTGCATTGGCCAAGGGATAAAACGTCTCATGGTAAAGGGAGATGCACTTCTCATTGTTAAACAGATTTTAGGCATTTGGGCATGCAAGAATGAAAGCTTAAGGAAAAAAGTTCATGCCATTCGTAGGATGTTTAATCAGTTTGAAGAAGTGCAAGTATATCATATTCACTATATCATATTCCGAGGAAACAAAATGAAGATGCCGATTTACTTGCACAACAAGCAGTTACATGTGTTGAGAGAGAAGTGCAGGTCATCATGGTGGCAGCAACTGTCAAGCAACCGAGATACCAGGGATTGGAGTCATTGGCTCCCATCATTGGCTACATTTTGGAGGGTGAGTTTCCACCAGACTTCACAAAATCTCAGAAGAGGAGACTCATGAAGAAGGCAAGCATGTATCTCTTCCTAGAAGGCTCCCTCTATCAAAGAGGGAAGGATAAAGTGTGTAGAAGAGTACCAACTATCGCGGAAATTCCAGCCATTCTAAAAGGTTTGCATGAAGAGGCATGTGGTGGTCATTTTTCCCAAGAATTAACTGTGAAGAATATTTTGCTTGTGGGGTATGTTTGGCCAAGTCTGCATGTGGATGTCCAACATTGGTGTAAAAGTTGTCACAATTGTCAGGTAAATGGGAATAGAAGATTGATTTATGGTCCAAGGCAAATTGTGCTTGCAAATGGACCCTTTGAAAAGTGGGGCATTGATGCTATGGGTCCTCTGCCTAGGACAAAAAATGGTAAACTCTACATTCTAGTGGCTGTAGACTATATGACTAGGTGGGTGGAAGCACAAAGTGTGGCAAAGGTAAATGAGAGGACATTGAGCAAATTCGTCTACACTCACATTTGTTGTAGATTTGGCACACCTTTGGAGATTGTTTCTGATAATGGTCCAGGGTTTAGAAAGGGATTGCTCACAGAAGTCTGAAGAACTTCGCATTCTACATCGTCACAGTACACCCTACTATCCCCAATCAAATGGTTTGGTAGAAAAAGCTAATGGTGTCATTGCAGGCATCATTAGAAAGATGGTGAAAAACAAGACAAAGTTTTGGGATGACTTCTTGGATGGTGCCTTGTGGGCGTATCGAACCACATATAGGGAAGCCATGGAGTTCACACCATTTCACTTGGTCTATGGTCAAGAGGCTTTACAGCCAATTGAACTAAACATTCCAACAATGCGACTTCATGGAAAATCAGCACAAGATGATCAAGAAGCATGGATGGATCGACTTCTTACCTTAGCTGAGCTTGAGTGGAAAAGAGAAGCAGCATACGAGTGCTATAAGAGGAAAGCCACATAGACAAAGGAGAAGCTTGACAAGAAACTGAAGGACAAAGGCATCAATGAAGGAGATCTTGTGCTAAGGTATGACAATCGACTCGATAATCGTTTTGATACCAAATTTGAAACAAGATGGCAGGGGCCATACATAGTCAAGAAGGCTTTCAATTCAAGTTACTATCAACTTATGGACTTGAATGGGAAAGAGCACTCCAGGAAGGTAAACGGCTATCGCTTGAAGCCTTACTTGAGTCGCCTTCCACCAAAGGATCTACCAGAGCAAAAGGCAACTATCCCATGTAAGTATTGTTCCATGAAGCATGAGTGTAACACAAACCAAAATTCCAAGGGGCCAAACAATGAAGATCTTGTCAAGGACTCTGAAGCACTCTCTTTGGAAAAGATTCTTTATGATGGTACATGAATATACCATCATCCTGGGGGAGGGCTAATGATAGCCGTTTTTCGGCTCTCTGTGATTGCCATAGTGAGTTATTCCCCCCTATCAAATCACTCAAACACTGTGGTTACCCTCACCCTTTCACTGTATATAGGTGCGTGTGAGTTAGGGGACTTTTCCCATATCTCCTTACTGAAATAAAAAACCCTCAATTAGCTAGTCATGGGGCTAGTTGAGCCAAAAAAACAAAAAAATATAAGTATATTATGGCCCATGCGTATGTAAATGTTTCTTTGTATATAGGGCCTAAATAAAAGATTTTTTCATAATTATTTTGGTATTTATTTAAATATTTTTACCTAGGTGTGTGTTATTTATGCTCTGTACATTGCCTCACCATTACCACCATTTTTCATACTCTTTATTTCATTAAGAAATATTTTCATGTAAGCTTCTCTTATATTTGGTGTAACTCCACCCCAACAAAAATCCAAAAAAACTAGTTTTATTTATGTGTATATTTTTTCACTATTGTGATTTTTCCCTTCCTACATTTATTTTGTTTTTTTTCTAAAAAATTAGAACACCAAAAATATTTATCTTTTTATGGTAGCCTCATGATGAGAGAGATTTCTTTTGACCCCTTTATATTTTTTCCACTTATATTATTTATATTTGACATGTACATATTTTTTAGACCCCTCAATATTTGATTTTCTTAGTTGTACTATTCACTTATATCATGATCTCAACAATATCTTCAATTATAGAATTCAAAAGAATCATCCAAAGAAGGACCCCACAAGGACCTTGTGCAGTGGAAAAAAACGTTCGGTTTTGCTGAATTTTTAAAGTTCACTTGCTCTCCGAATTTGAAAAGGTGATACAAACAAAAGTTGTAGCTCAAGGGCTGGACTTTTGCCTCAAATTTTTTCATATTTTTTTGAGCTACGAGCTGTGAGCTATGATTTTATTAGTGGACCCCAGTTTTCCCATGCTATGCAGCCACACTCTCTCTTCCACTTTATCATTTTCCTCTTTCACACACACTTCTCCACTCATCATCCCCACCTCTCTCACCACTCCTCTATGCACCCTACTCACCTTCTCCTCAACCTTGAAGAACAAGAGAAACCATGGTGAACTCATACCTCCCACACACAATTCATTCCAAAATTGACCACCTAGTCTCATTTTTCCTCCTCCAAATTACCCATATCTATCGAAAAAACCACAAAATTCAGCCTCTTCTCTTGAAAGACAGCATCATGGTGGTTGATTACTCAACTTCAATTACCTTGTCTCTCAAGGAAGGTCAAGAGTGGAGAAAAAATGTACCGTCAAAGCTAGTGGACCGTCAACAAGCGTCAAAATTGGCCCTACTCAAGACACTTGGAGCATCAACCTTGTAAGAAATCCACCTTTTGTTACCTCTTAAGAGTTTTTCTTCCTTATTTGTATTCTACATGGATACTCCCATTGTAAATATCCAATTCCATTTGTAAATTAATACTAACTCTACTAACACTAACCCACTATGAAAAGTCCTATCACCTCCATTTCTCTCCTCTCTCTTTCCCCACCAACTTCTTGATAATTCCAAGCAAAAGAAATTAGATAAATTACTCAAAATCTAACCCAACCATGGTTAGAGGAGTAACCCTAGCCTTCAAAATTGCTATAAAAGGAGGGTGTAGCTAGCACAACAAGGGGGGAGAAGAAAGAGCACTATGCTATAGCTTGAGAAGCCAAGCTCAATCTCTTGAGAAGGAGCTCTTGAGTGGAATCTCATTGGCATTAGGCATATGTATGTGTTTTATTAGGGGTGATTAGCAAGGGAACTCTATGCCATTGTAAGAGAGAGTGATCATTCAATTGAGAGTAGGAAATCTATCATTTCTCCTACTAGTGTAAGCCCAACATTTGCTGAATCAAGGAGGGTGAATTTGGACTAAGCATGGATACCTTGTCTCCCTTCCAACGTGAAGTCATGGACAATAATGATGTGTAAGTGTCTTGGTGTTTTATTTAAGTTCTTGATAGCTTGTCTCCGGGTATTGTTATCAATTTAGCCATAAATCCCACATGCTGTAAGAGGGCGACAGGGTGGAGAGGACTCCCCTGGCCTTAAGACAGTGATTGGGGTGGCTTTTCTCTTGTGATGTGTTGTGGTGTAATTTACTCAGTCTATGTTGAACAAATACTAATCTCACTTTGATTGATCATGACAGATTTGTAAGAAGGCATTAGTGCAACAAGCACCCCCTTCCCCCTTCTCTCTCTTTCTTACATATATATATTTATGTTTTCTTGATCATTAACGATACACTTCAAAGCAGCCCGAGCACCATCTCTCTCTCTCTCTCTCTCTCTCTCTCTCTCTCTCTCGTGTTTTAGTGTGTGAGAGTGTTCCATTGGTGTTAGGGTTAGTGTAAATTCCTTGCTTGTTTGTGGGTTGCTCTAACGATTCTCCTCTTTTGCGTCCTAGTTCGCTCTTAAACTAGGTGGTGCCCCTTGTGTAGTTGGGATTTGGCTGTGGGTTTGTTGTTTTGGTTTGTGTTGTATTGTGTGCCAGCCCCATTGAGCAGCACGGGAGCCTTGATGGGTGTCTAGAGGTTGCTCTTCTTGTTGCCCGCCCCGGACCGCTTCAAATTGGTGCCCCCACGGAGGAACGACTTGTGTATGTTTTGTGAAGGCTCAACCTTTAGCATAATCAAGTAGCTTGCATGAATCACGAGAATTTTTATGATCCCTTCATTCCCATTGCAAGGCAAATGGTACACATAATTGTTAGTACTAAGTTGCAATTTCAGCGAGTAATTCGTAGAATTCTAGGTCCTCTTAGGTTAGCCGAGATAAACACTTCGGTAAATCCTTTTATTTTGCCTCTCATTAGGTACGATATTAGCTTGGACGTCTATATTTTTGTGTTATTTTAAGCATTAGGACATGCATAGGCCATGGATAATGGCCCAGGAATAGAGGTTTTTCCCTTTCATTTTACTCCACACATTAGAATAAACGTTGCAATTAGTAGAAAGATCCATTTTCAACAACGAATGGTGTTCATGTTTGGTGCCCAAAGAGTAGGAGAAATTCTTGCATCACCAAACCCTGTCATTCTACCTCTCATCAACGACCACACTTCTTTTGATGTACATGTGTTCATTTTATTTTAAAATGAAGTGCAGCCCGGCAAAATAGTGTGTATGTTTGTTTTTTCTTTGTCCAAGTTGTTACAAGAAACAAAAAAAGATCATTTGTTCTAACAGGGAATGTGTGTGCAGTGAAAGTTCAATCCTTAGAGATCTAGCTCTATTACCAATTGAGTTGCAGGAGCAAGTAGTAAGGCGTCTCCCTCATAACAAGAGGGTGGTGAAGTTAAGACGAAAGGTCCTACGCGTGGATTCCATTTTCCTCTTGTTGTTGGGCACTAAGGAAGACCGCGCATTCATCCAACTAGTGTGTGCCCTAAGATTGGTAAATAGAGTGAAATTGGCGTTTGGCGAGTGCATTTCACCATTGAGGAAGACTCTTCAGGAAACTTGCGGCCAGAGTTCATGGTTCATAGACTCACATTTGGTGAATTTTTCCCTCATTTGCGTCTTATTAATAGTCTTCCTTTCGCTTTCAACAAAGGAGATAGGGAGCTATTCAGAGCTTGTCTTAATAAAGAGAGCATAGAAAAGATTGCAAATTTGTATAAATTCTCATCCTTCTCTACTTTCTATGACACTTTGTTCATAGAGACATTGTAAATCTCTTTATGCTTTTGAATGATTTAACCATAATCCTAAGGAGTTTTTGTCCAGGAATTTTGTAGCACAAGTGGAGTCTTTAAATCTTGCAAACTTGATTGGACTTGATGAGGATGTTCTTTATGAAATTGTGAGAAGGTTGCCTCACTCCGACTGTGTGGAACTCGAAGGAAAGGAGCTCCTAGTCAATTGCTACTTTCTCACGGCCTTCAACGAGCATGAAGATCTAGTTTTTATACAAACCGCTTGTGCGTTGGGAATTGTAGAGCAAGTGCAATTTATCACTTGGGACGTGGTTGCTCTTTTGGATCCAGAAAATGAAGTTCTAGAGATTTCTGTTTATCGCCTTAGCTTTGAAGAATTTCAACCCTTCTTAGAGCTCATCAATAGTCTACCTTTTTGTTTTGATCAAACAAATCGAGACCTCATTGAAGCTTGGATAGCTGAAGAAGAAAACCTAGAGTGGTATTTTCTTACTTCTTCATTTGCAGGCGAGTGGTTCTAAATCTCTATTGTATCCCTTATTGTAACTCGTGTTGTAATCTTTCATAATAATGGAGAGCCAACGCCAAATGTCTGGATATCCTCTTTTCTTTGGAGAGCCTGGAGAGGATGCAGAATTATTTTTAGCAAATTTCAAGATGTCTTGCCGTATCAAGAGGATAGTAACCGATCAAGAACGTGTAGAAATGTTTGAGGTGGTCCTTAGGAAAGATGCTAATACTTGGTTTGACTCTTTGCCTGAGGAAGTTAAGGGGAATTACATAGAAGTTTTGAATCGTTTTAAGAGATACTTCTTTGATCCCCAAAACACTCAAAAGCTATGGCAAGACATTGTTTCTCATAAGCAAAAAGACTTAGATGACTACTACTTGTACAAGCAAGAGTTTCTACGTCTTTGGGCATTGCTCCTTCATGTCAAAGACAACGTTCTTATGATTGTAATTCCTGCAAATTAGCTTTCCACTCTCCCAATCCTGCAAAGCTCGCATTTTCATTAGCCATGGTCTCCCTAGGATAAATGGGTAACCATTTCCTTTGGTAGACATGACATAGAAATCCACTGCCTTCTTAATGCCAAAGGCCTCCACAGAGACATTTTTACAAATGTCTACACACATAGCTTTGCTATTGTTTGCCATCTTGACTTTAATTTCATGTGTCTAATGGATGTGCATGCCTAGTTTTTGCATCAGTCCCTCTGTCATGATGCAAATTTGTGCACCCCCATCCACTAGATTTTTTCTAACCAATCTTCCTTTGATGTAACAATCTAGCACAGGTGTAATATCCTCATTCATTTCAGCATGTGCAATTTTTAGAACAGGAACACTCTCTTTTATCTTTCTCCTAGTGCTAACTGCCTTTGTTAAATCCCTCCTAACATGTGGGCATAATGCAAGAAACTGAGGCCATGAGATATCAGGACCCTTACCTCTCATGTCTTCCAATAGGTTGTATGGAGCCATACCATGTCCAAGAGGGAAGTCTTGGAGATTGATACGACGTCGAGTCCTCTTAGCTTCCTTGGTCTCCTTTGCCTTCTAGCCTCGTCCATGGTCACTCTGTGATGTGACACCTTCTTTCTCTTTACCTTTTCCTCGGCCATGCTTAATGCCATTTGATTCCATGTCAACCTCATTTGAGTTTGTCACCTCTACCACATGCACATTTGGGTCTGGCAAAGGTGGAACTCCTTCTACCCCTTGTGGAGGTGGTCTTGCTCCATTTGGTCTTTGTAGAAGCCTTGGTTGTTGACCAGTTCCTTCACCTGCATTCATCAATGGGTAATTCAAGTTAGGTCTCCCTGGCTCCCCACGGGGCCAAGGACAATTATACATCCCATGTCCAGACTCTCCGCAATTCCAACATTGCAAGACTCTCCTAGGTAGTGGATCTCGCTCTTCAGACTTCTTTTCTTGTCCCTTTGGACCTACAGCTTGTGCAAGGTGAATTGACAAGCTGCTTAAAGATTAATTTAACTTCTCAATCACTTCCACCGTTACCTCCAGAAGCTCCCTAGATGTTGATTCTTGTGACTTACCTTTGGGTCTAAGACCTTCTATTGGAACCTCTCCCCTTAGGCACTTGAGTTTTCTATATTTCTCACCAGCCCTAGTTTCAGCTGCATCAAAGGTAGCAGGTGCACCCGCCTCAACTTTTATCTTAAGGTCAGGAAAGAGTCTGGCTATGAACCTCTCCTTCTTTAGGAACTCTGCACCATCACCAGGGTTAGCAACATTTCTTACCCATACAGCCCAAAGATGTAGAAACTGTTGCTTGTACAAGTAGTAGTCATCTAAGTGTTTTTGCTTATAAGAAACAATGTCTTGCCATAGCTTTTGAGTGTTTTGGGGATCAAAGAAGTATCTCTTGAAATGATTCACAACTTCCGTGTAATTCCCTTTAACTTCCTCAGGCAAAGAGTCAAACCAAGTGCTAGCATCTTTCCTAAGGACCACTTCAAACATCTTTACACGTTCTTGATCAGTTACTATCCTCTCGATACGACACGACATCTTGAAATTTGCTAAAAATAATTCTGCATCCTCTCCAGGCTCTCCAAAGAAAAGAGGATATCCAGACCTTTGGCGTTGGCTCTCCATTGAATTGATTTCAAAGTGACGGGTTTTTGTTTTTTCTTTCTTTAAAAGATTTACACAATAATATTTTCTAAATTGCAATCTATTCTACAACAAAATAAAAATATTTACATCAAATGACCTATGATAATCAATAAGAGGTAGGATGACAAGGTTTGGTGACACAAGAATTTCTCCTACTCTTTGGGCACCAAACATGAACACCATACGTTGTTGAAAATAGATTTTTCTATTAATTGCAATGTTTATTCTAATGTGTGGAGTGAAATGAAAGGGGAAAACCTCTATTCTTGGGCCATTATCCATTGTCTATGCATGACCTTATGCTTAAAACAAAACAAAAATATAGACGTCCAAACTAAGGTCGTACCTAATGAGAGGCAAAATAAAAGGATTTACTGATGCGTTTATCTCTGTCAACCTAAGAGGACCTAAAATTCTATGAATTACACGTTGAAATTGCAACTTAGTACTAACAATTATGTGTACCTTTTGCCTTGCAATAGGAATGAAGGGATCATACAAATTCTCGTGATTCATGCAAGCTACTTGATTATGCTAAAGGTTGAGCCTACACAAAACATACACAAGCCGTCCTTAGTGGGGGCACCAATTTGAGGCGGTCCGGGGCGGGCAACAAGAAGAGTGGCCTCTAAACATCCTTCGAGGCTCCCGTGCTGCTCAATTGGGGCTGGGGCAAGCACAATAAGAGACAACAACAACCCACAGCCCGAAACCAAACAAGAAAAGGGGCACCACCTAGTTGTAGATGCGAACTAGGACGCATGTGATATCTCCTTGTACTCAAACGCACAAAGAGAGGGGAATGCAAGATAGCCACACACACCAAACACAAACATTCACCACGCCAGAGAAAGGTAAAGTGCAAAAATCAACTTGAGAAACTCAGTCTTAGCCTTAAAGACTAGATGCACACAAAGCTTGATGAGAAATAGAGAGAACACAAAACTTGACCTTGTTGCCAATACAAAAATTATCGTAGGGTCACGGGAGCCCTCTCACTGAGCACCCTCTTACAATTTACCTTTTAGGCAAACAATTCAACAAGCCCTCAAACCACCAAGCATGAAATGGCACAAAAAACTTCAAGGACAATATACCTTCAACCGCCTGATGAGCCAACTTATCAAGTCAATTTGGAGAGAAGAGTCGTAGTTGCAGCATACAATTGCACCCAAAACTATGAATCTTATTTATGGACAAGAGTAGGCTACAAGTGTGATTGCAGAGTATAGTATCACTCCACTCCTATAGATGGCATAACTAACTTCAAGCTTGTCCATGCACCTATGTGTAGTGGTGGAATAGAGCACTCACAATGCACACACTCTACACAACTAGGCTTGAAGAGTGGTGTGTTATGTGTTGAGAATGGTGTGGTGTAGTGTGATCATGTGATGTTTTACAAGGGAGAGAAGGGCTCTATTTATAGGTTTTAGAAGCCCCGATTAGGATTAGGCCTAATCAAGTTTATTTGAAGGAATAAAAGATTATGCATATTTTTATTTTTTTTATGAGGGTGGGTCTCTCTTGTCCTTTGAGTCACATGGATGTGGGCTCAAGGGAAGAGAATTATTGAGGATGAAAGGAGAGAGGATTGAGTGAATAATTGGGGAGTGCCTACTCTAGTAGAGGGTGCATTTTACAATAAGGTTAGTGGTTAGTAGTTAGTAATTATCACTAAAAAATATTTACAAAATCATTCACCAAATGGTGAGATATATGATGACAAAATCTAGAGAAGGGATGAGCTTGTAAAGAGAGGTTGAAGCTTTGGAGAAGTTAACATTCACCTCTTTACGGCACCGGTAGAAGAAGCGGCCAGCATGGCGAAGTAACGCGTATTGATGAAGCTATGTTATCTTCAAACCTTGGAAAATTCATGATAAAAGCCTTCATTTGAAAAGGTTATCCTTGGATTTTTGCTGATTTTTTGAAGTTCTTTACAAAGCTGAAGAGAGTATGGTAATATGGACATATATGTAGAGAGAAATGGGGACACATAGCGTGTAGAAATGGAGGATGAAGGCTATGGAGGTGTGAGAGATGTGGAAATGGTGAAGAGGGTGAATTAGGACATGGGAGTTGCAGGTTTGGGAGTGGGAAGGAGAGGGAGGAGTGTGTGTGAAAGAGGAAAATGATAAAGTGGAAGAGGGAGTGTGGCTGCATAGCATGGGCAAATTGGGGTCCACCAATAAAATCATAGCTCACAGCTCGTAGCTCAAACAAATATGAAAAAAATTGAGGTTAAAGTTCAGCTCACGAGCTACAACTTTTGTTTGTATCACCTTTTCAAATTCGGGGAGCATGTGATATTTAAAAATTCAGCAAAACCGACTATTTTTTCCACTGCTTAAGGTCCTTGGAGGTCCTTCTTTGGATGATTCTTTTGAATACCTCCAAGAGTGAGCTCCCCATGGTGCATGCATGCATGCCACATACCCTTGACCTTATTTGGTAGGTCTATAATTGAAGATATTGTTGAGATCATGATATAAGTGAATAGTACAACTAAGAAAATCAAATATTGAGGGGTCTTAAAAAATATGTACATGTCAAATATAAATAATATAGGTGGAAAAAATATAAAGGGGTCAAAATAAATCTCTCTCATTATAAGTTTACCATAAAAGGATGAATATTTTTGGTGTTCTAATTTATGAGAGTAAAAGAGAATAGATGTAGGAAGGAAAAATCACAATAGTGAAAAAATATACACATAAATAAAACTAGTTTTTTTGGATTTTTGTTGGGATGGAGTTACACCAAAAATAAGAGAAGCTTACATGAAATTATTTTTATATGGAATAAAGAGTATGCAAAATGGTAAGAAAAAATATGGTAATGGTGAGTCAATGTATATAGCATAAATAACACACCATAGGTAGAAATATTTAAATAAATACCAAAATAATTATGAAAAATCTTTTTATTTAAGCCCTATATACAATGAAATATTTACACACAAATGGGCCATAATATACTTATATTTTTTATATTTTAAATTTTTTTTTGGCTCAACTAGCACAGTGACTAGCTAATTAAGGGTTTTTAAGAAGATATGGGAAAAGTCTCCTAACTCACACACGCCTATGTACAGTGAAATGGTAGGGATAACCTAAATGTTTGAGTGATTTGATAGAGGGGGTTAAATCACTATGGCAATTACAATGAGCCGAAAAATGGCTATCACTACCTTGGTCACTAGCCACCTTTTGGGCTCTAAAGATGTATCTTCTTGATCTTAAATTCATCAAACTTATCGATGCAACTTACACAAATTCCTACGCAGGTGAAGGAGAAGCTTGACAAGAAACTAAAGGACAAAGTCATCAATGAAGGAGATCTTGTGCTAAGGTATGACAGTCGACTCGACAATCGTTTTGATGCCAAATTTGAAACTAGATGGCAAGGGCCATACATAGTTAGGAAGGCTTTCAATTCAAGTTACTATCAACTTATGGACTTGAATGGGAAAGAGCACTCCAGGAAGGTAAACGGGTATCGCTTGAAGCCTTATTTGAGTCGTCTTCTACCAAAGGATCTACCAAAGATTTGTCAAAGGGCAGCTGTCTCATGTAAGTATTGTTACATGAAGCATGAGTGTAACTCCAACCAAAATTCTGAGGGGCCAAACAATGAAGATCTCGTCAAGGACTCTAAAGCATTCTCTTTGGAAAAGATGCTCTATGATGGTACATGAATATACCATCATCCTGGGGGAGGGCTAATGATAGCCGTTTTTTGGCTCTCCATAATTGCCATAGTGAGTTAACCCCCCCTATCAAATCACTCAAACATTTTGGTTATCCCTACCATTTTACTATACATAGGCGTGTGTGAGTTAGGGGACTTTTCCTATATCTTCTTAAAAACCCTTAATTAGCTAGTCACTGGGCTAGTTGAGCCAAAAAAATTAAAAAAAATATAAAAAATATAAGTATATTATGGCCCATTTGTGTGTAAATATTTCATTGTATATAGGGCCTAAATAAAAAGATTTTTCATAATTATTTTGGTATTTATTTAAATATTTCTACCTATGGTGTGTTATTTATGCTATGTACATTGACTCACCATTACCATATTTTTTCTTACCATTTTACATACTCTTTATTCCATATAAAAATAATTTCATGTAAGCTTTTCTTATTTTTGGTGTAACTCCATCCCAACAAAAATCCAAAAAAACTAGCTTTATTTATGTGTATATTTTTTCACTATTGTGATTTTTCCTTCCTACATCTATTCTCTTTTACTCTCATAAATTAGAACACCAAAAATATTCATCTTTTTATGGTAGACTTATAATGAGAGAGATTTATTTTGACCCCTTTATATTTTTTCCACCTATATTATTTATATTTGACATGTACATATTTTTTAAGACCCCTCAATATTTGATTTTCTTAGTTGTACTATTCACTTATATCATGATCTCAACAATATCTTCAATTATAGACCTACCAAATAAGGTCAAGGGTATGTGGCATGCATGCATGTACCATGGGGAGCTCACTCTTGGAGGTATTCAAAAGAATCATCCAAAGAAGGACCTCGTAAGGACCTTGTGCAGTGGAAAAAATAGTCGGTTTTGCTGAATTTTTAGAGATGACATGCTCCCCGAATTTGAAAAGGTGATACAAACAAAAGTTGTAGCTCGTGAGCTGAAATTTCACCTCAACTTTTTTCATATTTTTTTGAGCTATTAGCTGTGAGCTATGATTTTATTGGTGGACCCCAGTTTGCCCATGCTATGCAGCCACACTCCCTCTTTCACTTTATCATTTTCCTATTTCACACACACTCCTCCCTCTCCTTCCCACTCCCAAACCTGCAACTCCCATGTCCTAATTCACCCTCTTCACCATTGCCACATCTCTCACACCTCCATAGCCTTCATCCTCCATTTCTACACCCTATGTGTCCCCCTTTCGCTCTACATATATGTCCATATTACCATACTCTCTTCAGCTTTGTAAAGAACTTCAAAAAATCAGCAAAAATCCAAGGATAACCTCTGCAAATGAAGGATTTTATCATAAAGTTTCCAAGGTTTGAAGATAATATAGCTTCATCGACACGCGTTACTTCGCCATGCTGACCTCTTCTTCTACTGGTGCTGTAAAGAGGTGAATGTCAACTTCTCCAAAGCTTCAACCTCTCTTTACAAGCTCATCCCTTCTCTAACTTTTCTCATCATATATCTCACCATTTGGTGAATGATTTTGTAAATATTTTTTAGTGATAATTACTTACTACTAACTACTAACCTTATTGTAAAATGCACCCTCTACTAGAGTAGGCACTCCCCAATTATTCACTCAATCCTCTCTCCTTTCATACTCAATAATTCTCTTCCCTTTAGCCCACATCCATGTGACTCAAAGGACAAGAGAGACCCACCCTCATAAAAACAATAAAAATATGCATAATCTTTTATTCCTTCAAATAAACTTGATTAGGCCTAATCCTAATCGGGGCTTCTAAAACCTATAAATAGATCCCTTCTCTCCCTTGTAAAACATCACATGATCACATTACACCACACCATTCTCAACACATAACACACCACTCTCCAAGCGTAGTTGTGTAGAGTGTGTGCATTGTGAGTGCTCTATTCCATCACTACACATAGGTGCATGGAGAAGCTTGAAGTTAGTTATGCCATCTATAGGAGTGGAGTGATACTATACTCTGCAATCACACTTGTAGCCTACTCTTGTCCATAAATAAGATTCATAGTTTTGGGTGCAATTGTATGCTGCAACTACGACTCTTCTCTCCAAATTGACTTGATAAGTTGGCTCATCAGGTGGTTGAAGGTATATTGTCCTTGAAGTTTGCTGTGCCATTTCATGCTTGGTGGTTTGAGGGCTTGTTGAATTGTTTGCCTAAAAGGTAAATTGTAAGAGGGTGCTCGGTGAGAGGGCTCGCGTGACCCTAAGACAATTTGTGTATTGGCAACAAGGTCAAGTTTTGTGTTGTCTCTCTATTTCTCATCAAGCTTTGTGTGCAACTAGTCTTTAAGGCTAAGACCGAGTTGCTCAAGTTGATTTGTGCGCTTTACCTTTTTCTGGCGTGGTGAATGTTTGTGTTTGGTGTGTGTGGCTATCTTGCATTCCCCTCTCTTTGTGCGTTTGAGTACAAGGAGATATCACATGCGTCCTAGTTCGCATCTACAACTAGGTGGAGCAGCACGGGAGCCTCTAAGGGTGTTTAGAGGCCACTCTTATTGTTGCCCGCCCCGGACCGCCTCAGTAGCTTAGTGTCCACCGAGGAGAGTGTAACACCAATTATTGAGGAGGGTAGTGATACTGGCACTTCATCAAACAAATCCTTCTTCATGATGGGTAGTCAACAGCCAGGATGTTTCACCTATGGAGGACCAATGCCAGGAGGAAGCACCTCCCTAAATCCTTGGAACAATTCCAAATTCACTATAATCTTCTTAGAAGGAACAAACTCGAGGGGAGCCCTAGTTTATTCTGACTATCGAGAACGCAAGTGTATTTGTATTGAAGAAAGGCCAGCTCAGAGACTGGAGATAATTCGAGTCTATGATGATGGAGATAGATTTCGAGACGAAAAGGGGAACCACTATCTGATAGTTAATAACCCTGAGGATTACAATAGATATGGAGATAACGTGGCAAAAGGAAAAATGGTTTCAGAAACTAAAGAACCACCTCCAAACATTGATCGACCTGGAGCGCTTTTTATGTATGATAAGAAAACAACCAGGGTTTCAACTTATAATGAGAATGTGGGAATTTACAAGCATGAGAGCGAGGGAATAGTCTCTTCCTTTCGTTGCAAAGAACCCTACCCAAACGAGTTAAGCAAAGACAAGCTTCTTTACTTATTCTCTTATGAAATTGCTATGGGGAAGGATATCGTTTTTGTTGATAAGTATGGGTGAGAATACAAACGTATTCTCCCAGAGGAGGTAGAAAAGACAACAATTCCAAGAGCATCAACATATGCCCCCGAAGAAGTGCCAAGATCCACCTACACCCCTAGCAAGTCGAAAAATCCCTTTTCAGAAGATTACGATGAGACCTCACATTCTACCCGATAGTAGACATTCAACAACCAAAACCAACCAGCAACCCAGCCATCATTGCAGGCATGGCTTCGACAGAGTGCAACATTAGAACAAGACCAAAACCGAGATTATCAAGCCGCACGAGGGCTAAGGGATTTACAAGAACCACCACTCTATTCAAGGTATGAAGGCGAGAGTAAGCCAAAAAATCAACGGTCAACAGATCTTGGAAGACCACCCGTAAAACGAGTTCGAAGAGATGAACCATCTCTTGCAAGAACTGTTAGAAATTATGGCTTAGGAGCACCAGTGGGAGAGGAACCCGGCCACTATCGAAGGCTAGAGGAGGTATATATATTGGGACGAGGAGATCCAATGATGAGAATCGTAGACCATCGTAGAATTAGACCTTCTCAGGTGCAAAAATGGGTAAACAAGAAATACACGGGAAACAGAGATCCTAGAGATCATGTAGCAGCCTTTGTGCGTGTAATTACAGCTGAAGAGGTGTTAGAATTCCCTACCCAATTTGCAGGGTTTGGACTAACCCTAGAGGATGACGCTGCTACTTGGTTTGACTCTGTGGAGCGTAGAGACTTTGAGTCTATGGAGAAGGTGTTTGAGGAGTTTATCGAGGAATTCTCACAAAGGGAAATAGCTCATAATATAGTCTCACAAATCCATAAATTCAAACAGAAAGATGGAGAATCTGTGCAAAAGGAAGCCCTACGACTAAAAAGATATGCTAAGTTCTGTCCTGTGGAAGAACTGCCAACTCAGTCCAGACTTATGCTCATATTTATCCAAGGACTATGGAATGCAGATCTCCAGAAGGACTTACATATGAAGAGGAGCACGATGTTAAATGAGTTAACTAAGGAGGCTCTTTACCTTGTGGACAATTGTGCGGTCTACAAAGAGGGTGAGTTCAAGGATCTTGACGAGGATTCATCCTCACAAACAAAGTGGAAGCAAGTCCGCTAAGACAACACTGAAAGGAGAAGTAGCTCAGGAGCAACTTGTAGAGGAAATGCTAAAAAGGATTAACTTGTAGGCCAAACCGCAGGCTAAACAGCCCAAGTGGTGTGCTATTGAACAAAAATGGACAAACCATGGGACGGAGGAATGTTATTATAACAAGGGATATGTGAGAGAGAGACCTTACGCTCCCCAAGCTCAGGTAGCATCTCCTCAACTTCCACCGATGCCTAGGTATCAAGCAGGCAACCTACCAGGACCTGTAGGTGTAGAAAGACCACAACCAGTGTTGGGGCAACAACCACCCCTACCAGGATTACGACCAGTTGGCATAAGATACACACCAACAGTAACCAAACCAAAAGAGAAGGCTTTGGTGCCTATGCATGCATATTACGAAGATCCCAATGGATATGCTGTAAATCCTATCTATTATCCACCAGAAGAACCCTCAACGCCAGAACCATGGAGCATGATAGGAAGTGTAGAACCACCTACAGTTGCACAGGCAACAGGAGAAGGAAGATATAGCTTGGATGAACAAACATTGTTGTTCATAGCCAACGGAGGCATGGGCGGGTAGAGACATGCATACCAACAAAGAGGAGATCAAGGAGCACCTCAACAACCTAAGGGACCCTGCTACAAGTGTGGTGGAGACCATTGGCTAAGAGATGGTCCTCATGATGAGATCATTAGAGCCAACGCGTATTGAACCGAGTGTGGAGTTACTCATTTGATTCCTGATTGCCCTAAGAACGCGATCAAAGGAGCAAAGACTACCTTGAACATACTGGAAGCAGTGCCTTCTAGTGGAGGGTCAGAAAAACGAGACAGTCATACCTATTCAGGCAGTAACACGAGCCCAAGCTCAAAGAATGACGAATGAACCAATAATTGAAGAGCGAAAAACCGATGCCCCAAGTTCAGAAACGAAAAATCAGAGAAGCACTTGGAAAGCTAGAAAGGCGTGTATGAAAGCCAGGAGAGAACGAGAGCAAACGGTTCTATCCGAGGAGTTAAAACACACAAAAGATAGATTAGAGAGATTAGAGAGATTAGAGAATCTAGCTAGCCTAAGCTCACACACTGTGGCACCCATAACACCCAAGGAAATAGCAGAACCCAAAAGTGCAGGATCAGGATGATCAGTACTGGCAGACAAGGTAAATGAGCAGTTAGATGCAATTTTAAGAGCTTACGAAGCTAAACTCAAAAAGAACCAAACCCAAGAGCAAAGATGGATGACTTATCCATATGCTGAAATAGAAAAACAGAGGTTGGAAATGTGTAGAAAGATGATTGAAACAGCTCAATCCTTGATAGAAAACCCGCTTGGTAAACCTGCAAGTTGGCATGAAGTACCAGCTCCAACCCCTATCAAACCAGCTTTACAGAAACAAGTAGAAACGAAAGAAAGACTCACGAATGCCTCTGAGTCTAGGGGAGAACCTATCATAGTGCCAAATACAACAGATAAGGCAAGTGAGGGGTTCCAGCCTAAAACATTGGTAGAAATGGATAAGGATTGTAACGGTTTAGATGACCTGTGGAAGCAAATCCGTGATGCCAACGAAGCTAACAGGGTGAGTTACCACATGATTAGAGCAAGAAAAGAGAAAAATGAGATCTCACCTCCTATTGAAGAATTTGAGGCAGGATCACAAATAAACTTCGATATGCATTCACAAGGGGGAGACCAAGGATCGATTAGTTCGGGGCACAACCAACCAGACTCGCTGAAAACTCTACCCTCTTACCTAGGTGAGAGCAATCCCATCTCAAAGATTGTCTTCTAACAGAATGATATGTGGGGCGGGGTTGTGGGGAGATCCCCATATGTGGTGGATGTAGGATGCGCATGCGCTCGTGTGGATCCACCCACATCGGACGACAGGTGTGACCCCCCTCCCATGACTACTTCCTAGCGCAATCGCTCTTCCGTCCTCCTCCCGCCTCCGCCCCCGATCACACTCCAATGGGGAGCGACATCAATGGATGCCAAAACCCTCGGATCGCTAGTTTCCATTCGAGCGCGTTTTCTCGGATCGTCCCATAGTCCATAATCATCCACGGGGCACAGCCAACCAGACTTGCTGAAAACTCTACCCTCTTACCTAGGTGAGAGCAATCCCATCTCAAAGATTGTCTTCTAACAGAGTGATGGATTCACAAGGGTTGATTGAGTTATTGTCCACTCCTGTGGCATGTACAATCACATTAGTAGAACTCCTCAGGTTACGACCAAACATGTGGACCACCGTAGGAAAATGCTTAGAAAACTTTGGAGTAAAAGACTCCACCTCGAAGCTTCAGGAAGGGACCAGAGAATTAGACAGGCCTCAACTAAACACTAGGCTAGTACCATTAAACAAAGTTGGAGAGTATTGTGAGGGAGAAGATGGAAACACCACGCTACCAGTAGAATTCCAAGGAGTAGTTTCCAAAGTTATTCTTGACAGTGGAGTAGGAGTCGCTATTGCCACTAAGAAAATCTAGAAAAAATGGGGAAAACCAGCGTTGAGAGCTACTAAAATGAAATTGCAATTGGCAGATGGGTTCATGGAAAAGCCTCTAGGACTCTTAGAAAAAAGTAATTGTCACTTCGTGTAGAATCGAGTATGAGCATACATTTGCAATAGTCGATTTCGACAAAAAGAACAATTACGAGATCATCTTGGGAAGATCATTCATGAGGTAATTAAAGATGGTCCAGAATTGGGGTTACGACCACATATACCTCAGACATGGCAAGAATACAACCAAAATTCACTTGAAAGACTATAGTTACAAGGATGTGAACTAGACACCAGTGGAAGAGTATGATTCAGCTACAGTAGCAGGGTCGGAACTCCCAACATGGTTAGGGCAACAAAAAGAGCTATGGATGTGCAGAGCTTCACATTGTGGGATCTTAAAAAGAGAGGAATGTGTCTTAAAAAGAGAAATTGAGGACAAGGATTATATTCTGGAACCTTTTCCTGAAGATGCCTTGGAACCTCTGGAATGGGAACATATACTAGCAACATTGGATGTCTGTACCATTACAGATAGCCCAACGACAAATTTTTGCGATAAGGATGGCTATGATGTGCTACCCTATTACATGGTAAGCCTTATACCAGGAGGAGATGAGATTGTAGAACCACCAGAACAAGAAGAGTTTTATAACTCCTCTGAGCATCTGGAGATGAATAACGATGCAGATAATGAGTGTTCAGACAGTTTAAGCGAGCGTGGGGAGAAAACAGCGAATATCAAGTTTTATGATTTTGCCAATCAGCACCCTAGACGCCATGAATGCTATAGAAGAAAACGAGCAGAAAACAAAACGAGAGAGAACCTCATGCCCAGGATCAAAGATAAAACTCACTATCTAATGCTTGTCAAAGCAGAGGATTGTGTAAAAGAGCAAATATCAGGAAGATTCTCGAAAGTTCAAAGGGAAAGAACGCGAGAGGGAATAAAATAAGTACAGAAAGCTTAAACGAAAACAAAATAACAAAAATCACAAAATCAAAACAGGAAAAAAAAAGACCCAGATTGGACCAAACTGAAGCGTAAAAAGAAATACCAAGAACTGAAACGGTCATTACGGGAGGTATGGACTACTGAGGGAGAAAGTGATGGTAAGGAGGAGTTAGAAAAAGGAAACATGAATGTATCATCACACTATCGGAAATTCACCAGCCAGGACAAAAAAATCATAATGACACCACTAGTCAGGGAAAGAATAAACCAAGAATTTTACGATGGGCCAGAAAATGCAAAACGAATAGACCTCGCTGAACCAGGTGAGAAGCCTCAGCCGGTCTATATAGCAACTGATTTAGAGCCTGAAGAAGAAGAACGGCTAACACAACTTCTCAAGAAGTATAAAGATGTGTTTCCATGGTCCTACAAAGACCTCAAAGGAGTTCATCCATCGATATGCCAACATACAATTTCTTTGAAATCAGATGCCAAACCTAGCAAACAACGTCCTTATACATATAATGACACATTTGCTAAACGAATCAAAGAGGAGATTGACAAGCTCATGGATACGGAATTCATCTATGAAATCAAGCACACAGATTGGGTGTCACCCATTGTCGTAGTCCCCAAAAATAACGGAAAGCTGCGAGTGTGTGTGAACCTCAAAAAGGAAACACCCACCATAATGGATAATTATCCCTTGCCGATCACAGAACATGTACTTGAGAGGGTGGCCGGGAAACGCGCTTATTCCTTTCTAGATAAATTTTCAGGGTATAACCAACTGGCAATTGCAATAGAGGATCAACACAAAACAGCGTTTGCCATAGAATGGGGAATATATGCGTATAGAGTTATGCCTTTTGACTTAACTAATGCCCCAGCTACCTTTCAAAGGTTAATGACGCATGCGTTCAAAGAATACTTGAGAATATTCTTAGAAATATACATGGATGATCTTTGTGTACACTCTCTTCTACGAGAAGAACATATAGACCATTTACAAAAGGTTTTTGAGAAGTGCAGAACATATCGAATCTATATTAACCTAGGAAAGTGGATTTTTATGGTTAGGCAAGGCCGCATCTTAGGACACATTGTCTCAAGAAATGGCATAACCACTGACCTAGACAAAATCAAAGTCATAGTAGACCTGCCCAGGCCTACTAATGCGAAACAAGTGCAATCCTTCGTGGGACACTGCGGATATTATCGAAGATTCATATATGTATGCAGTCATTGCACAACCTCTGTATCGTTTGTTAGTCAGTTTCGACTGGACTGAGGAGTGTGAAACTTCATTTCAAAATCAAAGTCATAGTAGACCTGCCCAGGCCTACTAATGCGAAACAAGTGCAATCCTTCGTGGGACACTGCGGATATTATCGAAGATTCATATATGTATGCAGTCATTGCACAACCTCTGTATCGTTTGTTAGTCAGTTTCGACTGGACTGAGGAGTGTGAAACTTCATTTCAAAAGCTGAACGAAAACCTTGTATCAGCACCTATACTTAAAGCACCAGATTGAGAAAAGATATTCCATGTTCACATTGATGCATTTGCATATGCAATCGGGAGTATTCTGGCTCAACCTGGAGATGGAACAATGGATTTCCCAATTTGTTATGCAAGCTGACAGTTAAAAAGTGTAGAAAAGAACTACACAACCACCGAAAGAGAGGGGTTAGGAATGATTTATGCTGTAAAGAAATTTTGGCATTATTTGCTTGCAAACAAATTTGTGTTGTTCACAGATCATCAAGCCCTTTTGTATCTGGTAAATAAACCATGCAATACTGGGAGAATTGTACGCTGGTTTATTATATTGCTAGAGTTTGATTTCACAGTGGTGGCCAAAAAGGGTAAAACTCATCTACGGGTGGATCATCTTTCAAGGATACAAAACGGAGAAGCTCCTGAAGGAGTAGATGAGGACATATATGATGCGTATCTTTTCAATATTGAAATGATACCAAATGGTCTTAGGAAATTGTTAGCATTCTTTCCTTTGGAGGAAGGTTTGATAACAAGGAAGACAGATCCAAACAACAAACAATTCGACAAACAAAAGACTTTCGGTAGATTGCAGGACGGCTGTATCATCTAAGATCGGGCCAAATTCTACGATTGTGTATAAATCCGGAGGAAAATGAGTGTTATCTTGAAGAAGCACATGTCCAGGATTGTGCATTTCATTGTTCAACAATGAAAACACACTAGAGACTAAAACAATTGGGGGTTTATTGGCCCACTATGTACGCTGACACACATGCTTATGTTGAAAATTGTACTATATGTAGTGCCAAACAACCAATGGATCACACGACATTGTTTCAGGTAAACATTGCACCCGCATCGAGTCAATATATCATTGATTTCTTAACCACAAGGACATTTTCTGAAAACATCACAAGAGCACAGAAAAGGGCTATAGAGCTGGAGGCTCGCGACTTTAATTTAATTGGGAACCAACTCTATAAGCGAGGAAAGGACAATCAACTTAGAATCTGTGAAAGTGAAAGTGAATACCTGTTGTTTCTAGAACACGCACATGGAGGCATAAGTGGAGGCCATTTTTCAGGCGATAAGACGGAAAAAATTGTCCTAACCGCAGGAATATGGTGCCTACATTGCATATGGATGCTGAAGAATTTGTAAAGCGTTGTGATGCATGTCAGTGCACCAAGGTGCCGATAAAGAGAGATGAGATTCCACTACGGCCAATGATGGCAGCAAGGGCATTTGCAAAATGGGGCATTGATTTTGTGGGACCTATTTCACCCCTGCATATCGCACCCATACCCAATATATCATTGTGGCTACGGACTATCTCACAAAATGGGCAGAAACCAAGGCAACACAAAAAGCAGATGCACGAACCACTGCACAATTTTTGTATGAGAATGTCTTTGTACGATACGGATTACCAATAGAAATTGTTAGTGATCGAGGGACACATTTTCTTAATGAAGTCATTGAATATCTGATAGAGGAATTCATGGTCATACATAGAAAATCTGCTCCATATCATCCACAGGCTAATGGACAAGCTAAGGCCACAAATAAAACACTATGCATGGTTCTCACTAAAATTGTATCAGAGTCAAGACAGACTGGGATCAACAGTTACACTCAACACTATGGGCATACAGGGTAGCTTACAAAACATCAATAGGAACAACACCATACAACATGGTGTTTGGCCTAAATGCTATATTACCCATAGAGTTTTTAATTCCAACTCTACGAGTAGAAAAACTCTTAGAATGGACAGGGCATGAGCTCTCTTCAAGAATATATGATCTGGAAAAGCTAGATGAACTTCGCTTACGAGCTGTAGCTTCAATCTATGATAAAAAGAGAAGACAAAAGGAGTTTTTTGACAAGCATGTGTGCACGAAAGAGTTCAAAACAGGTGATTATGTACTTGTTTATACCTTGAAGCAACATGCCAAGAAATTTAAAAAGCGAGGGATGGGACCCTTTGTGATTAGTGACTTATCACAAAGTGGAGCTGTCAAGCTTGCTACATTAGCAGGAGAAGAAATACGAAATTGGATTAGTGGGTGTCGATTAAAGAAATATCATTTACCACTAACATAGGATATGCTTCAACAAATCCATCAAGAAAAACAACGGATAAAAGAGAAACAAAGGGTATGAGAAAAAGCCCAAGTAGAAGCAAAAGAATGCATTGGCAAAAGACGGCTTCTAGGACAACAACAACAAGGTGGATCACCGTTGCGAATCAATGCCATTCGACTAAAGAATTTTGATGAAGACGCAGTGGAGCCAATAATTGCAGTCAAAGTGGGTAGCAATCAAGTTGAATCGACGGCATTGCTTGATTCTAGAGCTCAAGAAAATCTAATCTCTTACAGATTATACAAACAAATCAAGCTCAAAGGTCAACTACATCCTACTCCACAAGTGCTAGAAAGTAGTACATCACATTCACTGAAGACATTGGGCTGGATTATATTGCATGTACAAATACATCAATATATTTACCCACACAAGTTTTATGTGGTTGCGGATGAGAGCACACAACACCCCCTGTTGTTGTGACAACCTTGGCAAAAAGAGTATAATGTGCATATAGATTGGAATGCGAATGCAGTCAAGATTCAACATGCACAAGAACAACAGGTGGTAGCCTTTGCTCAGCAACCCCGGAAGAATCAGCTGCCAGCAATGCAATCATTGGATAAAGATCCAAAAGGACGGGTGCCACTAAAGAACAACATGATACCCAAGGCTAACAAACAGGGAACTGCCAACCATGTTCACTACAAGTATAAAAAGTCACCGATCGCAGTGCAGAGATTAGAGTTAGCAACACGAGAAAAACAAGTATGGGTGCGGAAGGATAGAAGTGACATGGCAGACAAACAACAATACAACAGAAGAAGTCAACAGAAGCAGATAGTTCATTCAAAAACCAAGGAAATAAAACAGATATGGATCCCAAAGAGACTGCTCAATAACAACATAAATGCGACTTGCATTTGGATCCCAAAACCGAAGCAACAGGAACTCCCTTCAATACAAGCAACATGGGAAGGCATTGACACACAACATATGAAACCGGCAAACCGATCTATGTGGGTGCCAATCAGAAGCAAGACAATGACAACCGCGGAAGTAGCAATAAAGCTACAAAAAACGGCAAAGCAAAGCTACAAATGGAAACCCAAAGAGACAAAGACTATGGCCAATTCAGCCAAAACAATTCTCTCCAAGGAGACGACTACGGACATATCGACAATGATGGCAACAAAACCGACTTTTGCAAAGAAGACGATCAAACAACGAGTGGTAGAGTTACAACTTTTGCTTGAAAAGAAAATCTGCCGACCAAATCAACAACAAACAGGAAACCTCGACGGTGAATGCCAATAAGCATATTGCTTATACCTTCCTCTTGCACAACATTAATTTTTCCATGCATTGACCGAGTATGCATAATATAGGGCCACATTACATGGCCAAGCATTAGCACGAGTTTTCACGGATGCACGACACATACACTGAGGTGATACCTCATCGTCCGGGAGGACTCCAGCTAGGAGGGAGGGAGGCATTTTCAAATGCGGACCCAATGGCAGAAAGTGCAAAAAAGGACATGTTTTTTGACTATTTTTAAGGGTTATCGTTTGATTGTGAAATTTTCTGAACTAACCCAAGTATATATGCCCTTATACAACATGAATCTACAAGTATATGGGTCCAAACGCCAAATCAAGCCCCTAGGTGTGTGTATATAAGTAAAAATAGCCATTTTTTGGGCAAAATATTAAAAAAACGAAGAAATCCGGCCATAAAAATTGCATGCGAGTGTATATAGTGTTTGGAGGTAATGTTTTTTATTTATTATGATTTTTGGGGTTTGATTTGCTATTTTACTTTTAATTTTACTAATTTTTGGCAGAAAAACTTCAAAAATATAAAAAAGGAGGTGAAAAATGGTCGTAATGAAAAACAAAAAATATGGGGATGATCAGTGACTATAGGAAAACCTATGGTACAGTGGGGGTGCAATTATGAGAATGGAGCGAAAAGCGTGATTTGGCCAGATTTTGACCGAAACGTCAAATTTCTCGTAAACTGGGCAAATGGAGTCCAAATCAAGAAATTTTTGAGCCTAAACCGCATCTTGCAAGAAGTTGGCAGCACATGTCAAATTTCATGAAAAGTGGTTCGGGGACCCCCATTATAAGAATTTTTTCACTTCATTTTAAGCTCATTTCCACTATTGACCTTTGAGAGAGAGCTTCTGCCACCTAGAGCAAACGGAACCTCCAGCAGCTTCTACGACGCGCATGACTACCCGACGGGCTCCAGACATGAGAGGTAGGCTCACCACCTTGCGCTTTTTGCGCATGTTTGTCGTTTGTCGCAAAAACTAGCGTAGGGTTCACATAGAAAGCGAGCAGTAGAGACCTACCAGTAGAAGTGACCACCTAACGGCTAACCCAAAAGCAATGAGACTTCATCGAAAGCTTACCCTAGCATAGGAGACCAGTCTTGGATACCCAAAGGCAGTAGAAAACCATCAGAAAAAACCCTAATTTCTAGAGCCCCGCAAGAGGCCACCAAATGGGAAATCGGCAGAGAGGCGCCCAAATGCTACCAAAACTCATGAGTAGGAGCATCTCAACATGCTCAAAAAGTCTATATAGCCCACATGGCCAAAAGGTGACCCGGAGCGGCACTAAACTTCAGAAACAGTGAGGCGGTCCGGGGCGGGCAACAAGAGAGGCGACCTCTAAACACCCCTCAAGGCTCCCGTGCTGCTCAATTGGGGCTGGGGCAACCACAAGCACAACACAACAACAAACCCACAGCCAAACCCAAACAAGATAGGGGAACCACTTAGTTATGGTATGCGAACTAGGACGCAAGAGAGATTTTGGCACAACCAAGAAGACGCACCACACAACACACACAAACAACCTCACACCAAGACACGCACAAACTGGACCAGAGAGAGCTAGAGCAAAGGGAAGAGAGAGAGAAAAGGATCTTGCGTAATACCTTATTTGTGACTTGCAAATGGAGATGGTTCGTTATGATGCTATCGTAGAACTTGTATAAACTCACTCAATGCTTAGTGATTGCTAAAACATTGCCAAAACACACACACATTGTCTTAGGGTGTGGGAGACCTCTCACCACAATACCCTCTTACAATGGACACAAAAGTGGCAATGAAAAACACACTAAAACACTTTCTAAAATCAAGATCAACCGATAAAAACTCAAATACACAAGTCACCTTGAATTCACCAAACCGTATTGCACAAATGGAAGGACGAAGATTTGAACGTCGAATCACGCCTTTGATGCACCAAACCTCAATTTATTGATGATGAGGGAGCATATACAATAGTGGTTTTGAGATTTATGAAACTCACGCTCTCTCACTTGCAATGTGTAGCTTGAAGGCTTCTCTCACACCAAGAGTGAAGCTCACAAGTGGTTGCTACACCTAAGTCTCTCCTCACGCATAGAGTGTTGGGGTGCTATGTGAGATGTTGGAGGTTGTTTTACAAGAAGGAGAGGGGTCTATTTATAGGTTGGAGACCCCTCATAAAGATTATTGAAAATCCTAATTTACAAGCTAACAAATCAGGATTATGATTTTTTTGAATATCAAAACATTGCGGGCCTTCTTTGTCTGCTTGAGTCATGGGTGTGGGCTCAAAAGAGAGCTTTATTGATGGTAGATAAGGTGAAAGTAAGTAAGGAGAGAGAGAGAGAGAGAGAGAGAGAGAGAGAGAGAGAGAGAGAGAGTTACTTTGTACATGTCTTGAGGTGAGGTGTCTTTTATGGTTAGGTCAATGCTATTTTGTGTTAGTATGTTAGTGGTTAGTGCTAGTAATCACTAGAAAGTTAATGATATATTTATAGTGGGTAGAATGGGGTGGATGGTTGGAGTAAGATGGTTGAATGAAGTGAACAAATCCTTGTGATGGTGAAGCTTGAAGATGTTTTGGACTTACTTGTGTAGGTTCTCAAAATGACTATCGATCTTCTTCTTCGTCTTCTCTTCTTTACGCCACCGCCGCCAAGGTTGATCATCGTGATGAAAATGATAATTCCATTGATGAGATCTTTTGATTTGCAGAGGTTAAGCATGGTACACATGCTGAATTTATGTATATATATAAGGAGTAAGATGGAATTGTACTTTGGAGATAATAGAGAGAGGCATAGAGATGGTGTATGTACATGGAGAGCTCATATGAGAGCTATGGGAGTAAGTGGGGAGGTTAATGGTGAAGAGGGTGGGAGAAGCCATGGAAATTGCAGGTTTGAGTGAGGGAAGGAGAGGGAGGGATGTGTAAGAGTGAGTAGGTGTGTGGAAGGGTGAGAGAAGACTAAGGGCTACTTGTGAGAAAAGTGGGCAGACTGGGGTCCACTCAAAAAATCATAGCTCACCGCTGGTACCTCGAAAAATCATAAAAAAATTTGAGGTGATTATTCAGAGCGTGGGCTACATTTTCTCTTTTGACCACCGCTCCAAATTCGGAGTGGAGATAGGTGCCAAAATTCTCACCAAAAAGCTTGTTTTTTATGCCTGCAAAAGTCTTTTAGTGGCCCCCTCCTTTGTTGAATTTGTACAATGCATCCAAGAGTGAGCCCCTCCTTTGTCATATTATAATACAAAGCATCCAAGTTGCCCTTGACCCATGCATGGAGGAGGATTATTGGTGAAATAAGAAATATATACATGGTGGGACTAGTGTATGGACTATTCATGGACTTTAGCTCAATGAGCACATGGTGCTAGAATAATGAGTAAAAATAATAATAAAAATATGGAGGAGTTATGGATATGGAAAGATATTGGAATCATATGATATGGTCCCTCTTTGAATTATTTTGGGTGAAAGAGGAAAAGGTATGCAAGTAAATAATATAATAAAAGTAACCAATGAGTAGAAATCAATTATTTGTTTTCACGAGGGTGAGGGTGAAAATGTGGGGGTGATTTGTATAAAAGAAAAAATATAAGGTTAGAGTATGTACACATTAAAAATATATTTATGGTGTAAGAGAATGAAAGAAGGTGTACATAGGTTTAATAAAACACACACCTAAGTAGAAATATTTAAATAAAATACCAAAATAATTATAAAAAATCCCTATATTTATGCCATATATACAATGAAATATTTACACACAAAGAGGCCATAATATACTTTTATTTTTTTATTTTTTTATTTTTTTGGCTCAACTAGCCCAGTGACTAGCTAGCTGAGGGTTTTTAAGAAGATATGGGAAAAGCCCCCTAACTCACACACGCCTATGTACAGTGAAATGGTAGGGATAGCCATAGTGTTTGGGTGAATTTGGTAGGGTGGAGTAACTTAGTATGGCAATTATGGAGAGCCGAAAAACGGCTATCATTAGCCCTCCCCCAGGATGATGGTATATTCATGTACCATCATATAACATCTTTTCCAAAGAGAGTGCTTCAGAGTCTTTGACAAGATCTTCATTGTTTGGCCCCTTGGAATTTTGGTTTGTGTTACACTCGTGCTTCATGGAACAATAGTTACATGAGATAGCGGCTCTTGGACAGATCTTTGGTAGATCCTTTGGTAGAAGGCGACTCAAATAGGGCTTCAAGCGATACCCGTTTACCTTCCTGGAGTGCTCTTTACCATTCAAGTCCATAAGCTGATAGTAACTAGAATTGAAAGCCTTCTTGACTATGTATGGCCCTTGCCATCTAGTTTCAAACTTGGCATCAAAACGATTGTCAAGTCGATTGTCATACCTTAGCACAAGATCTCCTTCATTGATGCCTTTGTCCTTCAGTTTCTTGTCAAGCTTCTCCTTTGTCTGTGTGGCTTTCCTCTTATAGCACTCGTATGCTGCTTCTCTTTTCCACTCAAGCTCAGCTAAGGTAAGAAGTCGATCCATCCATGCTTCTTGATCATCTTTTGCTGCTTTTCCATGAAGTCGCATTGTTGGAATGTTGAGCTCAATTGGTTGTAAAGCCTCTTGACCATAGACCAAGTGAAATGGTGTGAACTCCGTGGCTTCCCTATATGTGGTTCGATACGCCCACAAGGCACCATCCAAGAAGTCATCCCACAACTTTGTCTTGTTTTTCACCATCTTTTTAATGATGCTTGCAATGACACCATTAGCTTTTTCTACCAAACCATTTGATTGGGGATAGTAGGGTGTACTATGACGATGTAGAATGTGAAGTTCTTCACAGACTTCTGTGAGCATGCCCTTTCTAAACTCTGTACCATTATCAGAAACAATCTCCAAAGGTGTGCCAAATCTACAACAAATGTGAGTGTAGACAAACCTGCTCACTGTTTTCCCATTTACCCTTGCCACACTTTGAGCCTCTACCCACCTAGTCATGTAGTCTACAGCCACTAGAATGTAGAGTTTACCATTTTTTGTCCTAGGCAGAGGACCCATAGCATCAATGCCCCACTTTTCAAAGGGTCCATTTGCAAACACTATTTGCCTCGGGCCATGCACCAACCTTCTATTTCCATTTATCTGACAATTGTGACAGCTTTTACACCAATGTTGAACATCCACATGCAAGCTTGGCCAAACATACCCCGCAAGCAAAATCTTCTTCACAGTTGATTCTTGGGCAAAATGACCACCACATGCCTCTTCATGCAAACCTTTTAGAATGGCTGGAATTTCCTCAGTAGTTGGTACTCTTCTGCACACTTGATCCCTCCCTCTTTGATAGAGGGAGCCTTCTAGGAAGAGATATGCGCTTGCCTTCTTCATGAGTCTCCTCTTCTGAGCCTTCGTGAAGTCTTGTGGAAACTTGCCCTCCAAAATGTAGCTAATAATGGGAGTCAATGACTCCAATCCCTGGTATCTCGGTTGCTTGACAGTTGCTGCCACCATGATGACCTGCACTTCTTTCTCAACACATGTAACTACTTGCTGTGCAAGTAAATCGGCATCTTCATTTTGTTTCCTAGGAATATGATATAGTTGCACTTCTTCAAATTGATTAAACAATCTACGAATGGCATGAACTTTTGTCCGTAAGCTTTCATTCTTGCATGCCGAAATGCCTAAAATCTGTTTAACAATGAGAAGTGCATCTCCCTTTACCATGAGGTGTTGTATCCCTTGGCCAATGCACATCTTCAAACCATGAATTAGTGTGTCGTATTCTACTTCATTGTTGCTAGCTGAACTTGGTAGATTGAACTTCTCTTTCATGACCACCTCTCCACTTGGGTTGAGCAACACTAGCCCTGTCCCTGCTTTCCCTGTGGCTCATCCAAAAGCTCCATCAAAGAACAAGGTAAAAGCATTGGGAATATATTTTGGTGGTGGCAATGGTAGGGTCTTTACTTGAGGCACCTTAATTTCCTTCTCATGTACCCTATAAGTGAGAATCCCTGCCAATTGTGCACGCACACTATCTTCTACCTTGAAAGAGTATTGGAACTCTTGCAACTCCATAATCCACTTTGAGATCCTAGTACTAAGATTCATTTGAGATGACACCCAAGGGAACAAATTTTCTACAGTGAGAATTACAAAAGGTTTTGGTAGCAGGTAGGATCTAAACTTTCTCACCGCAAACATGAGAGAAAGCATCATAAGTTCTGCTTCTGTATAGTCTCTCTCCAAAGCATTCATGACCCTACTAGCAAAGTACATGGGTCGCATCCTTGTACTGTGGGGATCTTGTTGTAGCAACACAGCACCAATTGTTTCCCTTCCAACACTAGAGCTAACAAAGAATGTGTACTCCCAACAAGGAGGCATGAGTGTTGGTAGCTCTGACAAAATGACTTTAATGTTACAAAAATACTCTTCAAGCTCATCAGACCATGCAAATTCTACTTGTTGTGTCAACTTTTGCAAAGGATGAAGCAACTCCGAGGCTAAGTGAATGAAGCGTGACATATACTTCACCTTCTGAATGAAAGAGATGACCTCCTTAAGACTCTTCGGTGATGGGAGCTCAATAAGAGCCTTTGCCTTTGAAGGATCCACCTCAATGCCTTTATAGGAAACCTTGTGACCGAGCAAGATCACTTCATCCTCACCTATGTGGCACTTTTCGGGGTTGAGTTGACCTCCCATGTCATAGAGCTTCTTTAAACCTTCTTCTACCCTTTGTAGATGCAATGATTTTGAGCTATAAATGCAAAAATCATCAATAAAAACCCTAATGGACTTTCCAAAGAATGCTTGAAACACCATGTTCATGAAGTGTTGGAAAGTTGCAGGAGCATTTGTCAGGCCAAATGGCATGACTCTAAAAGCATAACAACCCCAAGGAGTGATAAAGGTTGTTTTCAATTGATCCTCCAATGCGATACCTATTTGAAAGTAACCCGAGTAGCCATCGCACACGGTGTACTTCTCATGACCAGCTACCTCATTTAGTATCTCATCCTGGAATGGGAGGGGAAAGTGATCTCTTTTTGTTGCCTCATTGAGGGGACGGTAATCCACACACACCCTCCACTTGCCATTTTTCTTAGGAGTGACAACAACAGGAGAGACCCACTGTGAATTCTCCAATGGATAAATGAAACCTGCTGCTAGAAGCTTTCTTACCTCCTTGAGTAGAGCCTGTTCCTTTATAACTCCTAGCCTTCGTAGCTTCTGAGCTTTAGGTGTGGCCTCACGCTTTAACTCAATCTTGTGTTGAACAACATCTACCCCACGCACGTCGGTGTAGTCTTTAGCAAAAAGCCTAGGAAATTTCCTTAGCACACATTTGAACTCCTCTCTTTCATCCTTTGTAAGTGTTGTTGATAGCATACCTTCCAGCATCCCTTCATCTTCCACCTTTTGGTTCTCTTGGGAACCTACCTCTTCCAAACCTCGAGAAGAGGTCTCCTGGTTGTTTGGCTTAAACCTTACCCCCATGACTTCGATGGAAGACTCCTCTTCAGTAATGCTGCCGCTACTTTCTTCTTCTGAAGTGCTATCGGTCCAACCTTCTTCCGTCTCAGTTTGAGATGATTCTTCATAGAGCTCCTCTTGGCGTTGCTCCTTTATGTCAAAGACAACCTTCTTATGATTGTCATTCCTGCAAATTAATTTCTCACTCTCCCAATCCTGCAAAGCTCGCATTTTCATTAGCCATGGTCTTCCTAGGATAAATGGATAACCACTTCCCTTGGTCGACATAACATAAAAATCCACCGCTTTCTTAATGGCAAAGGCCTCCACAAAAACATTTTTACAAATGCCTATGCACCTAGCCTTGCTCTTGTTTGCCATTTTCACTTTGATTTCAGGTGTCTCATGGATGTGCATGCCTAGTCTTTGCATGAGTCCCTCTGTCATGATGCAAATTTGTGCACCCCCATCCACTAGACCTTTCCTAACCAATCTCCCTTTTATGTAACAATCTAGCACAGGTGTAATGTCCTCATTCATTTCAGCTTGTGCAATTTTTACAACAGGCACACTCTCTTTTACCTTTCTCCTAGTGCTAACTGCCCTTGTTAAATCCCTCCTAACTTGTGGACATAATGCAAGAAATTTAGGCCATGAAATATCAGGACCCTTACCTCTCATGTCTTCCAACAAGTTGTACGGAGCCATACCATGTCCAAGAGGGAAGTCTTGGAGGTTGATACAACGTCCAGTCCTCTTGGTTTCCTTGGTTTCCTTTGCCTTCTTGCCTTGTCCATGGTCACTCTGTGATGTGACTCCTTCTTTCTCTTTACCTTTTCGTCGGCCACGCTTAATGCCATTGGCTTCCATGTCAACCTCATTTGAATTTGTCACCTCTACCACATGCACATTTGGATCTGGCAAAGGTGGAACTCCTTCTACCCCTTGTGGAGGTGGTCTTGGTCCATTTGGCCTTTGTAGAAGCCTTGGTTGTTGACCAGATCCTTCTCCTGTATTCATCACTGGGTAATTCAAGTTAGGTCTCCCTGGCTCTCCATGGGGCCAAGGACAATTATACATCCCATGTCCAGACTCTCCGCAATTCCAACATTGCAAGACTCTCCTAGGTCGTGGGTCTCGCTCTTCAGACTTCTTTGCTTGTCCCTTTGGACCTACGGCTTGTGCAAGGTGAATTGACAGGCTGCTTAAGGATTCATTTAACTTCTCAATCACTTCAACCGTTACCTCAGGAAGCTCCTTAGATGTTGATTCTTGTGACTTACCTTTGGGTCTAAGACCTTCTATTGGAACCTCCCCCCTTAAGCACTTGAGTTTCCTATATTTCTCAGCAGCCCTAGTTTCAGCTGCATCAAAGGTAGCAGGTGCACCCGCCTCAACTTTTACCTTAAGGTCAGGAAAGAGTCTGGCTATGAACCTCTCCTTCTTTAGAAATTCTGCACCATCACCAGGGTTAGCAACATTTCGTATCCATAGAGCCCAAAGACGTAGGAACTCTTGCTTGTACAAGTAGTAGTCATCTAAGTCTTTTTGCTTATGAGAAACAATGTCTTGCCATAATTTTTGAGTGTTTTGGGGATCAAAGAAGTATTTCTTGAAACGATTCAAAACTTCTGTGTAATTCCCCTTAACTTCCTCAGGCAAAGAGTCAAACCAAGTGCTAGCATCTTTCCTAAGGACCACCTCAAACATTTCTACACGTTCTTGATCAGTTATTATCCTCTTGATACGGCAAGACATCTTGAAATTTGCTAAAAATAATTCAGCATCCTCTCCAGGCTCCCCAAAGAAAAGAGGATACCCAGACATTTGGCGTTGGCTTTCCATTGAATTGATTTCAAAGTGACACCCGTTTTTGTTTTTCTTTCTTAAAAATATTTACACAATAATGTATCTAGCTTGCAATCTATTCTACAACAAAATAAAGATATTCACATCAAACGACCTATGATAATCAATAAGAGGTAGGATGACAGGGTTTGGTGATGCGAGAATTTCTCCTACTCTTTGGGCACCAAACATGAACACCATACGTTGTTGAAAATGGATTTCCTACTAATTGCAATGTTTATTATAATGTGTGGAGTGAAATGGAAGGGGAAAACCTCTATTCCTGGGCCATTATCCATGGTCTATGCATGACCTAATGCTTAAAACAAAACAAAAATATAGACGTCCAAACTAAGGTCGTACCTAATGAGAGGCAAAATAAAAGGATTTACTGAAGCGTTTATCTTGGCCAACCTAAGAGGACCTAAAATTCTACAAATGACACGTTGAAATTGCAACTTAGTACTAACAATTATGTGTACCTTTTGCCTTGCAATGGAAATGAAGGGATCATACAAATTTTCGTGATTCATGCAAACTACTTGACTATGCTAAAGGTTGATTCTACACAAAAATACACAAGCCGTCCTCAGTGGGGGCACCAAAATTGAGGCGGTCCGGGGCGGGCAACAAGAGAGGCGACCTCTAAACACCCCTCAAGGCTCCCGTGCTGCTCAATTGGGGCTGGGGCAACCACAAGCACAACACAACAACAAACCCACAGCCAAACCCAAACAAGATAGGGGCACCACCTAGTTATGGTATGCGAACTAGGACGCAAGAGAGATTTTGGCACAACCAAGAAGACGCACCACACAACACACACAAACAACCTCACACCAAGACACGCACAAACTGGACCAGAGAGAGCTAGAGCAAAGGGAAGAGAGAGAGAAAAGGATCTTGCGTAATACCTTATTTGTGACTTGCAAATGGAGATGGTTCGTTATGATGCTATCGTAGAACTTGTATAAACTCACTCAATGCTTAGTGATTGCTAAAACATTGCCAAAACACACACACATTGTCTTAGGGTGTGGGAGACCTCTCACCACAATACCCTCTTACAATGGACACAAAAGTGGCAATGAAAAACACACTAAAACACTTTCTAAAATCAAGATCAACCGATAAAAACTCAAATACACAAGTCACCTTGAATTCACCAAACCGTATTGCACAAATGGAAGGACGAAGATTTGAACGTCGAATCACGCCTTTGATGCACCAAACCTCAATTTATTGATGATGAGGGAGCATATACAATAGTGGTTTTGAGATTTATGAAACTCACGCTCTCTCACTTGCAATGTGTAGCTTGAAGGCTTCTCTCACACCAAGAGTGAAGCTCACAAGTGGTTGCTACACCTAAGTCTCTCCTCACGCATAGAGTGTTGGGGTGCTATGTGAGATGTTGGAGGTTGTTTTACAAGAAGGAGAGGGGTCTATTTATAGGTTGGAGACCCCTCATAAAGATTATTGAAAATCCTAATTTACAAGCTAACAAATCAGGATTATGATTTTTTTGAATATCAAAACATTGCGGGCCTTCTTTGTCTGCTTGAGTCATGGGTGTGGGCTCAAAAGAGAGCTTTATTGATGGTAGATAAGGTGAAAGTAAGTAAGGAGAGAGAGAGAGAGAGAGAGAGAGAGAGAGAGAGAGAGAGAGAGAGAGAGAGAGAGAGTTACTTTGTACATGTCTTGAGGTGAGGTGTCTTTTATGGTTAGGTCAATGCTATTTTGTGTTAGTATGTTAGTGGTTAGTGCTAGTAATCACTAGAAAGTTAATGATATATTTATAGTGGGTAGAATGGGGTGGATGGTTGGAGTAAGATGGTTGAATGAAGTGAACAAAGCCTTGTGATGGTGAAGCTTGAAGAAGTTTTGGACTTACTTGTGTAGGTTCTCAAAATGACTATCGATCTTCTTTTTCGTCTTCTCTTCTTTACGCCACCGCCGCCAAGGTTGATCATCGTGATGAAAATGATAATTCCATTGATGAGATCTTTTGATTTGCAGAGGTTAAGCATGGTACACATGCTGAATTTATGTATATATATAAGGAGTAAGATGGAATTGTACTTTGGAGATAATAGAGAGAGGCATAGAGATGGTGTATGTACATGGAGAGCTCATATGAGAGCTATGGGAGTAAGTGGGGAGGTTCATGGTGAAGAGGGTGGGAGAAGCCATGGAAATTGCAGGTTTGAGTGAGGGAAGGAGAGGGAGGGATGTGTAAGAGTGAGTAGGTGTGTGGAAGGGTGAGAGAAGACTAAGGGCTACTTGTGAGAAAAGTGGGCAGACTGGGGTCCACTCAAAAAATCATAGCTCACCGCTGGTACCTCCAAAAATCATGAAAAAATTTGAGGTGATTATTCAGAGCGTGGGCTACATTTTCTCTTTTGACCACGGCTCCAAATTCGGAGTGGAGAAATGTGCCAAAATTCTCACCAAAAAGCCTGTTTTTTATGCCTGCAAAAGTCTTTTAGTGGCCCCCTCCTTTGTTGAATTTGTACAATGCATCCAAGAGTGAGCCCCTCCTTTGTCATATTATAATACAAAGCATCCAAGTTGCCCTTGACCCATGCATGGAGGAGGATTATTGGTGAAATAAGAAATATATACATGGTGGGACTAGTGTATGAACTATTCATGGACTTTAGCTCAATGAGCACATGGTGCTAGAATAATGAGTAAAAATAATAATAAAAATATGGAGGAGTTATGGATATGGAAAGATATTGGAATCATATTATATGGTCCCTCTTTGAATTATTTTGGGTGAAAGAGGAAAAGGTATGCAAGTAAATAATATAATAAAAGTAACCAATGAGTAGAAATCAATTTTTTGTTTTCACGAGGGTGAGGGTGAAAATGTGGGGGTGATTTGTATAAAAGAAAAAATATAAGGTTAGAGTATGTACACATTAAAAATATAATTATGGTGTAAGAGGATGAAAGAAGGTGTACATAGGTTTAATAAAACACACACCTAAGTAGAAATATTTAAATAAAATACCAAAATAATTATAAAAAATCCCTATATTTAGGCCATATATACAATGAAATATTTACACACAAAGAGGCCATAATATACTTTATTTATTATTTTTGTTTATTTTTTTGGCTCAACTAGCCCAGTGACTAGCTAGCTGAGGGTTTTTAAGAAGATATGGGAAAAGCCCCCTAACTCACACACGCCTATGTATAGTGAAATGGTAGGGATAGCCATAGCGTTTGGGTGAATTTGGTAGGGTGGAGTAATTTAGTATGGCAATTATGGAGAGCCGAAAAACGGCTATCAACAGCATCAGACACACAAAGCATCAAATAGCTCTCACGGCCAAACCGCATGTCTGTTTGCCACCAAACTTCACGAGCAGCTTTCCTAGACCATCAACAACCAAGTCCTATGGTGGTAGACCACCACAAGTCATCGACGACATGTAAATGTAACCACGGGAGCTTTTAGAGCGACAAATTGCCAAACGGAGCTCCAGTGAAGCCAAAGTTGACAAAAAGCATACGACAAGGATCCCCAAGGGATCGGGAAGCTATGGAGACCAACATCAAGAAATTTCATTGCCAGAAAGCACTCCAAAAGTCAGAAAACGGCTCGGAGGCTCTAAAATCCACACAGGTAGTTACTTTTTATCTATTTGACTTGTTTGTTGAAATAGGGCGTAAAAGGGACTCAGGGGGACTGAGGGCATGTATCAGTAGTAGCAGTCACCACAAAAATTTCATCAGGATACATCCTATGCGTAGGATGTCTCAAGGCCATTTCTGGGCACCAACCCCAACGTCATCTCTCATTGCACAAAGTTTCTAAATAGTAGGCTTTACATGCTAGCCACCAAGTTTCATCACATATGGACAAAAATTGACCTCATATGTATGAAAAAACGCAAAGTCAGGACATAGAGGCAATAATGGGTCATAGACCTACCAAAACTTGTCCAAATCACATGAAACTTGCACAATACATTCATGGGCACATTGCCAAGCTATCTGTGTGGTCACATGCAAAAAATGGTGAAATAAATATCCTACGCGTAGGATGTCTAAATGACATTTTTGGCCCATAGATGGTGTTTTTCAATTCGAGATCTCTTCATATCACCTTCAAGAGCTCATATATCAAGTTGCAAGCCATTCTAATCACTTTTGGCCCCCAACACCTCCAAGATACACTTTTTGAGCCCAAAAACACTACACATGGTCTTACCAACACCAAATCTTGTCTAAATCAAAATCCAATCACATAGCCATGTTCCACATGCCAAGAGCTACCCACATAACAAATCTCAAGCAATTTTGATGAAAAAGACATCCTACGCTTAGGATTTCTTCAGCTGAATTTTGAACTTCTGTGTGAAGAATGACATCATGGGAGCCATTACAATGGTGCAAGGAGCTCATATGTTAAATTTGAACCCATTTGCTACCTGTTGTGGACATCCTACCCAATTTGTGAGCCTAAAGCTTGAATCTCCCAGAAAATGCACTTTTTGATGCCCAAACCCAATTCCAATCACATAGCCATGTTGCACAGACCAAGGACCACCAGCTTGCCAAGTTTCACCAAAAACTGATGAAATAGATATCCTATGCGTAGGATGTCTAAATGATAAATTTAGCCAGAATGATACTGTGAGCACATGCAGGGTTTCCCAAGTTCCTTTTAAGTTTTATTTTCAATTTTCAAGTCATTTGGATAGTTAAAACTCAGTTTCTTAGTTGATATGAAAAAAACGCTAACTTCGGACTACTGAGTGCAACAGGATCTATGGCAGCCACAAAATCACTTGCAAAGAAGAAGAGAATGACGATAAAAGATTACTTGGAAGAAGTAGAGCCATTTGTCATTTCAGAAGGAACAATAAAGCCAACCAGCACATGGATTCAAGAGGATTTGCTAGAATCCAATGACTTGAAGATCTACCAAGGTGTGCTCAAAGATAATGAAGGAAATGCAATAGAGCTACCCATGCTACCTCGGGAGCTCAATGAGTTTGTCAGAAGCAAGATGGAAGAGTACCTGGAGAAGATAGATCTCCATAACTATTTTGAAGCTGTGCCGGCAAGAATTGACATAAAAAGAGTGTGGGAGTTTGTAACAACAATCAAAGAAGATGGAGTGGCCAGAGTCGGGCACTGTGATTGTGATCACTGAGAGGGTGGTAGCAACAGCACTAGACCTCTCCAACAAAGGGGATAGTGTGACAAAGAGAAGAGATGAAGTCAAGGTATACTCAGAAAAGAAAAACAACTACACCTTCGAAGATATTAAAAACCCTAAAGTGGCGGTCATGATCCAACTTTATAACCAGTACTTCCATATGTGTACAAAGCGGCCACAAAAGTACAGAATGCCACCTGGAGCCATTGCCACCACCTTTACCAGGGCAATGCAGAAGAGCAAGCCGAAGGTGATCAATTATGAAGCCTATATCCATGACAACCTGGTGAAGATGGGAAACAAGAACCCCACCTACATTTTGTTGGGTGAACTGATAATGAAAGTGGTTTATGGTGCATTGCATGCCAAGGGAAGATGGCCTCACCCTCCATCACAGAATGATTGGCTAAGGCTCGAAGAAGATAAAGAGGATGAACAACCCAAAGCACCCACACCTGCCACAAGATTGAAGCGCCCGTTAGAGACCGTGCAAGAGGAGCAGCCAGAGTTGAAGAAAGGAAAGAAAGAAACTGTACAAATGCCGGTCAAAGAGACCAAATCACAGAAAGAGGCACGGCTAGAGCGGCTAATGGAAAGCTTCAGAGCAGAAAGAGCCCTCAAGGGAGATTTAAGTGAGTTATGGAATCCGTCCCTGGAAGCCATGTCGGGGTCATCCCAAAGGGTGTACAGAGATAGTGAAGCGGTTCGGGGCGGGCAACAAGAAGAGAAACCTCTAGACACCCTTCAAGGCTCCCGTGCTGCTCAATGGGGCTGGGGCACAACACAACACAAACCAAAACAACAAACCCCCAGCCAAATCCCAACTACACAAGGGGCACCACCTAGTTTAAGAGCGAACTAGGATGCAAAAAAGGAGAATCGTTAGAGCAACCCACAAACAAGCAAGGAATTTACACTAACCCTAACATCAATGGAACACTCTCACACACTAAAACACGAGAGAGAGAGAGAGAGAGAGAGAGAGAGAGAGAGAGAGAGAGAGAGAGAGAGAGAGAGAGAGAGAGAGAGAGAGAGATGGTGCTCGGGCTGCTTTGAAGTGTATCCTTAATGATCAAGCAAACATAAATATATATATGTAAGAAAGAGAGAGAAGGGGGAAGGGGGTGCTTGTTGCACTAATGCCTTCTTACAAATCTGTCATGACCAATCAAAGTGAGATTAGTATATGTTCAACATAGCCTGAGTAAATTACACCACAACACATCACAAGAAAAAAGCCACCCCAATCACTGTGTTAAGGCCAGGGGAGTCCTCTCCACCCTGTCGCCCTCTTACAACATGTGGGATTAATTTATGGCTAAATTGATAATAATACCCGGAGACAAGCTATCAAGAACTTAAATAAAACACCAAGACACTTACACATCATTATTGTCCATGACTTCACGTTGGAAGGGAGACAAGGTATCCATGCTTAGTCCAAATTCACCCTCCTTGATTCAGCAAATGTTGGGCTTACTCTAGTAGGAGAAATGATAGATTTCCTACTCTCAATTTAATGATCACTCTCTCTTACAATGGCATAGAGTTCCCTTGCTAATCACCCCTAATACAACACATACATATGCCTAATGCCAATGAGATTCCACTCAAGAGCTCCTTCTCAAGAGATTGAGCTTGGCTTCTCAAGCTATAGCATAGTGCTCTTTCCTCTCCCCCCTTGTTGTGCTAGCTATACCCTCCTTTTATAGCAATTTTGAAGGCTAGGGTTACTCCTCTAACCATGGTTGGGTTAGATTTTCAGCAATTTATCTAATTTCTTTTGCTTGGAATTATCAAGAAGTTGGTGGGGAAAGAGAGAGGAGAGAAATGGAGGTGATAGGACTTTTCATAGTGGGTTAGTATTAGTAGAGTTAGTATTAATTTACAAATGGAATTGGATATTTACAATGGGAGTTTCCATGTAGGATACAAATAAGGAAGAAAAACTCTTAAGAGGTAAGAAAAGGTGGATTTCTTACAAGGTTGATGCTCCAAGTGTCTTGAGTAGGGCCAATTTTGACGCTTGTTGACGGTCCACTAGCTTTGTCAATATATTTTTTCTCCACTCTTGACCTTCCTTGAGAGGCAAGGTAATTGAAGCTGAGTAATCAACCACCATGATGCTGTCTTTTAAGAGAAGAGGCTGAATTTTGTGGTTTTTTTGATAGATATGGGTAATTTGGAGGAGGAAAAATGAGACTAGGTGGTCAATTTTGGAATGGAATTGTGTGTGGGAGGTATGAGTTCACCAAGGTTTCTCTTATTCTTTAAGGTTGAGGAGAAGGTGAGTAGGGTGCAGAAAGGAGTGGTGAGAGAGGTGGGGATGATGAGTGGAGAAGAGTGTGTGAAAGAGGAAAATGATAAAGTGGAAGAGAGAGTGTGGCTGCATAGCATGGGAAAACTGGGGTCCACTAATAAAATCATAGCTCACAGCTCGTAGCTCAAAAAAATATAAAAAAATTTGAGGCAAAAGTTCAGCCCACAAGCTACAACTTTTGTTTGTATCACCTTTTCAAATTCGGAGAGCAAGTGATCTTTAAAAATTTAGCAAAACCGATCGTTTTTTTCCACTGCACAAGGTCCTTGTGGGGTCCTTCTTTGGATGATTCTTTTGAATACCTCCAAGAGTGAGCCCTCCATAGTGCATGTATGCATGCCACCTACCCTTGACCTTATTTGGTAGGTCTATAATTGAAGATATTGTTGAGATCATGATATAAGTGAATAGTACAACTAAGAAAATCAAATATTGAGGGGTCTAAAAAATATGTATATGTCAAATATAAATAATATAAGTGGAAAAAATATAAAGGGGTGAAAAGAAATCTCTCTCATTATGAGGCTACCATAAAAAGATAAATATTTTTGGTGTTCTAATTTTTTAGAAAAAAAACAAAATAGATGTAGGAAGGAAAAAATCACAATAGTGAAAAAATATACACATAAATAAAACTAGTTTTTTTGGATTTTTGTTGGGGTGGAGTTACACTAAATATAAGAGAAGCTTACATGAAAATATTTCTATATGGAATAAAGAGTATGAAAAATGGTAAGAAAAATTGTGGTAATGGTGAGGCAATGTACAGAGCATAAATAACACACACCTAGGTAGAAATATTTAAATAAATACCAAAATAATTATGAAAAAATCTTTTATTTAGGCCCTATATACAAAGAAATATTTACATACGCATGGGCCATAATATACTTATATTTTTTATATTTTATATTTTTTTGGCTCAACTAGCCCAATGACTAGCTAATTGAGGGTTTTTTATTTCAGTAAGGAGATATGGGAAAAGTCCCCTAACTCACACGCACCTATATACAGTGAAAGGGTGAGGGTAACCACAGTGTTTGAGTGACTTGATAGGGTGAGATAACTCACTATGGCAATTACAGAGAGCCGAAAAAACGGCTATCATTAGCCCTCCCCCAGGATGATGGTATATTCATGTACCATCATAAAGAATCTTTTCCAAAGAGAGTGCTTCAGAGTCCTTGACAAGATCTTCATTGTTTGGCCCCTTGGAATTTTGGTTTGTGTTACACTCATGCTTCATGCAACAATACTTACATGGGATAGTTGCCTTTTGCTCTGGTAGATCCTTTGGTAGAAGGCGACTCAAGTAAGGCTTCAAGCGATAGCCGTTTACCTTCCTGGAGTACTCTTTCCCATTCAAGTCTTCTTGACTTTGAGCCTCTACCCACACTTTGAGCCTCTACCCACCTAGTCATGTAGTCTACAGCCGTTTACCTTGGCTGTAGACTACATGACTAGGTGGGTAAAGTACTCAAAGGGGCCATACATAGTCACACTTTGAAACATACAATAAAGGGGCCACACTTTGAGCCTCTACCCACCTAGTCATGTAGTCTACAGCCACTAGAATGTAGAGTTTACCATTTTTTGTCCTAGGCAGAGGACCCATAGCATCAATGCCCCACTTTTCAAAGGGTCCATTTGCAAACACTATTTGCCTCGGGCCATGCACCAACCTTCTATTTCCATTTAGCTGACAATTGTGACAGCTTTTACACCAATGTTGAACATCCACATGCAAGCTTGGCCAAACATACCCCGCAAGCAAAATCTTCTTCACAGTTGATTCTTGGGCAAAATGACCACCACATGCCTCTTCATGCAAACCTTTTAGAATGGCTGGAATTTCCTCAGTAGTTGGTACTCTTCTGCACACTTGATCCCTCCCTCTTTGATAGAGGGAGCCTTCTAGGAAGAGATATGCGCTTGCCTTCTTCATGAGTCTCCTCTTCTGAGCCTTCGTGAAGTCTTGTGGAAACTTGCCCTCCAAAATGTAGCTAATAATGGGAGTCAATGACTCCAATCCCTGGTATCTCGGTTGCTTGACAGTTGCTGCCACCATGATGACCTGCACTTCTTTCTCAACACATGTAACTACTTGCTGTGCAAGTAAATCGGCATCTTCATTTTGTTTCCTAGGAATATGATATAGTTGCACTTCTTCAAACTGATTAAACATCCTACGAATGGCATGAACTTTTTTCCTTAAGATTTCATTCTTGCATGCCCAAATGCCTAAAATCTGTTTAACAATGAGAAGTGCATCTCCCTTTACCATGAGACGTTTTATCCCTTGGCCAATGCACATCTTCAAACCATGAATTAGTGTGTCGTATTCTGCTTCATTGTTGCTAGTTGAACCTAGTAGATTGACCTTCTCTTTCATGACCACCTCTCCACTTGGGTTGAGCAACACTAGCCCTGTCCCTGCTTTCCCTGTGGCTCATCCAAAAGCTCCATCAAAGAACAAGGTAAAAGCATTGGGAATACTTTTTGGTGGTGGCAATGGTAGGGTCTTTACTTGAGGCACCTTAATTTCCTTCTCATGTACCCTATAAGTGAGAATCCTTGCCAATTGTGCACGCACACTATCTTCTACCTTGAAAGAGTATTGGAACTCTTGCAACTCCATAATCCACTTTGAGATCCTAGTACTAAGATTCATTTGAGATGACACCCAAGGGAACAAATTTTCTGCAGTGAGAATTACAAAAGGTTTTGGTAGTAGGTAGGATCTAAACTTTCTCACCGCAAACATGAGAAAAAGCATCATGAGTTCTACTTCTGTGTAGTATCTCTCCAAAGCATTCATGACCCTACTAGCAAAGTAGATGGGTCTCATCCTTGTACTGTGGGGATCTTGTTGTAGCAACACAGCACCAATTGTTTCCCTTCCAACACTAGAGCTAACAAAGAATGTGTACTCCCAACAAGGAGGCATGAGTGTTGGTAGCTCTGACAAAATGACTTTAATGTTACAAAAATACTCTTCAAGCTCATCAGACCATGCAAATTCTACTTGTTGTGTCAACTTTTGCAAAGGATGAAGCAACTCCGAGGCTAAGTGAATGAAGCGTGACATATACTTCACCTTTTGAATGAAAGAGATGATATCCTTAAGACTCTTCGGTGATGGGAGCTCAATAAGAGCCTTTGCCTTTGTAGGATCCACCTCAATGCCTTTATAGGAAACCTTGTGACCGAGCAAGATCACTTCATCCTCACCTATGTGGCACTTGTCGGGGTTGAGTTGACCTCCCATGTCGTAGAGCTTCTTTAAACCTTCTTCTACCCTTTGTAGATGCAATGATTTTGAGCTATAAATGCAGAAATCATCAATGAACACCCTAATTGACTTTCCAAAGAATGCTTGAAGCACCATGCTCATGAAACGTTGGAATGTTGCAGGAGCATTTGTCAGACCAAATGGCATGACTCTAAAAGCATAACAACTCCAAGGAGTGATAAAGGTTGTTTTCAATTGATCTTCCAATGCGATACCTATTTGAAAGTAGCCTGAGTAGCCATCACACACAGTGTACTTCTCATGACCAGCTACCTCATTTAGTATCTCATCCTGAAATGGGAGGGGAAAGTGATCTCTTTTTGTTGCCTCATTGAGTGGACGGTAATCCACACACACCCTCTACTTTCCGTTTTTCTTAGGAGTGACAACAACGGCAGGGACCCACTCTGAATTCTCCACTGGATAAATGAAACCTGCTGCTAGAAGCTTTCTTACCTCCTTGAGTAAAGCCTGCTCCTTGATGACTCCTAGCCTTCGTAGCTTCTGAGCCTTAGGTGTGGCCTCTGGCTTCAACTCAATTTTGTGTTGAACAGCATCTACTCCACGCACATCGGTGTAGTCTTTAGCAAAAAGCCTAGGAAATTTCCTTAGCACACATTTGAACTCCTCTCTTTCATCCTTTGTAAGTGTTGTAGATAGCATACCTTCTAGCATTCTTTCATCTTCCACGTTTTGGTTCTCTTGGGAACCTACCTCCTCCAAGCCTTGACAAGAGGTCTCTTGGTTGCTTGGCTTAAACCTTACCCCCATGACTTCGATGGAAGACTCCTCTTCAGTAATGCTGCCGCTACTTTCTTCTTCTGAAGTGCTATAGGTCCAACCTTCTTCCATCTCACTTTGAGATGATTCTTCATGGAGCTCCTCTTGGCGTTGCTCCTTCATGTCAAAGACAACCTTCTTATGATTGTCGTTCCTGCAAATTAGCTTTCCACTCTCCCAATCCTGCAAAGCTTGCATTTTCATTAGCCATGGTCTCCCTAGGATAAATGGGTAACCATTTCCTTTGGTAGACATGACATAGAAATCCACTGCCTTCTTAATGCCAAAGGCCTCCACAAAAACATTTTTACAAATACCTACGCACCTAGCCTTGCTATTGTTTGCCATCTTGACCTTAATTTCAGGTGTCTCATGGATGTGCATGCCTTGTTTTGCATTAGTCCCTCTGTCATGATGCAAATTTGTGCACCCCCATCCACTAGACCTTTCCTAACCAATCTCCCTTTTATGTAACAATCTAGCACAGGTGTAATGTCCTCATTCATTTCAGCTTGTGCAATTTTTACAACAGGCACACTCTCTTTTACCTTTCTCCTAGTGCTAACTGCCCTTGTTAAATGCCTCCTAACTTGTGGACATAATGCAAGAAATTGAGGCCATGAGATATCAGGACCCTTACCTCTCATGTCTTCCAATAGGTTGTATGGAGCCATTCCATGTCCAAGAGGAAAGTCTTGGAGGTTGATACGACGTCGAGTCCTCTTAGCTTCCTTGGTCTCCTTTGCCTTCTTTTCTCGTCCATGGTCACTTTGTGATGTAACTCCTTCTTTCTCCTTACCTTTCCCTCGGCCACGCTTAATGCCATTTGCTTCCATGTCAACCTCTCTTGAATTTGTCACCTCTACCACATGCACGTTTGGGTCTGGCAAAGGTGGAACTCCTTCCACTCCTTGTGGAGGTGGTCTTGGTCCATTTGGCCTTTGTAGAAGCCTTGGTTGTTGACCAGATCCTTCTCCTACATTCATCACTAGGTAATTCAAGTTAGGTCTCCCTGGCTCTCCACGGGGCCAAGGAAAATTATACATCCCATGTCCAGACTCTCCGCAATTCCAACATTGCAAGACTCTCCTAGTTCGTGGCTCTCTCTCTTCTGACTTCTTTGCTTGTCCCTTTGGACCTACAGCTTGTGCAAGGTGAATTGACAGGGTGCTTAAAGATTCATTTAACTTCTCAATTACTTGAGCCGTTACCTCAGGAAGCTCCCTAGATGTTGATGCTTGTGACTTACCTTTGGGTCTAAGACCTTCTATTGGAACCTCTCCCCTTAAGCACTTGAGTTTCCTATACTTCTCAGTAGCCCTAGTTTTCGCTGCATCAAAAGTAGCAGGTGCACCCGCCTCAACTTTTACCTTAAGGTCAGGAAAGAGTCCGGCTATGAACCTCTCCTTCTTTAAAAATTATGCACCATCACCAGGGTTAGCAACATTTCGTATCCATAGAGCCCAAAGACGTAGAAACTCTTGCTTGTACAAGTAGTAGTTATCTAAGTCTTTTTGCTTATGAGAAACAATGTCTTGCCATAGTTTTTGAGTGTTTTGGGGATCAAAGAAGTATCTCTTGAAACGATTCAAAACTTCCGTGTAATTCCCTTTAACTTCCTCAGGCAAAGAGTCAAACCAAGTGCTAGCATCTTTCCTAAGGACCACCTCAAACATTTCTACACGTTCTTGATCAGTTATTATCCTCTTGATACGGCAAGACATCTTGAAATTCGCTAGAAATAATTCTGCATCCTCTCCAGGCTCTCCAAAGAAAAGAGGATATGCAGACATTTGGTGTTGGCTCTCCATTGAATTGATTTCAAAGTGACGCGTTTTTGTTTTTTCTTTCTTTAAAAGATTTACACAATAATATTTTCTAAATTGCAATCTATTCTACAACAAAATAAAAATATTCACATCAAATGACCTATGATAATCAATAAGAGGTAGAATGACAGGGTTTGGTGACGCGAGAATTTCTCCTACTCTTTGGGCACCAAACATGAATACCATACATTGTTGAAAATGGATTTTTCTACTAATTGCAATGTTTACTCTAATGTGTGGAGTGAAATGAAAGGGAAAAACCTGTATTCCTGGGCCATTATCCATGGTCTATGCATGACCTAATTCTTTAAACAAAACAAAAATATAGACGTCCAAACTAAGGTCATACCTAATGAGAGGCAAAATAAAAGGATTTACTGATGCGTTTATCTCGGCTAACCTAAGAGGACCTAAAATCCTACGAATTACCCGTTGAAAGTGCAACTTAGTACTAACAATTATGTGTATGTTTTGCCGTGCAATGGGAATGAAAGGATCATACAAACTCTCGTGATTCATGCAAACTAATTGACTATGCTAAAAGTTGATCCTACACAAAAACATACACGAGTTGTTTTCCTCCATGGGGGCACCAATTTGAAGCGGTCCGGGGCGGGCAACAAGAAGAGCAACCTCTAGACACCCTTCAAGGCTCCCGTGCTGCTCAATCGGGCTGGGGCACAACACAACACAAACCAAAACAACAAACCCCCAGCCAAATCCCAACTACACAAGGGGCACCACCTAGTTTAAGAGCGAACTAGGACGCAAAAGAGGAGAATCCTTAGAGCAACCCACAAACAAGCAAGGAATTTACACTAACCCTAACACCAATGGAACACTCTCACACACTAAAACACGAGAGAGAGAGAGAGAGAGAGAGAGAGAGAGAGAGAGAGAGAGAGAGAGAGAGAGAGAGAGAGAGAGATGGTGCTCGGGCTGCTTTGAAGTGTATCGTTAATGATCAAGCAAACATAAATATATAAATGTAAGAAAGAGAGAGAAGGGGGAAGGGGGAGCTTGTTGCACTAATGCCTTCTTACAAATCTGTCATGACCAATCAAAGTGAGATTAATATTTGTTCAACATAGCCTGAGTAAATTACACCACAACACATCACAAGAAAAAAGCCACCCCAATCACTGTCTTAAGGCCAGGGGAGTCCTCTCCACCCTGTCACCCTCTTACAGCATGTGAGATTAATTTATGGCTAAATTGATAACAATACCCGGAGACAAGCTATCAAGAACTTAAATAAAACACCAAGAAACTTACATATCATTATTGTCCATGACTTCACGTTGGAAGGGAGACAAGGTATCCATGCTTAGTCCAAATTCACCCTCCTTGATTCAGCAAATGTTGGGCTTACTCTAGTAGGAGAAATGATAGATTTCCTACTCTCAATTTAATGATCACTCTCTCTTACAATGGCATAGAGTTCCCTTGCTAATCACCCCTAATACAACACATACATATGCCTAATGCCAATGAGATTCCACTCAAGAGCTCCTTCTCAAGAGGTTGAGCTTGACTTCTCAAGCTATAGCATAGTGCTCTTTCTTCTCCCCCCTTGTTGTGCTAGCTATACCCTCCTTTTATAGCAATTTTGAAGGCTAGGGTTACTCCTCTAACCATGGTTGGGTTAGATTTTCAGCAATTTATCTAATTTCTTTTGCTTGGAATTATCAAGAAGTTGGTGGGGAAAGAGAGAGGAGAGAATTGGAGGTGATAGGACTTTTCATAGTGGGTTATTGTTAGTAGAGTTAGTATTAATTTACAAATGGAATTGGATATTTACAATGGGAGTATCCATGTAGGATACAAATAAGGAAGAAAAACTCTTAAGAGGTAAGAAAAGGTGGATTTCTTACAAGGTTGATGCTCCAAGTGTCTTGAGTAGGGCCAATTTTGACGCTTGTTGACGGTCCACTAGCTTTGACGGTACATTTTTTCTCCACTCTTGACCTTCCTTGAGAGACAAGGTAATTGAAGCCGAGTAATCAACCACCATGATGCTGTCTTTTAAGAGAAGAGGCTGAATTTTGTGATTTTTTTGATAGATATGGGTAATTTGGAGGAGGAAAAATGAGACTAGGTGGTCAATTTTGGAATGAATTGTGTGTGGGAGGTATGAGTTCACCATGGTTTCTCTTATTCTTCAAGGTTGAGGAGAAGGTGAGTAGGGTGCAGAGAGGAGTGGTGAGAGAGGTGGGGATGATGAGTGGAGAAGTGTGTGTGAAAGAGGAAAATGATAAAGTGGAAGAGAGAGTGTGGTTGCATAGCATGGGAAAACTGGGGTCCACTAATAAAATCATAGCTCACAGCTCGTAGCTCAAAAAAATATAAAAAAAGTTGAGGCAAAAGTTTAGCCCACGAGCTACAACTTTTGTTTGTATCACCTTTTCAAATTCGGAGAGCAAGTGAACTTTAAAAATTCAGCAAAACCGATCGTTTTTTTCCACTGCACAAGGTTCTTGTGGGGTCCTTTGGATGATTCTTTTGAATACCTCCAAGAGTGAGCCCTCCATAGTGCATGTATGCATGCCACCTACCCTTGACCTTATTTGGTAGGTCTATAATTGAAGATATTGTTGAGATCATGATATAAGTGAATAGTACAACTAAGAAAATCAAATATTGAGGGGTCTAAAAAATATGTACATGTCAAATATAAATAATATAAGTGGAAAAAATATAAAGGGGTCAAAAGAAATCTCTCTCATTATGAGGCTACCATAAAAATATAAATATTTTTGATGTTATAATTTTTTAGAAAAAAAACAAAATAGATGTAGGAAGGGAAAAATCACAATAGTGAAAAAATATACACATAAATAAAACTAGTTTTTTTGGATTTTTGTTGGGGTGGAGTTACACCAAATATAAGAGAAGCTTACATGAAAATATTTCTATATGGAATAAAGAGTATGAAAAATGGTAAGAAAAATTGTGGTAATGGTGAGGTAATGTACAGAGCATAAATAACACACACCTAGGTAGAAATATTTAAATAAATACCAAAATAATTATGAAAAAATCTTTTATTTAGGCCCTATATACAAAGAAATATTTACATACGCATGGGCCATAATATACTTATATTTTTTATTTTTTTTATTTATTTGGCTCAACTAGCCCAATGACTAGCTAATTGAGGGTTTTTTATTTCAGTAAGGAGATATGGGAAAAGTCTCCTAACTCACACACACCTATATACAGTGAAAGGGTGAGGGTAACCACAGTGTTTGAGTGATTTGATAGGGTGAGATAACTCACTATGGAAATTACAGAGAGCCGAAAAAACGGCTATCAATAGGTTTGAAGATTATATCAAGAATTTTGAGATCCTGGATGCTAGGGCAAAAAACATCCCTAACATCCCATTTACAGAAGAAGAAGTGGATGAAGTACGATGAAAACTGATAGAAGAGCATGAAGGCCAGGAAAGAGAGCGGAAGACCAAGGTGGATCGGGACTTCAAGAAGAACCCACAAAATCCACCGTCAAGCGCGGAGTCTAGCCCACCGCCATCACCACCTCCTCGTAGCCCTCCACAAACCCAACAAAAGGAGGAGGAACAAAAAGATTTTCAGCAAGAAAAGAGCCAAGATCAAGAGCAGCAAGAAAAGAGCCAAGAGCAAGAGCAGCAAGAAGAAGATGAACAGAAAGAGGAAAAGATAGATCCAGAGGAAAGAAGGTTGAACACGTTTCATGATCTCCTAGCTGCAGGATATTCAAGAGAAGAGGCAGCTATAGTAGCATTTGACTTGGCAAGCACAAGGCCCAAAGAACAGATGTAGAGCCTGCGGTTAGTGGAACTAAAAGAGATGTCCACTGATATAGTGGACCTGTAGCCACCCACCAATGATTGGGATGTGGTGATGAACAAGCTAACCAGGCTCAGGGCACAATCAATGGCCACGGAAAGTGAGATGGCTAATCTCAAAGCCAATGAAGTTTTTGTCAAATTGGAAGTAGACACACTACAAAGATAGAACCAAGAGCATATAGAGAAAGAAGCAGAGCTGCAAGCCAGTCTGGCCACGGCATTACAAAGATGCCAGGAGATGGAACGAGAGAATCAGGCAGCAGCTCAAAGACTACAGAGAGATGAAGAAGAATACAGAAAACTCAGCAAGACATTGACAGATGTAGAGAGGGGAAGGGACAACCTAACCCTACAAGAATCCAAGGAAGTGGAAGCCATGAGGAACGCCAAAGAGAAGGCAGAGATAGAGCAAGAAGCTAGCCAGGATGAGGGCATCGAGCTAAAAAACCAGATTAAAGTCAAAGATCAAACCATCCAACGGCTACGGGCATCTCCTGCCAGAGTCAAAGCTGCTAGCTCGACTCACACCACTTCAGAGACGGAGCTTTATGAAGAACAAATGAAAGAGCTCCAAAAGGAGTTAAACTTAGAGAAAAAGCAGAGGCTGATGATGGCCGAGGGTCAGTGGGCATGCAAACCTGCATGGAAGAAGAGCACAAAGCAATGCAGAATGAGATAGAAGCCATCAAGAGAAAGCTCGAGGAGGCAGAAAAGATAAATGACGATCTAAACGACCTCCTTGTGAATATGGGGGAGCAAGCTGAAGCAGAAAAGTAGACATTTCAGAAGCAAATAGAAGAGTTTAGAGGCCAACAACAAACAGAAGAGTAGTGTAGCACTGGGCCAGCAGCCATGGAGGGAATAGACATAGAGAATGTGGCAGATCCAGTGGACACCACCATGCAAGAGGAAATCCTTGTAGGACCCTCACAAGAGCCACAAGATATGACACAAGAAGAAGAAGAGAAGCTGCAAAAGGCAATAGAAGCAACAGTCAAAGAAACAACTAGAGAAGCTTTGGAATGGGAGCAGAGGGTCTTTAAATCAATGATTATTCAGAAGATAAATGCGAGCAACCTTCGGCGTGAATGGCTACAGCCCTCTCTCCCATATCCTCTGCTGAAATATGAAGCTGCCACAATCAACAAGCGGATCAGAGAGGAGCCAACAGTGCCAATGTACAAAACAGAGATCTCCAAGCCTGAAGGGGTAAAGTTGATAGTCAACTCTCAACCCAGGTGGAGAAAGGAATGGCTGACAAAATATCCACAATATCTAATCCATCTGGTAGAGGCACCTAAAGTCATCAGAGATAACCTAAGTTTCTGCCCTCTACCAAGGATGCGGACATGGATCATGTTTTTGCCATCCTATCACCTCCAGGCCTTTGAAGAAGCTTTCTACACCGGCTTCCTCACAATCAGCACAGATATATTCGGCCCAACGCTACTAGCTCAACATGCAAGATATGAGTCACTGCTCAAGATGAGAGAAAGCCTAAGATGAAGAAGCAACTCAACAGCCATGTCGGGGACGACATGAACAAGGAGGGGGAGAGTGTTAGAAGCTGGACACACCCTACGGAAAATGATTGCTCGGCGGATTATTATTTTTTGTAATTATTCATTTATTGAGAAAACCCGACATTTCACCTTTGTAAATATTGGGGCTTACAGAAGTTTCCAGATTGTATCCCAGTTTTGATATTTAGATTGAGTAGATGGTTAAATTGGAACAGAAGGGTTTAAGATTGTAAGGTATTTATACCACTTTTTGACCTTAATGAAGGACCTTTGTCATTTAAAAAAAGTTTGAAGCCTGTGAGTGAGCGTACTGTGTACGAGAGAGAGTGAGAGCTTCATCTTGATGCTACGCACGCACTGGTGGTAGTAATCGAGTGCGGAGAAGTGCAGCGTGTGCCCCCGATGAGAGCTACGCGCCAATACCTACATTGTGTGTGTACGATCCGGTTTTGCGAGCTCCATCTATGAGCTTCATCTGGTGATTCGGTGAGCATACGTTGTCCGTTTTTGCATTGCAGCATATCCACGCATTCACATTGAGTAGAGCTACACATTAGGCACTTTAGTTTTTGGAAACACGACCTGAAAATTTGGGCCTGCTATCCTACGTGATTTTACACCAAGTGTTTTGGGTTGGGATTTCGGTTCATAGACCTTAGGGAGAGCGACCTATTGGTGTTAGTAGGGTCTCCTTCAAGTTCTGTGGCGTTTTGAGATTGTTTGATGGGTATTCGGCTCTAGAAAGCGTTGTAGGAAATCTCCTCTTATGCACTCCTGAAGGCTGTGGCTTAAACATTGGATAGAGACCTCTGTAGGAATTAGTCAGGAGTCGGTCAAGTGTAGATTGACACCCTATGCTTGCTTCCACGCGCCTGCGGGTCGAGCTTCGTCCTTAGCTGAAAAATCTTGTTAGGTGAGTTCTCGCTGTGCTGACGTCGATCATGGCGTATTCGTCCAACACGCACTCGACCTTTTCTCTGATCTTTGAATGCAAGCACTTAAGAAATGTTGACATCTTTGAGTATTGATTGCCTTTAAGCCCATTAGCAACGCCCAACAACTGCTTCCAACATACTTCAAATTGCTCAAGAAAAACTAAAAAATCCTTACTTATGTCTTGGCGTACCGCCTTCAGCTTTCCACCAGCCTCCTCCAGAGTAACTATTTTTCAAACCCGCTTTAATATTGATCTTGAAACTCCTATCACAAACCTCGATCATCACGCTTCAGATCGTCAAACCAAATCTTTGCATATTCGTGCATCAACAACGATGCCGTTCTGTAACTTTTTGGTATACATCAACATATGCATTGATAGCATCCATAATTCAAAATCAGCCAACCAATCTTGAGGGTCTTCAACACCTGTGAATATGGGACCAAAGCTTGGCTCCATCATCTCTGTTAGCTTCAAACGCCACCCCTACCTTCATACATGGGTGAGTACGAAGCAAGGTCTAATGTGCCAACACAAAGACTCTCTTCAAAAAAGATGATGGACTCAAAAGGGCTCATAGACATATTATCCACACTAGTGACTTGCACCACCACACTGGAGAGTGGGAATGGCGGAACACACTCGAAACAAACACAAAGGCCTCTCTATAGCTCAAGGTATCCACAACACCCCTATCCTCTCGAAAAACACCTTCAAAAGACACGCCTTACACTAGCAGACCACCGCCTACCCAATTTCCACTATTCACACACTCCACAAATCCGCTACACAACACACACCTACTGCCACGATCTGTCTCCACCCTTACACACACACACAGCCACTCAATCTCACGCTCTCACACAAATCACTGTCGGTCCGGGGGGGCACACACATCCACACAACCGGCACCGAGGGAACACACGAGAGTAGGAGAAACAGAAGGGGGGAAGGGGAAACAACAGCAAGATGGGGCAACAGTGGGTTGATTGCCCTTCACCAAACATGTACACAGGCTTACACTGCCATCACCATGGCCATTTTCACAAGAAAAATACAAAGGGCTTTGATAGGCACACTCCTCTATCAAAGAGCTCCACTTTGCAGGCTTCAAACGACACAAAAAATCCCAGGAAAAATCCCCTAATTTGATGAAAACTTGACTTTTATAGGGGGGTCTTCAATTTTGGAAATTGACATCTTATTGGTCCATCTGGTACCCTAATTTGGTATTTTTGGGAAGAGGGCACCGCCTTGCTTCATCTGCTCTCTCTTCCTCTCTTTGCACTTGGGGGGGTGCAATAGCGACATCGCTATTGCCCCTAGGTACCTTTTTATTTTTTTCCTTTTCCTTCATTTTTGACCCCTTTGGGGGGGCTACCTTGCACTACCTCTTTGGACTAACTTTGATCCGACACCCTCCAACCTTCTTTCTCTCTATTTCTCTCTCCTCTTCTTTGGTCATGGCCTAGCCTTTTGCCTTGTCTTTTGATTTGTACACCCTGGCGGCCTCCAGGCTCTTTCTCTCTCTCCCCCTTGCACACTGCTGGACCGTCCCTTTGGCACCTAATCTCCCGGCCACTCTGGCCCTTTCTCCTTCTTCCTCTCGGGACTGCCTCCCACCTTCACCTTCAAACTGACATATCTTTCACATCCTGGCTCCGTTTGACAAGTCGTCTGAACAAGATCCTAGAGCATCCCGAGCACTACATTTCAAGACACTGATAGAGAATTTTGTGCACCCTCACTTGCTACTCCACCTGAGCCATCTTTGAGCCTCATTGGCCTAAAAAAATGCTTTAGACATACTTTCTTGTTGCCACTAGTCTGCCCAGGACCTTGGTAGCTTCCCTAGCCTTTTGCACTGCTTTTCCCTATAGCCTTTGCCTGGCATAGACCCCTTCCTAGCTCGGACCAACTTTGACTGCACCATCATTGCCCACCCTCGTTGAACATTTATCTTCAACCACACATGGGATTACTGCATTAAAAAACTACACACCAAAACAGACTCTATGTACACTACAAAGCTCCTAACATATGTACATAAACTGACATCTATCACCCGCCACTTTTGCTCATGCGGGTTGCCCAACCCCTTGCTTTACCTGTATCAACTACCTGGGTCCAACACCTTGCATTGGTCTTTTCCATCCACCTACAATACCTTTGCATAACGCCACACCAAGGCACATAGCCAATTGTCCACATAGCTTACTCTCGGCATATCTCCCTCACTCCAAGCATCCACAAGCAAACCGTCCACCTCAAACAAGACATCATCGAGCATATTGTCATGCTCATACACACCATCACCGTCACCAAACATATCTGACTCTATCTCCCAACCATGTAGAACGGACTGTGAAGGGAACTACGATTGATATGTATACTCTTCCACAGCAGTCTCTGCTGTCACTACCATAAAATTAGACTCCTACTCTCCCAAAGGAAACTCCACTTGTGGAGGGGCTAGCCCTTGCATCACTTGTATCCTAGCCAAAGCTTTCTCAATGATCATTTGTGTTTATTCATTCATTTCATCTACTCGGTCATCAAACCCCCAATCATCCTCATCATCGAAGTAAATAGAGCCATATGGCTCCTCCAACACCTCTTGCCGATCTATTTCTGTGACTTGTCCACTTTCCATAGCCACAACAGCTCTCTCCTTCCCAGCCACAAGCTCCGGACTTATCTTACTTCCAAAGCAAATTGCACTGCTACTTTGACCAAGATCACCATAAGCATGGTGTTGCACAACACTTTCATCTACATATCATCATTCTCAAGCTTTGGTAGCTCCACCCACTCTTCAACCATATTGGCAATTATCACATCTTTATGCATATAATAGGGTAGCTTTACCTGTACCATCTCAAGCTCATTGGAGTTTGTCTCCTCGCTATTGGACGTGGACTCGTCCTCTTCACCTGTCTCCCATAAGCTGGAGCTCAAACTCTCATCACTATCACCACCATAAGCCGACTCGGCACTTGTATCCATATCCTTTTACGGCTCCAAAAAATATTGGCTACTGCCAACTTGGATCTGCACATTCTCCTCATCAAGCTCCAAGCCTTCGGCACCTACATACCAGCCATAATTTGCTATCTTCTCACACAAAACTTCCATAAGAAAAAGCTTTACTTCTTCAAGGTGCACCTGGCACTTGGCATCTACCCTTATTGTTGTACACAGGCTCTCTTTAGCACATGGCTTGCCCTCGTTGGCAAGTGCATCCCCCATCAGCACTGACATGTCACAAACAGGTAACTCCCAAGGAGTATAATCGATTAAAGGTTTTACCTCGATAGCCTCCATCCTCTGCACAATTGGCACCATCCTCGACCGATCACCTGGCCATCGTCACAGACACATGATTTGTAGGCTTCAACAAGCCTAATTCCAGTTTTCTCTTCACTTTCTTGCTCTTCACCCGGGTAACTCTAACTGCCTTGACATAAGTCTTTGGCTCTTCATCATCCACCTTATCTCGAACTCGAGGACACAAGCAAGCCAGGAATTTCTCTAGCTTGAAACCATCTGCATTGACCACTCTAGTGATAGCAACCAAATCCTTCCAGCTTTCTTCAAACTTATCAACAAAAGCATCAAAATTCCCACTTACTTCTTGCCGTAGCCTCTTGATATTTGCATCTGCTTCAACAGCAACTGACACGACCTTGCAAAACTGCAGCAGAGATTGTTCCCTAAAACTTTTCCAAACCTGTTTGTTCGCCGCCTGCAGACCATCGAACCAAATCTTAGCTTTTCCTTTCAGCACCAAGGGCACCGTACGCACCTTGTCCCCATCATCTGTCATCTGCAATGATAGCAGGAACAACTCATAATCTGCCAACCAGGTTTTCTCATCTTCAACCCTAGTGAAAATGACAAATCTGGACCATGCGATCACTAGCAACACCTGCTCTTCAAAGGCCACACCTTTGGCATCACTAAAATTACCATTGTAACATCACTAAAATTACCGTTCTGACATCAACTAGGAGCATCAGCACACTCCTCCATGGGGGCACCAGAAGATGGAGAGGGGGAATGGGGGAACACGCCTGCCACAAACACAAGGGCCTCTCTATAGCTCAGGGTATCCACAACAACCCTATCCTCTCGGAAAACACCTTCAAAAAGCACACTTCTCAATAGCAGACCACTGCCTGCTCAATTTCCACTGCTCACACACTCCACAAATTCACCACACAACGTACACCTACTGCACGGTCTGTCTCCACCCTTACACATGCACACAACCGCTCAATCTCACTCTCTCACACAAAACGCCGTCGGTTCGGGGGGCACACACATCCACACTACCGGCACCCAGGGGAAACATCAGAGCAAGAGAAAGAGAAGGGGGGAAGAGGAAACAACAACAAGATGGGGCAAAGTGGCTCAATTGCACTTCACAAAACATGTACACAGGCTTACACTGCCATTACTATGGCCATTTTCACAAGGAAAATACAAGGGCTTTGACAGGCACACTCCTCTATCAGAGAGCTCCACTTTGTAGGCTTCAAACGACACAAAAAAGCCTAGAAAAAAGCCCCCAATTTGATGAAAATTTGACTTTTAAAGGGGGGTCTTCAATTTTGGAAATTGACATCTTATTGGTCCATCTGGTACCCTAATTTGGTATTTTTGGGAAGGGGGCACCGCCTTGCTTTATCTGCTCTCTCTTCCTCTCTTTACACTTGGGGGGGTGCAATAGCAACATCGCTATTGCCCCTAGGTACCTTTTTATTTTTTTCCTTTTTCCTTCATTTTTGACCCCTTTGGGGGGGCTACCTTGCACAGCCTCTTTGGCCTAACTTTGAGCCGACACCCTCCAACCTTCTTTCTCTCTATTTCTCTCTCCTCTTCTTTGGTCCTGGTGTAGCCTTTTGCCTTGTCTTTTGATTTGTACACCCTGGCGGCCTCCAAGCTCTTTCTCTCTCTGTATCTCCCCCTTGCACACTGCTCGACCGCCCCTTTGGCACCTAATCTCCCGACCACTCTGGCCCTTTCTCCTTCTTCCTCTCCTTCAAACTGGCATATCTTTCACATCCTGGCTCCGTTTGATGACCCGTCTGAACGAGATCCTAGAGCATCCTGAGCACTACATTTCAGGACACTGATAGAGCATGTCGGGCACCCTCACCTGCTACTCCACCTGAGCTATCTTTGATCCTCCTTGGCCTAAAAAACCGCTTTAGAAATACTTTCTCGCTTCCACTAGTCTGCCCAGGACCTTGGTACTTGCCCTAGCCTTTTGCATTGCTTTTGCCTGCAGCCTTTGCCTCACATAGACCCCTTCCTAGCTCGGACCAACTTTGGCTACACCAACTTTAGCTGAGCTCCTTAGAATAAGACCAAACATGTGGGTGACTGTTGGGAAATTCGTAGAGAAGTTTGAAGTCAAGGAATCAAATTCAAGGGTTCAAGAAGGAATTTACGAATTAGGAAAACCTCAATTGAACATCACTTTTTGTCTGTCCACCTTCTTTGCTTCTCTTGACTGGAGCATCTGGTGTTTCTTTCAGCTGCCTCTTGATATCTTGTACCTCTTCTATTGTGAAAGGCTCTAAGTTTTGCTATTCGATCACCGTTTTAGATTCTTCATAGGCTCGAATGTAATGATCGAACTAATCCTCTAGCGGTCTTGAGGAGATTCCTCCAATCCTTGCTGGGTTTGGTACCCAATACTCCTCAAAGTCTTTTTTGAGTGCTTGTTCTACCTTAAATTGCTTAATCAACCTCTCAAACTGAGCGGCCTTTTGGCTGTGTGTCTCTGTGGGTCTTGATTCTTTTGTCATCGCCATCTTACCCTTCTTTTTTGGGTTTCCTCAGACTCTTCCTCTGGTATAGTCTCTAGCCTCCTCCGAAGCTGTGTGGTGACTAGTGGTGCCACTGCTATTGGTGGTTCATCTTCTATGTCTTTCTTTGACTTGAACTAGTCATTCTCGGTTGGTGCGTCAGGCCATTGTCCTCTTGAACCGATAGGTTCATATGTAATATTTTTCAATGTTTCTCTACCTCCAATGTACTTGGGCTTTTCTGTACCCATGCCAACCACTTGCTCATGTAGATATTGGGCATAATTCACCTCTTTGGGCACACTACTTCTCAATGCCCAAGTGATTGTAGTGGCCGCTGCATGTGGAGGTGTTATGTACTTTTGTGGCCGCTTGCTGCAAACATGGAAGTATTGGTTGTAAAGCTTGCAGATGTTTGGAGCACTCGAGTCTACCAGGTCTTTGAATGTCTGATTGGGTTTCTTGTGAGAGTAGACCTTTACTTCATCTCTTCTTTCTCGAGCGGAGCTACCCTTATTATGGAGGCCTAGTGAATTTGCTATAATTTGAAGTGTAATCACAACCTCTATCTTCTATCCATCCAAAGTAGCAATCACTACCTTGCCATCTTTTTGGATTGAGCTGACTAGCTTGTAGAATGTTTGCACATCTACACCCGCTGGTGGTGCTCTGAAGAAGTTTTACAAATCTAATCTTTTGAGCTAGGTGAGTGTTTCTTTTTTCTTTGCATACTCCAAAATTTCTCGTGGATTCATTGGGATATCCCTTGTATTTTCTTCAAGGTCTTTGAAAAATCCTTGATACACCGCCAGTCCTTATCTTTCTAATGTCATCTCGTCTGCCCAAGCTTTGGTTGGCTTGAGCGTCTCTTCTGGTAGTGTGTAAGGCTCACTGGCTACAATAATGTCCTTCAAGGACAAGCTCTTCTTCTTTGCTAATGATCAGCTGGCTTCCATTGATCATGTGAATTCTCGAAGTGTAAAAAATTAGAGTAATTCTTCAGATCTGGTGTTATTGCAGTTTCTAGCTTTCCAAATAACTTCAAAATTGAAAAACAAGCAAATTAGGGCCTAAGGATGCTATGAATGTGGCAAAAAGTGCATTTTAGGTGCTGATTCATGTTGTGAGACATCATACGTGTATGATTTCTAAGTGCTCAGAATGAAGGGCTTTTTCATATGTGCATAGATCATAGCATATGAATCATGGATACATGCCTAGAATATAATTTGGGCGTCATTTGGGCAAGATGCGACCACTTTAGCTTTTTTTTCGGCCTTGGATATGTATTATGGCCATGGCTTGAGCAAATGGTGTTCAAATGGGTTACAACTTGATGATAAGACTCATAAGCAAGTGGTATGAACATGGGCTAGGCAGAACTCCTCTCAAAATGACATTTGAATACCATTAGATATTACACGAGTATGATGTCTCTTGGTGCAATTTTGCTTGAAAATGATTAAATAGTATGCCCATAGCCTGTGCATGATGTAAATGGCTTCAAAATTGAATTTAAAATTGGATTTGTAGGTGGGATGCCATAAAATGGGTTTGTGCGTTCATATTTCCGCCATGTGGACATATCATAAAAAGTTATTAATTTAGCGTAGAAACTCCCTGTTTGGAAATTTAGTCTCCGAAAGGGATTTCTTCACTTGGAGATGACTTTTTGCTATAATTCTTCTTGAGATTCACCTCCCGAGAGCTTGTAGATGCAATAGAGCACCTTCCCATGGCTTTGGGGTAGCATTTGGTGTTAAGGCTAGCCTTTTTGGCTATTTGTTGCTCAAATAGCATCTTTTTGTGAGGAGATGGTCAACGACAATTTTTCTTGATGTTTGACCCTACATGCTGGTTGTCAATGATATGTTGATGATTCCCACGAGTCTTGGTAGCAAACAGACGCATCGTTTTGCCGTGAGAGCCAAATGACGCTTTATGTGCTCGAAGCCCAATTTGGTGTTTGGACCATCTTCTGGTAGTTTGTTCATGCCAGGATTTGCATAGACTTATAGGGAACCTCAAAAAGCACTTATTTATGAAGTTTATCAACATTCCGACTACTTTTCCTTGATTGGCTTCTGCAGACTCTGAGAATTAGGGTTTTTATGGACGACCTAAATTAGCATAGGAGGTTGTAGACTTGTTCCTCTACCCTAGGGCTAATCCCTAGTCAATTTTTGTAGCAATTGGTTTAGTGGTTATTGCATGGCAGTACCATTTCGACTTCTTCCGACGATGCCCCATTGCTCTTTTCGTTGGGTTTTTGCGAGCGATGAAGTTAGTGTAGAGCAAGTAGAGCTTATGGTGAGGATCATACCTGTCATGTCTAGCGCTGACCGATTTCTTGTGTGCATCGTATGAAGCCGTAGAAGATCCGTGCGCTCTAGGTCTCTCTAGCTCTCTCTCACTTGTGAATAGTAGAAATGAGGTAGTAAGTGGGCCCAAAATATCTTATATCAGGGGTTCCTAGGTCACTCTTATGAAATTTGACATGTGCTTGTATCTTGTTGCAAGATTCAACTTAGGCTCAAAAGTTTCTTCAGTTGGACTCCATCTGTCCAATTTCTTGAAAATTTATCATTTCGTTCAAAAATTGATAGAGTCAAGCTTTTCCCAACTTTTCTAGAATTGCACCCCGACTTCACTGTATGTCATCCTTGACATGATGATTGCTCCTGTCTCTTTATTTTTTCATTATGTCTCCATCTCATTTGACTTTTCTATTTTTCTTTGTTTTTCTTCGAAATTAGTAAAAAGTAAAAGGAAATTAAAGAAAGTAACCCAAAAAACACCAATAAATCAAATTAAATTCAAAATAGCATAATAATCCATTGTGTACACTTTCTTTTCATGTTTTTGGTCGAATGACTCCGTTTTTCTCAGTTTTTTTGCATAAAAATTGTTATTTTTACATATATACACACACACCTAGAGGGGCTAATTTCTAGAATTTTTCCTCATCTCCTTGTAGACTCACATTAAATAAGGGCCTATACGTTTCAGTTTACCCAAAATTATTTGCAATTAAATCCAATCAACTTAAATTATAGAAAACAATGCCCATCCGGTATTTTCTAGGTATGTCGGGTTTGCATTGAGAATTCTTCCCTTCCTCCTATTTGGAATCCTTTGGGACGATAGTGGATCGCCGTGTATGTGTTGTGTATGGTTCGAACATTCTAGTAATGCAGGCCATGTAATGCAACCCTATATGCATACTATGTCAATGCATGGGAAATGAATGATGTGTGAGAGGAGGACATAAGAGAATATGCTTATTGGCATGCAATGGTGAGGTTTTCTTTATTTCCAATACCAAGATTAGAGAGGGGAAATAACAAACATTCTAGCTATTTTGCTCTCTGTTTGATCGACAATGAATGCTTTTGTACTGCTGGTGCCTGTTGCATTGTTTGCTCGGGGAGGTCACCTAATAAAAATGTAACCTATCACGTGAGTTCAACAGAAGGGTATTTAAAGTTCTTGCAACTTACATAAATATATATACAGAAGGGAATTATTTTTTCAAATTTGAAAAAAAATTACAGATTTTAAAAGAAAAAGAGCACATTATATTCTTAACAAAATTCACATATAAGGGGTTTTACAAACATGTCTTGAACACACGTGATATGGTAGTTTTACACATAGTGAACCCCCCGAGATTGTTTGTGAGACAGTGTTGTTGACTCAGAGACCCTCAATCGTCGATTGTGCGTGGTCTTGTTGAACTTGTTGTAATTGCTTGGGTACCCAAACTTGCACCCTTGTTTCTGAATCATATGACCGGGATTTCAGTTTTGTCTGATGAATTTTTGATGTATGGATTGGCATAATGTTCCTCTTGGGAATCCAAATTTGCAGTTGATTACTTTATTTCACAATCAATTTCTTTGGCACCCATACTTGGTGGTATCTATGGTTTCATTTTTTGGATCTATCTTTTGGCCGTGTCAAGGTAATTTGATGTTCTGCATTTGTAATTTGTCCGATCTCTGATTTCTTGACCCAAAAATGTTTTCGTGTAGCTTGTGATTGTTTTGGTTGCTTTTGTTTGGCGGATTGGTTGACTGAGCTCCTTGGACGATTCTCGTATTTGGGCTCTGCATTGCAAATGAATTTGGCCTTGCTCTTTGCAACCCATTGCTTTTAGCTAACTATTGGTTGGGGCATAGCGTGTATTTCTATTGTCAAAGCTTGGTTTTTATGTTTTGACACAAAGGGAACCTCTTGATTTTCTTTCATAGGCTGAATGTTAATTGTATCTGAGCTCTAGTCAATTTGTACGTTGTACGTTCTTAGCCAAGGTTGTCCGAGCAACATTGGATGCTCCGTTGATATATCTTCTACCACATAAAACTTATGCGGATAGAGATATTGATTCACTTGTACATGTAATATGATCTATCCCATTGCCTTGATGGAGTGTACCGAATAAATTTGAATTGCCTAGCTTGCTGGCTTAAGTGCTTCATCAAGCTTTAGCTGCTTGTATAAGCTGTAGGAAAGAAGATTCCCTTGAGCTCCAGAATCTAGGAGTGCATGAGTCTCCACTTGCATATTCCCGGGGATTTAACATTTGCGAGTTTTTCATTTCAAGTTTTTTTGACAATTTTAGCAATCTTTAGAGTTTTTTAAACCAAATATGTGTCATAGCATAAAGTATCTATTTAATGTAATTTTCAATCGTCATAAGACTCCATATATATGTGGTTGATGGAGAGAGAAAGTATAAATTCTAGAGAGATAGTATTTATGCGAGTTACCATTGGAAGAAGAGATCATAAATCCTTGAGAGAGAGAGAGTGACTTCTCTTCTAGAGAGATAAAGTAAAATCATAGAGTTGTATATCACTACGCAGAGAGAGAGAGAGAGAGAGAGAGAGAGAGAGAAAGAGAGAGAGACCGAGAGGGCATAACGACGGAAAAAATGTAAACAAATAAAATCACCATTTCACATCTCATGCCATTAGAGTCAAATATGCTCGCAACGCATGTGATCAGAGTCAAATAATCCACAGCATATAAACATGCGATAAAGTAAAAAATCATGCAAAATAGAGACAACACTAATTTCAGAGTTAAATATAATCCACAGCATATATAAATGTGATGAAGTCAAAAATAATGCAAGATAGAGACAATACTATTTTTCCCAAGCAATTTCTTTTTGAAACAACGTAAGTTTGAGGATGTAAGTACATTTGCAAAACTACCACAGGATAAGATCAAAATTAGAGTACAAAAAAGGATAGTCGCCATAAATGTAATGGTCACTCTAAAAGGCAAGTAATTTGCTCCCAAATAGCTTGCAAGATGCTTCATATCTTTTGCTTGAAATTTGAAATCCTTTGCTGCATAAACAATGTTTTTTCAAGATAAATAATCACAAGTATAATAAACCAAAATAAATACAGAAAAACACTTTCATATCATAGATCAATATTCTAGTTGAGTGAAAGAAGCATACCAAACCAGTTGTAATTAAATGGAGGGAGAAATCCTCCTTGGTTGCCCAAGAATAAAAGCGATGTCCATTGGTGAGAGGGTTGGCTGATGAATAATCATGTGCTCCTTAGGTTCAAGTCCGAGCACTTTTGTGTACACATAGTACATATGTTTGCATGCCAAAAAGGATTTGTTGGTATTCTCTCGCTTCTGAAAATTCGGACACGTGCATGTTGGACTCTCTTTTATATGAATCTCATAACTATTTTCAGTGAGAACTCGGAAAATTACATGCTCTTGAGACCTTTTCACTTCATCCTATTTTCATACTATCACATGCTTCCAATTTCTTCATGGCCTCTTTAGAGATTCCATGCCTCCACTTTTTCTTTCTCGAGCTGCCACCACCTTCTTTGCAGTCGCCATCAAGAGGTTGTGGATTTACCATTGAATTCTCTGTCCGAAATCCACTCTGATGCAGCGCGGCAAGTTCCTGTGTGGAGATATCTGTCCCTCTTGCTACTGGCCAAACATTTGGAGCAGGAGGTAAACCTTTGACTTGTCTTTTGATTGATTGAGTATGCAAAATATCATGATTACAAAACCATAACCATTGCTCGATTGTTTTACCCTTGAACATTCTTTCGGACCATATACATGGAGCAACAAGACCAATTGAGCGACTATGCAAGATATTGTCACAATTTTTTCTCCCTACTGTTCCAAAACATTTTCTTTGACTTTGAATGGGCATTCTCCTGAGGGCCCACTGAGTGCGTGGCACATCACTCTCAAACACATTGTTTCTTTGAGATGACAAAGGTGTGGTTGTTTCTTTTTTAGATCCAATATCATCATCACTGTCACTAATTTGCAGTGGAATGTTAGAAATACCTGGTCCTTGGGTATCAAATTTGATTTTTATTGGTCGACCGTGATGGTTTCGTTGCTTAGATTCCATGACATATTCCGGCCGATGGGGGCTACTTGTTCCTGTTCTGCCCCTCTTTTTGCGTTGTACTGTTTCTTTGTCTCCATGCAAAATTGGCTGCCCATACATGGGAGTCCCTGCAACAGCCTCGTGTAATAGATGGGCCACGTTGGTTGGAGTTGGAGTTTGCTGAGATTCAACTCGAGAAAGCAAGGTCTCCATTGTGGGACCCGTTCCTATATAACGCCCAGTAGTATATCCCAAACGCTTTGCACATTGAATATATGAGTTTATAACATCTGTTACACATGCATCATACAAGGATATTTTTCTCTTTCCACCTTCACCTGCTAACCAACTGGCATGTACACTTTCTGATAAATTAACATTGGGAATTTGTGCCCGCTCCCACAGACTTAGACCACCCTATGAAATGCAAAGAAACATGAATTAAAATTTATAAATTTCATGTATGAAAAGAAATTTTTCTAAAAATATAGATTGTCATAAAGGTACTTACATCTGTTCCAATTCCTCCCTAGTGTGAAATTCGTTGCTCCCACCATTTAAACCATCTGCTCACTCTTGTGATGCTCTCTGTAGATAGATGTTGTCTCCACTACTTTTGAATTGAAAGTGCCTTTTGAGATGCAAGCACAATGGTCTTACAAGCTCTCCATTCCTCACACATATCAATGTGTTGATTTGTTAGATGTTGAGGTATCCACTTTTTAGCATATTTGTGGAGACTCTGCTCCCAATGAAATAGGCATGATCGTTCACATCCCTCCATGATATTATTTGGCCCGCCATTGAAGACTGTTCGAATAGCATTCCAATTTGCACTAGCTTCATCAGACATAAAACCTGCAAAGTCAGCTGCACCATGTCCGTACTTTTCCATTGTTGAATTAAGGCTCTCCCAAAAAATAACTTGAGTCTTTGCATCCTCCTCTTTAGTTTCACATATAGCAATTATTTGTAGTGATCGTATGCTGCAAGATATTCAACATAAACATTTTCACACATCTTCTTTTATTTAATGATAAAAAAATACGAGATATTTAAATACTTAAAGATTACCTTGGATCATAAACTGAGCATGACATTGTTGCCCATCCATCTATTCTATGGGTAAAATCAAAATGTACCCATGCATTTCTCAAGTCACCAATTTCAGTTCTTTTCATCCGATTTACTAGATCAATCCCAGAACCTGGTCCTTTAGTGGACATTTTAAATAGGAAGCACTTGTCATCCTCTTCACCCTGTCCAGGAAATCTACTCCCATGAAAAAAAGGAAACATGCACTTTTTTTGAAGCAATAAAATATTATCATATCCATCCCCAATAATAGCACCTTGACTCTTCCTCTCCTTTGAAACAATTGAAGAAAACCTACACGATGCATCACAAGAAGGATAAATTTATAATCGTTAAAAAATTAACAAATTCAAGGAACCAAATTGAGTTTTCTTATCCTTTGGTTTGAACCAGTGGCATCATTTCTTCCAAAAAATCATTGAATTGTACATTGGATGTAGCTTCAGCTTCCTCACCAATCAAGGAGTGAAGAACAAGTTGTTGAGCCACCAACATTTGAATTTTTCTTGGGCCACCCTTTTCTATTTTTAGTACTGCACCTACCAGTTTCCGCACTCTTGAAATAGCAGTCCTAGAGGTTCCTGCCTTAACATTATGACAATGTTTACCAACATGTATTGCCAATCGCGACATTGTACCATCTCTAGGCATAACATAATAGATTTTGCAGGGACAAGCAACAACACAAGTAACAACCTTCTGACAATAATGACAAGTTATTGTTGTATTCTCTTCCATTGCAAGGTAGTCCTTTTTCACCTATCTGTTCAAATATCCATGAAAATCTCTACTATTGAATTCTTGTTCCTTAATATAATGAGGACACGTTGAATAATTGCACTGCATGAATCCCAAACAGTGGCTTAGACAAATTGTGCATGCTATTGCCATGGTTGTCACAGATGGGCGAGTCCACAAGTGACCATCAAAGCGTTGTTCCATCCCTGTCATTCGTTTTGTTTTATCATGAGTCGCAGGTAACTCAAAACACAAATTTCCATCATAATGTTGTGGAAGTTCAGCAACTTGCAAAGGAGCTCCACATAATGTTAACAGATCATTTAACTTTTTTGCCCCTGGATTTTGTTGAATCCAAATGACGATTGACTGAGTTTTGAGCTGTCCTATATCGTCACCACTACTTTCAAGATGCACAATGCTTAAAACATCTTCAGATATCTCTTTGTCATTTCCTTTCTCATTGTCAGATACCTGTATAAATGTGTCTGAATGAAGCATCTCAAACAAGCTCGAAAAAGAACCATCTATTAAGAAATGCTGATGACCTTCTATATCCCACTGTGGTTGCAGCAAGACTTTTGTTAGGCCACAATCACTTTCAATAAGAGCAGATAGTGACTGAAAATGGCAAGATGGAGGCTGTAAACTCTGCAAATAGTAAGCACTAAGCAACAATGAGTTTCCCTTCAACTGAATGTCGTGGTTGACTATTTGACCACCAACCTTCCAAGTTATTGTTACTTTCATATTGGACATATTCTCTCAAGCAACAGATTACAGGGTGGAGATGCGAGAAAACTGTGGTGGATTAAGTGAAGGTGGTGAAGGTTAATGAAAGTTAAAGATAAAGTGAAGGTTAATGAAACTGGTGAAAGTTAATGAAAGATGTGAAGGTTAATGAAAGTGAAAGATTGGTAGATAGACAAAAAGACAGGTGCATAAGATCTTGTGACGGCTCAAAGAATAATGAAAATCATAATTGAAGAAGTGCATTTAATATATGACGGTTGTAAATGTATGTGCAGTGGAATATGTCATCAAATTTGAGGGGCCATTTAATTTCTAAATGGTGGTTCAAGGACTGCATTTAATGCAGTCTAATAGTGTCTCCATCTTTTGTGTGTGTGTGTGTGTATATATATATATATATATATATATATATATATATATATATATATATATATATATATATATATATATATATATATATATATATATATATATATGATTGTGTGAGTGTGTGTATAAAAAACATAACATTCTATATGACTGACTTTGTATAAAAAACGTAGCAATGTTTTTAGTTAAGTTATATATATGATTCCATCTTGCCATTTTATATATATGTGTGTGTATTTTTGGTAGTGTGTATATATAATTATTTTAGTTAAGTTATATACATTACTGTGCGTGTGTATAAATGATTTTGTGGGTGTGTGTAAACAACGTAGCATTTTTTTAAGTTGAGTGTATGTGCACATAGTTTAAGTTAAGATATTTAACGTAGCATTTTTTTAAATTAAGATATTTAACGTAGCATTTTTTAAAATTGAGTGTATGTGCACATAGTTTAAGTTAAGATATTTTTAAATTGAGTGTATGTGTATTTTTTTAAGTTAAGATATTTAAGTTGAGTGTATGTGCACATAAGATATTTAACTGTGCACCTAGTTTTTCCATTTTGTGTGTGTGTGTGTGTGTGTGTGTGTGTGTGTGTGTGCATAACTTAACTTTAAGAATGCTACGTTTTTTATACACACAAACACATACAATCATTTTTTTAAATATATGGTTGTGTGTGTGTGTGTGTAAAAAACATAGTATTTTTTTAGTAAAACTATATATATGAATCCATTTTGTGTATATCTTTGTGTGTGTATATACATATATATATATAAATAAATGTGTGTGTGTGAGTGTTTATACCACAATATCATTTTTGTAATATATGGTGTGTGTGAAAAAAGTAGTAGCTGAGATGAAAGTGGAGTGAAGAGAAGGTGGAGTTTTGCTCTGAAGAAGAAGGAGTAAGAGAAGACAAGGTACTGTGTGTGTGTGTGTGTGTGTGTAGATTTTCTACTCACGTGTGTGTGTGTGCTTACCTGTGCACGCTCGCCCGATCCACTGGAGGAGGTCCAATGGAGCTCCCCCATGCCTTGAAAGGCATGGTGAGAAGGCAGCGTGCGCGCTGCCGTCTCACCATGCCTTTCAAGGCATGGGGGAGCTCCATTAGGATCTCCATTGGAGCTCCCCCATGCCTTGAAAGGCATGGCGAGAGGGCAGCGCGCGCTGTCTTCTCACCATGCCTTTCAAGGCATGGGGGAGCTCCAATAGGAGCTCCATTGGACCTCCTCCGGTGGATCGGGCGAGCGTGCGCAAGTAAGCACACACACACACACACACACTCACACACACAGTGATACACACTTGCATACACACACATCAAAACACTTGCAGACATAGCACAAACACACACACACTCATGTATACACACACACATTACACTTGCATACACACACACACATACATACATACACCCACATATATAAACACTTGCATTCACATCAACACACTTGCATACATACACACATAAACACTTGCATTCACAACATCAACACACTTGCATACATAGCACAAACACACACACAATCATGCATACAGACACACACATATTACACTTACATTCACACACACACACAATCATGCATACATCCACACACACACACACATCAACACACTTGCATACACACATATTAAACACACTTAGAGTAACAATTACAATGATGTAAGAACAGGTCGTTGTAGAGAAGAGGTATACAAATGTCAAAGTGGATTTGTATTTTTCCTTGCCATGAGCAAGTTGAGAATGGTTTTTTTTTTAATTTGCATTTTACGTCGTTATGCTGCCAAAATTTAAAATTTTATATTTGTATTGTCATTGCTAAGAAGATTTTTGTTGTTTGTGGTTAATAGATTATGGCTCGTACACCATCTAAACGTGGCAGGACATGTATCTCTCAAAGTAAGTTCAAATACATTAAGCTATTTGTTTTCTTTTCTTTTGTCTCATCATACTCACTAAACTATTTGTGTTCTTATTGTCTTTTGCTTGTAGGAGTAGGATACACATTAAGGTCTGGCACTACAGGGCATAGGGCCAATGCACGATCTTCCATTGCTTTTTCCAATGTCCATCGAAAGGAGGATATTTTGGGTGATGTGCATGAAGAAGAGGATATATTGTGTGATGTGCATGAAGAAGAGGTGTTCATAGATATTCATGCTACACAAGGTGAATTGGTGGCTTACAGCGTGTCTGAAGCAACAACAATTGTTGCTAAACCTCCCAATCATCCAACAATATTTGGAAAGGATGTTCATGGTCGAATATTGGAGGAGATTGTAGAGGGTTTTATTGTAAAGAGAGGTGGGGAACCTCCTCGAATTCCTCTTTGCAGATTGATGGAAAATGAAGCCATTAGAGCGGTGGGTCCAGGCACTGAGGGCTTGGTGAAAAGGTTTGAGATGTCTGGATACAGTGTGCTTGGAGCTCCATTTCTTGTGTCATTTAAGAAGCCAGGCCATGATCAACATTATGTTTCCGACTTAGACAAAGATGAATGGGGGCCTATTTGGCGAGAAATAAGCGATGATTTTGATAATTCCCTTCCCCTTGAGTGGGAAGACTTAAGGGGAAAGAAATTTATCGTTTGGGATGGTAATCACCGTTTGAAAACTTGGATGCGCGTAATAAAAACACGTAAGTGATTTCTTTTTTGTTTAATGTAAATTTGACTTGTATTACTCTATGCTTTCTAATTTTCTTTTTTGTTGTTGTAGAATTTTCAATGATAAAGTGGAGACATTGTTATGTGAAATGTCAATTTGTCTTTGTTGATAGAAGTGTAGAGGGGGAGCTTATGCTAGCTTTGCGCTCTCAAAATGAGTAAGCACATTTGTTGTTTTGAACGTTATTGCTATTACTTTATCGATGTCATTCTACTGCCATTTAATTTAAGATATTGTGGTTTAGGATTGGTAGAACCACTGTGAGCACAAATTTTGGGCAGGAGAACTTCTTGTTTCAAAAACTGGCTGTGGCAAGCAAAGATTCTTTAATGAAAGACTTTCCCCAAGATTGGATTCGATGGATAGAGGTAGAGCTTGCTTGTGAGAAGAAGGCATCTAAAGGGAGTTGGTACAACGCTCCTGCTCTTTTATTAGCAATGCTCATATGGAAGGTATATTTTTTTGCCTTAAAGTACACTTTTTATGTAATTTCTAAAGCTTGACATTATTTTGTAAAATCTTACTTTTTTTTTTTCATTTGCTCTACAAAAGGAAGACTTTGACTTGTCTCTTATCAAAGAGATGCAAGAGATCAATGATCCCTCGATTTCACTGCCAGAAAAGGAAATGGTTGCTCGAGGAAGAGTAGAAAAAATATTCAAAGAAAGAGCTTATAAGGTAAACACTTTCTCCTCTCCCCGTTTATGTTTGAATTTCTTCAAAATTGTAAGTTGACATGTCATTTGACTTTGATATATTTGATTGAAAAATTGATTTGATTTGATCTCGTGCTAATGTAACATAGATGTTGGCCATTTCCAACCCCGCCAATGGCCAAGGGTTCTTCTCTTTATTATTTAACTTCAATTGGATAAGAGAAAAGGATCAAGTGGGCCTTACAAGAGACAAAGTCCACTCTTTGGAAACTTCTAAAATATCACCAGAGAGGTAATAATTTTTGGATAAAAAATACACATGAAATCATCAAATAAATCAATGCATTTATGGTTTTTTTATTGTTTGCTCTATAGGAAAAAGAAAATATTGCACTCTTTGATGCATTTCCGTGTAGATGATGTTACTTCTGAGTGTTATATTAGTGCAATGAAATTTAGAATGTACTTGCGTAAAGAGTGGTATTGGGGAAGTATCTTGCAGCAATGCTTGAGGATCAAAGGGAAAATGATTGAAGAAATGCCGGAGGGATTTGAAGCATGGTTTCATCATCAATTGAGGGACCACATTGATAAATCTTTTGTGGAGCTTTGGAGTAAGCTCAACACAAAAGAGTCGGATGAAAAAATTCAAGAGCTTATGGAATCTTCAAGGAGAGTATTATTCAGGTAATACAATTGATATCTTTATGGTTGTTATTCTATTTTTTACTTAGATTTTGTATAATAAATAAGTCACTTAGGAAAGGAGCTCAAATAAAGTTAACTGCATTTTATGTAGATGGCTAATTCAGCTTTACGATCAAACTTTGTTGGAGAAGTTGCCAATTTCTGTTGAAAGTTGGAGGGACCTCTCTTGTGAGGAGTGTATGTATCCACTATGGATGAGAGATTATGGTTTGATTGCTTGGGAAATTGAGTATTTCCCTTGGTGGCTAGATTACACTCAAGGCACCTACCCACGTGATGAAGGGAACTTATATAAAGGTTATTTTTGGCATTTATAAAAACTACAAAATTGTTAAAGTGCTCATACTATTTAGATTATGTTTGTGAGAAATATATTTTTATTTGCTTTAGAGCACGTTCTTGAAAGAAATGAAAATGGTATTGAGGAGATTGGCTCAGCTTCCAAGAAAGCCACCTCTTCGAAAAGAGTAAACAATAGTACAATCTCCTCTATAAAGAAACGATTGGATTTTGTTAGATCCAAGAAGCCCAAGAAGTCTCCCAAAAAGAACCAAAAAGGTGCTCAAGGCTCCACAGGTAAACTTGCTTGTATAGATATCTAGCTGTCACTTTATTTCTACTCAACAATTCTTGATGAAATATTTTATTTTCTAATTATGCAGTGCCTTCCATAGATTGTGATGTGAACGTTATTGGGAACATGCTAGATGTTTACAAAATTTCTCTCGATGATGAGAAATGGTAAACACATGTGAAAAGAAAGACTAACTATGTGTGGTGTGTGTTGTGAATGTTTGAAATACATTTATTTGATCGTATGCAGGATCTTGGATTTTCTTCATTCAGCCCATGTTGATGGGGAAAAGAGCAATGAAGTGGCCTCTCTTTTGTTTGCGGATTTTCCAACAAACTTTAAAGTTGAAAAATTTTCAGAGAACGAGGTATGCATCCTTCAAAACCACAATGGACAATCTATGATAGTTTTGGAACTTTAATTAAATCAACAATGTGTATTATGAAGGTCCCTCCATGGAATCAATTCTCTCGAAAATCAAGTAAGAAAGTGGCCGTAATAGCTTCAAAGTATGTGGCAGACAATGGGTGGTACATCACCCTAAGCTCCACTGATCACTTTGGCATTGTGTCTAGCCATGCCATCAAGATCGGATTCAAAATGATGCACACCATCCTTATTTTGATCCCCGATGGTTATGTGCGAAAGACCATTGAGATTGAGAGAGTAAGTAAATTTATTTGTTGATTGAAAAGCATGCTTGTAGTTTTCTTCAATTAGATCACATTCTAATTGTAATTTGTAGGTGGAAACACTATTGCTAGGATTGTTTTATCGTAAGGGTCAATGTCCTATCTACGATCGACGAGATGGAGAGAGCGTGGACAACAACTCTTTCGATTCCAAGTTTGGAATACTGGTGGAGCACGCCGATGGAGAGTACATTGGAGGACACGCTCTTAGAGGTGCCGCCGAGCGTAGCCTTGACTTCTTTCGGTAAGAATATATGCTTCCTACTATGCGTCATTGGACTATGTTACATAAAGTAAAAATACGCATATTTTTTGCTTTTTTTAGTTGGCTTGTGCGGACATTTACTGCGGAGCATACCTACATTGTTGATATGTTTTCTGGATGTGGTGGCTTGGGTAATGTTTGCGTTGAGTTGTCTAAACACTGTCTCTGCATAGATAGTGATCCAGAGGTCTTCCATCAACATCTTTCACGCTTCAAGGCTCCATGTGTACGTGCTATTTCAGCAGTTGATGCAGATAGCGATGAGGAGACTGATTGACAACAATATGAGCCCACATCACATTGCCCTTGATTGACATCAACATTGGTATTATCTATCATTTTTTCTAGCTTGTGATTTTTATGGAACGACGTGTGACCATGGTGTTTGGGTGCCACTTTTTTGGTATTACTGAAGACATGTTGTTGGTGTTGATCATCCTTATCAATTCAGCCATGATTTCATATTTATTATACTAGATAGAATTTTGTTGAGAGCTTTGGATTTACCAAGGTAATATACCAACATATGCTTTTTTGCTTATGTAATTTCTTCTTCCCGTGAGCATTCGCTGCTGCACGAAAGCAAGTATGGAATGGGAATTTTTTTAGTTTGAATTTTCATACCGTTATGCTGCCGAAATTTTGATTGCTTATCAATATAATCATGCTTTTTGTTCATGTTTGAAAACATAATCATGATTTCACGTATACAGAAAAGTTAGTCAAGCTTCACGGAAGCAAGTATGGAATGGGAAATTTTTTTGTTTGTATTTTCGCGCCGTTATACTGTCAAAATTTTGATTGCCTGTGAATATAATCATGCTTTTTGTTCATGTTTAGAAACATAATCATGGTTTCATGTATACACAAAAGTTAGGCAAGCTTCACGGAAGCAAGTATAGAATAGGAAAGCTTAACAAAAGTTAGGCAAGCTTTCACAGAAGCAAGTATGGAATGGTTTTATTTTTATTTTTCACGTTGTTATGCTGTCAAAATTTCATTTTCTTGTCAGTATTTCTTTACACTGTCGGTCTAAGAATATATATAGTTTTATATATAATATTTATATTATATATATAATATCTTTTTATTTATTTATTTATATGTGTGTATTTATGTACGTAAGGAGATCTTCAACTCGGTAAAGTGTTTTTAAGTACTTGTTTATACAATATATATAGTTATTTATATGTGTGTGTTTATGTACGTATGCAGTTCTTCAACTCAGTAAAGTGTTCTTAATTACTATTTTATATGCAAGAGTCTATGTGTGTATCATTACTTTGAGGTCTTCGCCCAAACAAGTACAACCATCAATATTTTTTTAGATTCCTAGTTTCAAATTGGCTTATTAGGCATTTATCCTTGTTTGCAACAACACCTACATGGACAGGAAAGTATATTCTACTAAAAGTAGGGTAAATACTAAAGACATGCTCATATTTTTCTTGCATTATATAAAAAACTCACATAGATTTTCTTTACATTTGGCTTTCAAACAGCTTGTAGTTACATTTGACGGTTCAGTTTAGCTACAAGATATCAACAATACCCTAAATTATGATAGATCTTGAAGATGTGTTAGTAGACCAGGCCGATTAAAAGTATCACAGCTACTTCAATAATAATAAGTCAGACAGAGACATATGAATTATTCTCGCCAAGGCACTGAAGAGTGGAACACCATCATAGAGTTAAAATAAGCATCATATAATTAAAATAAGTTGTTTACATGATTAGGTAGGGAATCAAACCTGCACACACACACACACACAGTACAACTTGCATCACACTAGTACAATTTATCATGTGCTAGTGCATATTTATTTAACTATATTATTTAGTGCATAATTATTTAAATCTTGCCTCAATCTTCAACCACATTAGAGCCAGAGATGTCGACCAGGTTGATTGTGCGTTTGCAGACAAGCAAATGGTCAATCTCCGCCTGTAAAGCGGCCCTGCGAGAGCTATCTATGTACCCCCATGTCTCCCACTTTCCTAGAGCTTCTCGCATTGTCTCAAATCCATCATTGAGTTCCTGGTCTCTGGTGTTGCGAGCGCGATTAAGGTGGTTGAACATCCGGATCGCCTTGTTTGTGTCACGCTCTCTCTATGTAAATGTCTTCTTTTCTTCAAGGGGTGCATTGGGGGGGATTTTGTGAAGCTCTTCATGGATTTTTGCAACTACCTCATTACCAGTAGTTGCATATCCTATAGGCATTGTATAAGTACATGGAAAATGAAAAAATCTCTCTTGATTAGCACCTCCGATTCACTTGTGCAGCATATGGTGCTTGCCTTGTAACATTTATATAGGCTAAAGCACCATGCTCTCAAAAAGCATTGATAGTGATGGAAGAGTGGCATGTGTTAGTGACATGAGGGGTCCCACGCAGCATATGCTAACTGCTAAATTGGAGCGTGCAATAATATATGCATGATTTGTCAATATGAATATTATAATCGTCTACTACTCCACCACTAACTTTTAAAGTGGGGTGTGCAATAAAATATGCATGATTTGTCACTACGATTATTATTCCCCTATAAGATTTATAAGTATCTAAAAGTGCAATGAGTAGACAACACTAACTGCCTCTCTAAGGGCTCGGGAAACACTATGATTATTATTCTTCTATGAATACTATAGGCATATAATAGTGCAATGAGTAACCACCACTAACTGCCTCTCTAAGGGCTCAGAAAACATTATTTGTGGACCCGGCCGGATTTGGAACCTTTTCACACGCATATGAACAGGCAAACTCTCTCTCTCTCTCTCTCTCTCTCTCTCTCACACACACACACACACACACACACACACACGTGAGTAGAAAACGTGCACACAACCTACTTCTTCACAACAAAACTCCACTTTCATCTCAATTAAAATGTGGGATATTTATAAAATATATAAATTAAACCAACACATAAACAATTCTATACCAAGATACTAAATGAAATAATTTGAACCGGCTTGAGAACCTTCTTGTCCAAACTTGAGCCGGACGTTTTTCATTTTGAACCTATCTTTCCTCTCTCCCCCTCATCTCCCACCCTCTCTCTCTCTCTCTCTCTCTCTCTCTCTCTCTCTCTCTCACACACACACACACACACACACACACACGTGAGTAGAAAACGTGCACACAACCTCCTTCTTCACAACAAAACTCCACTTTTACTTAACTCCACTTTCATCTCAATTAAAATGTAGGATATTTATAAAATATATACATTAAACCAACACATAAACAATTCTATACCAAGTTACTAAATGAAATAATTTGAATCGGCTTGAGAACCTTCTTGCCCAAACTTTAGCCAGACTTTTTTCATTTTGAACCTATCTTTCCTCTCTCCCCCTCATCTCCCACTCTCAGGATCTCTCTTTCTCTCTCTCTCTCTCTATCTCTCTCTCTCTCTCTCTCTCTCTCTCTCTCTCTCTCTCTCTCTCTCTCTCTCTCTCTCTCTCTCGTTGTCGGTACTCTCACACCCCGATCCTATCTCTATTTCACAAGTATGTTTTTCTCTCTCCGTCTAATTCTTCTTCTCTCTCCTTCCCTCGGTACTTATTTAACATACCACAACGCCACCTTAGAGAGCATACATATGAGTGGAATCCATGCTTCTATAAACTCGAAAAATCATCACCTGTAGCAAAAAAACACGAATTGATTAACTCACAAATAAAATTAACCCCATATTCCCAAGTTTGACATGTATTATCGGATCCCTTGTATGCTCTGCGTCAAAATCCACCATATTGATGACATTAATATGTAATGGCTGCTAGTGACGTTGTTGTCGTGGTAGAAGCTTTCGTTTAGCAATTCGTTCCTTTGCTTTGGCTTGAGCTTCCTTGACTATTCTTTGTTTTTCTGGAGATCTTTTCTTGTCCACGTGTATTTGTTGAAGCATATGATGGGTTAGTGGTAAATGATACTTTTTAAGTCGACAATCGCTAATCTAGTTAGGCATTTCTTCACCATCCAATGTAGCAAGCTGATGACCCGCTTGGTGATAAATCTTTGATCACAAAGGGTCCCATCCCTCGCTTTTTCATCTTCTTAGCATGTTTTTTAAATGTATAAACTAGGACATAATCTCCTATTTTAAACTCTTTATAGAGTACATGCTTATCAAAAAATTCTTTTTGCCTTCTCTATTGAGCATAGATAGAATCTACAACCTTTAGGCGAAGCTCATGTAATTTTTCAAAGTTATCTCTCCTAGAAGACAGTTCATGGACCGTCCGTTTGAGTTGTTTTTCCGCTATGAGTGTTGGGATCAAGAACTCCATAGATAATATAGCATTAAGTCCAAACACCATGTTGTATAGTGTTGTGCCAATTGAAGTCTTGTAGGCTACTCGATAAGCCCACAATGTTGAGTGTAATTGTTGGTCCCAATCCACCTGTGAATGTCATACAATTTTGGTCAGGACAATGCATATAATCTTATTTGTGGCTTCAACCTGTCCATTCGCTTGTGGGAGGTATGGATCCAACTTCCTACCACCAACTTCACCTCTAAGCTCCTCTACTCCTCCTCCAAGTCCAAATCCCTCTACATCCCAACCACAACACTCACTAGAAAAGATGCTGGAGTTAGCACTGTCACCAAAAGACAAGAAAAGAGAAGAAAAGAACACTTATGAAGACATCGTCCAAGTAGGATACACATTGGCAGAGGCTTATGCGGTAGTCTATGACACTCCAACCCTACCATGGGTTCCCAGGAAAGACCAAGAAAGGGATGAGATCCCTAAAGAAAAGGTAAGTGATGATAGATCAAAACAACCACAAGAAGACCAAGAAACATGGAGGAGGCCACAAGAAAGGCAATCCCCACAGCATGGAGTACCAGGGTTGGTCCAAATCCCGCATGCAGAACAATGGAAACCTTTAGCCAGCCCGTGGAGAGCACCTCCAATAGGAGTTAATGAGTTGTTTGGGACACCAAGTTCCATTTTTAGGCCCGATCCCCAGACCATCAACAAGAAGCCTAGTTGCAGCAAATGAAGAGGATGTGAGAGCCGCATATCAAGTATTGGACGGAATCAGAACGCGGTCTCTAACATTGGTTGAAGAAAACAATATGCTACGTACCACGGAAGACAATATGCAAATAGAACATGATCACCTCACAAACATGATCCACATTACAAACCGTAAAGCTGAGGAAGAAGACAAGAGCTTGAGACTCAGAGTAAAACACTAAGAGAGGCCAAAAGAAAACGAGACACTCTAACACTACAAATGGTAGAGATTTTGCATGAAGTAAAGAATCTCCAAGAAGAGAAGAAAAGTGTGGAGCATGAGTTGGAAGCAGCAAAAGATGAAGTGCTGGAGCTGAACGACAAATTAGAGCTCCAAGACTTGACAATCAAGAGACTTAGAGCAACCCCGAGGTGTGTGCAAGCAGATAGCCAAGCTATAGAAGCTTTGGAAGCACAAATCACTACTCTACAAAAGGAATTACGGCTGGAAAAAAGACAAAGAATGCATATGGTAGAAGGGTCCCTAACCACAAAGGAAAGAATGAGGGCTCAACACCAAGACCTTGCAAAGACAAAATTCTCCAACTATAGTTAGGTACTCTGCAATATTTGTTGGTAGATCAAGCGAAAGAAGCTACAAAAAAAAGATAGACTTGCTCAACAACAGATAACATAACTACAAAAAGAAGTAGCCAAATCAAGGACACAAGAAACAGATTCAGGGCCCAATGACCTTTGAATTAATGCAAGAGATGAGCCATTGGAGGTTCCTGAAGGTGCAAAAGACCTACAACACCTATAAGAACAGCTACAAACATAGGAGGAAGGAGAAATCTTTAACTATAGAGGAGGCAACACGCCTCCAAACTCTGATTGAACAATCCATAGATGAAGATCACAAGGCAACCTTGGAGTGGGAGAAGTAAATGATACACTCAGTAAGAGTCCAAGGGCTTGTCACAAATGTGCTTAGGGAGGAGTGGATGCAACCTTCACTCCCATACCCTCTACTAAAGTATGAAGTGTTGGTAATAAAGAAAATAGTCAAAATGGAATCAACAAAGCTAGTGTATGAGGGAGATGTCAAAGATTCAGATACTGCAAAGAAAAGTATGGCTCCTCAAGTACCACGGATTTCTAAAGTACTTGATGGAAGCTCCCAAAAACATTAGGATGACACTCTATTTTTCCCAATGTCTCGTGTATGCACATGGAAAAACCACACCAGAATCTTGAAGAAACATCCCACCTGGCTCAATTACCCATCTATGCCCCCCCAAGGAAGGAGAGAGAATAAGTGTTGTTATATGGTGAAAACCCTGAAGGGCACCATTAAGATATTTACTAGCTCCCCCGACTTGATGTACGTGATGATAAGGAAGATAAACAAAACCCTATTGGCCTGCATTAAAGTGCTTGCACCATCCAAAGCTACAGAGTCAACCCTATTGTGAATGCGCGACATTGTCACCACAATGACATTTGATTTGTTAAAGAATCCATCCCACAGGTGTTACATCTGTTATATCAAAGGCTAATGTTCTTACCAAGCTACCACATGCAAGATTTTGAGGAAGCCTTCTACACTGGCTTCTTTACTTATGACAAAAAAATATTCAGCCTCATAGTCACGTTGGGCAACATAACGTATGAGTCATACTTTAAGTTACTAAATCCCCAAGGATTCCATTGACTTGAAGGCTGAGAATTATTACCAAATCAAGTGATCAACACTTGTCATGTCATGGATGACATGGATGCGGAGGGGAGGAGTGTTGACAACTACAACTAACACACAAGAAGCGCTCAAATTTTGTAATACTTATTTTGACAAACTCATTGTAATTATTTTGGGACTCAATTGAGTTTCTATATTGTAATTTAGTAAGTATGCTGGCATAAAATCTAATATCTCACCAACTCAAATGATTTTCTTATATTAAACTGATCATTTAATGTGGGATAATAAATAGGTCAAGGGTTAGAATATAGACATGTGCTTATGACTCTATCTCAACACGGGGCCAATAGTAAAGCGGTCCAAATTAGAGGTGGTCTGTCAAAGAGAAAGGCTAGCTAATGGAGCTTAAAGACCTTATGGTTAGCTTCATTAAAGACCTCCAATGTTTAGTGTTAAAAGTCCTATGAACTTAGGCAAGCTAGAGTTGTTCTTAAGATGGGAACCCAGACCAAGCTTGAGGTGCTTGTCGTGCTTGATGACTGAGATGCTTGAGGTTCTTGATGACTGAGATATTTTAGGTGCTTGAGGTGCTTGATGACTGAGATGCTTGAGGTGCTTGTCATGATTGAGATGCTAGGGTTGTACTTGAGATGGGAACCCGGGCCAAGCTTGTGGTGGGAATCAGGGCCCAAGGTTGAGGGGCTTGAGGTGACAAATCGGGGGGTTCACTATGTGTAAAACTACCATATCACATGCGTTCAAGACATGTTTGTAAAACCCCTTATCTGTGAATTTTGTTAAGAATATAATGTACCCTTTTCTTTTAAAGTCTATAAGTTTTTTTTTCAAATTAGAAAACATAATGCCCTCTTATATATATATTTCTTTAAGTTTCAAGAACTTTAAATACCCTTATGTTGAACTCACGTAATAGGTTACATTTTTATTAGGTGACCTCTCCGAGGGCATCAAAAGGTCAACAAGTATCCCTACAAGGAGGGGGTGATCTCTACAAGTAGGGGCATGAGAGAGAACACACACACCCTCACACAATGCAAACCTAGATCAAGGAGGCAACAAGGACACATGTCAAGATCCTCTTCATGTTTCCCTCATAGTGTGCCTAAAGCCTATTGGTTGGCCTCCCAAGGGGTCCAATGATAACTTAGTAATTTAATTAAATTTTTATGCATCTATCAAGTCCTCTCTCTCAAACGGGAAAGGGGGACACTATAACATATGCGCGGTATTATCGCTCACATTACCGCAAAAGAACAAACAAACTTGAAATATAAAAATTCCCGTACGCGGCAAATACTGTGGCAAAGCTGGCGGTAATGGTCTAGTGGTAACTGATGCGGTAATGGATGCGGCAATATTTCCGCAAATATTACCGCGTGCTTTGATGCAACAATACCCGCACATATTACCGTGTCAGGCTTATCGCGAGCATTACCGCGAAGGGATTTATTATAAAAAAACAGATGACCGTTTGGATTGTCCTTTGCAGGACCATCCAAAGGTCATCTATTTTTTTATTTATTTTAGTTATTTTATAAAATTAATATTAATTACAACAAAATATCACAATTGGACAATACATTGAGCCAAAAAAAGATTGATAATTTCATTTACATAAGTGGAATTACAATTGGGAGAGGTATTGAGCCAAAAAATGATTGGTATTGCATTTACATAAAGGGCAAAAAAAGCCCGCGTGTACAAAATAGAGTATGGTCATGTGGGATAGGGCAAACGGGGCCCGCGTATACAAAATAGAGGATGCTCATGGGGGAGTTGGCGGAATTTCACATGGAACTCCTTGACTCTGCAAAACCATAAAAAAGAAACAATTAACACTTTGTTATTTAATATTTGATATAAAATCAACAATTTGATTATTTAGATAAGATTAAACTTACATGTTGCAGACTTCTGCACGCATTTTCGAACTCCTCTCGAGAGATCATTTGTTTTTCAAACAACCAACACCAAGTTTGATACTCGGTATGGTTCTCTCTATATCTCTGCACTTCTCTGGTCGGGCGACTCATGGTAATGTTATACTGACAAAAAATAGCAACCAATTAATTAAATGAAAAACATTAGATTTTTTACAATAAAACTAATATTTTTACTTACATATTTGTCTTTCCAAGCCGTTTTTCCTCCCGAACCATAATGCGTAGGAGTCTGATGGGATCTAGCCTCAACTTGACGCGTATACATCCTCGCACCGGTTGTCCTTTCGTCCTCTTTCTCGCCCATAGCGGTCTCCCACTCCACATCATGGACATTTCCTAGCCGATAGCTATGCTCTAGAGACTCCATTGTCTTCTTTGCCGCTCTCCTCACACTAGATTTTTTGTTCTTCAGAAATGTTTTGACATGCTCTTGCAACCATTGCCCTGAGAATTGTTGCCCCTCAGGGTTGGGGAAACGCATGTGCATGGTTGTCTCTATATATGTGAGTTTGTAGGGATCTTGTTGATCAAATTTGAGAAAAAAATTGATATATGTGGAGTGAATTAATTGGTTGACGTGTGTGCGGAATCTCCTGCCCTGTGCTGTCTCGAGATCCACCATATCTCCTCTATGAACCTGGTAGTATAACCCGCGAGCATCTGGTGAAGGCATGTCATGGTCCTCATCTTTTGCTGGAGCAGGGAGCGGTGACTGTGGAGGAGAATCTGTAGTACTTCCCCCCCCCCCCAAAAAAAAAAACAACAACTAGCTCCGCTCCCTCGTCGAGATCGACCGGCGCTAGCGCGCGAGCTGCCCAGACGCTGACTGCCAGAAGAGCGCCGACGTGAATCTGGGACAAAAGGTGGGATAGGTGATGGATAGGTGGACGCTCGTGGCGTCGCACCCAACGGCGTCAGACCCTGGGGCGTTGGTCCCTGTGAAGGAAAAGTTTAACCTGGAGCTGTAGCTGGAAAACTCTGCACGTATGGAGTGCCACCAGTCGGAGTAGAGACCTCTGATAATCCAAAAGCTGGTGAATAGCGCTGTGTAAGGGTCTACTGTGAACCTAACCACTCAGCCCGAAGACGCAATGCTCTCTCCACATCTGGATCGGTCACAGATACGGCAGTGGACGCACCTAGAGCGTCCCGAAACCAGCCGAACCCTGATGATGACTGTTGAGGCGACGACTGTGAATGATAGGCAGAGAGAGCGTCGAGATATGACATCCCGTCTGCCATGAAATCCTCAATACTGCGAAAGCGTGGTGTGGAAGAAGAAGACATGGTCTGCATTTATTATGAAAAAGATTAAACTAGGGTATAAAATTTGAATATATGATTAAAAATTTACACATTGATTTTTTTCAAAAATTGGATTTTTTAACATTGGATTCTCTATAGTATCCAATGTTGAAAGAATCCAATGTGTGTCTACAACCTATAAAAGAGTCTTGCAAAGCCTCGAGTGCTAATAAGATATTAGTGTGTGTATTGACTAATAAGAGATTATTGTGTTTATGATTAGTGTGATCGGTTGCGTGATCACTTGGACGGTCATTGGGGCCTAATACGTCACCTACAACTTAATCATGGAGGTATGTTTCTGTTTCTGTGTTGATTGTTGTTTAATTTAACATAATTAGTGTGTGTTTTAGTGTTGGCTTGTTTAATTGGCTTGTGCACACACTAATTAGTGTGTGCATTCGCTTGTGCACACACTAATTAGTGTGTGTTAACACACACTAATTAGTGTGTGCATTGGCTTGTGTAATTGGCTTGTGCACACACTAATTAGTGTGTTTTAACATACACTAATTATTGTGTGCATTAGATTGTGCACTCACTAATTAGTGTGTGTTAAAACACACTAATTAGTGTGTGCATTAGTTTGTGCACACACTAATTAGTGTATGCATTGGCATGAATAATTGGCTTGTTTAATTGGCTTGTGCACACATTAATTAGTGTGTGTTAACATACACTAATTAGTGTGTGCATTGGCTTGTGTAATTGTCTTGTGCACACACTAATTAGTGTGTGCATTGGCTTGTGTAATTGGACTAATCACACACTAATTAGTGTGTGCATTGGCCAATTCCATTGGTCAATGCACACACTAATCACACACTAAATAGTGTGTGTATTGACCAATCACATTGGCCAATGCACACACTAATCACATACACTAAATAATGTGTGTATTGGCCAATCCAATTGACCAATCCACACACTAATCCAAAACTAATTAATGTGTGCATTGACCAATCACATTGGCCAATGCACACACTAATAGCACACTAATTAGTGTGTACATTGACCAATCACAGCAATGCACACACTAATCACACACAAATTAGTGTATGTTAATGAGCACTAATTAGTGTGTGCAATGACCAATCACATTGGCCAATGCACACACTAATCACACACTAATTAGTGTGTGCATTGACCAATCACATTGGCCAATGCACACACTAATAACACACTAATTAGTGTGTGCATTGACCAATGTGATTGGTCAATTCACACACTAATTAGTGTGTGAATTGGCCAACCCCATTCGCCAATGCACACACTAATTAGTGTGTGCATTGACCAATCACATTGGCCAATGCACACACTAATAACACACTAATTAGTGTGTACATTGACCAATCACATTGGTCAATGCACACACTAATCACACACAAATTAGTGTGTGTTAATGAGCACTAATTAGTGTGTGCATTGACCAATCACATTGGCCAATGCACACACTAATCACACACTAATTAGTGTGTGCATTGACCAATCACATTGGCCAATACACACACTAATAACACACTAATCACACACTAATTAGTGTGTGTTAACACACACTAATTAGTGTGTGCATGGCCAATCCCAAATTCAACATATTAGGTTATGCAAGTAATAAAATCTAACAAGTTTAGATTTTGCAAGTAACTAATACTTAACAAATTTAAGTTTTGGTGTGTCTTTACTTACACTAATTAGTGTGTAAAGAACACATGCACTAATTAGTGTGTATAATTAGTACACATGCAATAATTAGTGTGTGTAATTAGTGTGTGTGTGTGTACGCATGTGTGCATGTGTGTGCATGCGTGTGTATGAGTGTATGCATGTGTGTATGTGTGTGAAAAAATAAAACAACATAACAAAAAAAATTACATGGAATTGAAGCGCTTGTTGGGAGAGGGTAGGAGAGTGGAAGAGTAGAGATGGTGGAGAGTAGAAGAGTGGAGATGGAGGTAGAGCTCAAGGTTGTGAGGTTCGCGCTCTCGGCTTCTGTGGAGAAGACGATGAAATTTGAATTTTAGGGCTTTGAACTTCGCGGGGCACGCGGGTGCCCCTATTTATAAAAAAATTTGAAATTTGATTTTCCTCTCCTATTACCGCGAGCATTACCGCGTCTCTTACCGCAAACATTACAGCGTATATTACCGCGGCACAAATTCGGGCCAAATAAACAGATGGCCACGTTCTAACATTATTACTATTGATCCTTACAATCTATTGGTACTACGGTTTTTATAAAATGTATATAAAATGAAAGTATTTCTAGTACTTTGAAATTGAAATTTTTACCTAAATAGTTAATTTTTACTTTTTACTGATATTTTATTAACATTCTTTGGTAATTTGATTTTAATTAGTGTATGTAATTTATTAATGTAGATTGCTTGGGATGATTTTGGCCCGTCCACTGAACCGGATAGATCACGGTGGTTGGCCGAGCGATTACCATGCCCATGCGTGCGGTGCAAATGCGCCATTGCTCGACTTCGACGGATAAGCTTGAGCCATGTAGAAGATTATGGACTATGGGACGATCCTCGCAAGCGTACACGGATGGAAACAAACGATCCGCGAATTGTTGCGGCTATTGACGTCACCCCACATTGGCGAACGAGGAGTGAGCTACTCGATTCGGCACACACCGCACTATATGATAGATGCTCTTACTCCATTTTAAGGGCTTCTCTCGAAGTCCTTAACCTTCAGGCGATGTTTGGATGGAGCAATGCTAGTGTCGACGCACTTTTGAGGTATGTTTACAGATTGTGAAGGATGCTTGTGGAGTGCATAAATTAGCTTCTAATGTACTTTCTTCTTGTGATAGGTTGCTAGGAAAGATGCTGCCAGCTGGCAATCACATGCCAGAGAACAGACAAAAAGCCCGCGAAGTGGTGAGTGCATTAGGGATGGATTATGATCGCATTCATGCTGGGTGAACGATTGTGTGCTCTTTCGTAATGAGCATGCCGATTGTGACACATGTCCATCGTGCGGGGCGCCTAGGTTCAAAGAAGGAATGCAGAGCAACAGAATTCCACGTAAAGTTTTGAGGCATTTTCCACTCATCCCTCGCATCCAACACATGTTTAGATCGAAGGGTACGAGCGAGCTTTTGAGTTGGCATGCAAAAAACCACTCCACAGATGGTATTATGAGAGTGCCAGCTGACTCACCAACGTGGAAGCACATAGAGGACACATGGCCAGATTTCAGGGATGAGCCTCGTCACTTGAGGATTGGGTCAGCTAGTGATGGAGTGAATCCATTTGGGCACCGCTCTACTTCATGGAGCACTTGGCCGGTGGTTGTTGTAAACTACAATATTCCGCCTTGGGAGTTTTAACAAAAAAGGGAAACATTTTACTATCACTTCTCATTCCAGGAAGGCACACGATAAAAAACATGGATGTATATCTGCAGCCTCTTATTGATGAGCTTCAAGAACTATGGAGAGGCATAGATGTCATTGACATTTCATGGCCACCACGAGACCGCAATGTCGTCATCAAGTGCATCCTCATGTGGACCATGCATGATTACCCAGGATTTGGAGAGGTATCTGGTAAGTATGCACATGCTAATTATACTCACTGCTTTAGGTTTATCGTATCATGTGTAACGTTTGTTTACCTCTTGGCAGGATTGGCAACATCTGGACATAGTGCGTGTCCCACTTGTGGCCCTTCCCTTGTGACAGAGAGATCTCCTCTTCTTGGGAAGGTGATCTATCCCAACAACCATCGCTTCCTACCTCCTTCACATCGTAGATATGCTCCCCCTATCAATGGAGTGCAGCCGTTCCATTGGAACATGGCTAGTTGGGCGAAGCATTGGGAGGAGCATCATGGTACCTCACGGCCTCCCAATGGGTTGCCAAAGGGTATGTTGAGGTACTCAATCTTCTTGTAGCTCCCCTATTGGGTTTCGTTGAAAATTCAGCAGTTATTGAAATCCCATGATTGGCATAAAATCCTTCAGGTAAGAGTAGAACAATTTGTGGTGTCTATGTGTCCTTATATATAGGTTGACATTCACTAAGATGTTTTATTGCTTGTAGTTTGTACTTCCCATAACTATTAGTGGTTATGGGGACACTAAGGTGAAGGCTGCAATATTCAAAGTGGGTGAGATTGTGAGGTAATGGGTTTCTTTCAAGTACTATATCATGTTGTGCATGCATGAAATTTTGATTTTTTTTTCATCTAATATATAACGTTTGCCCTGTAGACTTGTGAGCTCCAAGGAGATAGAAGTAGAAGCCATACCAGTAGCCCATCAGCTAGCAGTAGAGGCAGTGTGTGCTATTGAGGATGCATTCCCACGTACAATCCTTGTTAGCCAAATACACCTATTGCTTCACCTTGTTGAGGAGATTGCCATTTGTGGGGTGGTTCACTCTAGATGGATGTTCTTCTTGGAGAGATTCTTGAAGACTTTAAAGGATTTTGTTAGATTGAGGTCACAACCGGAGGTATGTAAAATAAATACAATATAGATAGCATTTAAACGCTATGGAGTTACTAATAAAAATATGTGGTTTTAATGTTTTCAAGCGAGCATGGCAGAAGGTTGGGTGGTGCAAGAGGAATTTGTGTATGTCTCACAGTATCTCATCACATTGGATCCATCATTGCCTCGTCTGTGGAGTGAAGAAGAGGATCCTAGGAAGCACTCAACCATTCCCAGTGGAAAAGGCTCACTCTTGGTCATGGATAGAGAGTTTCATGCCATAGTCAACAACTACTCTTTACTCAATGCCACTATCATGACCAAATGGGTTAATATGTACTTGGAAGCCCACGCAGCTAGAGAAAGGGATAGAGATGCATGGAAGAGGTCCCATGGAGGTAGACGTGCACCTCCTTTTCCTAAAGAGATTGCAAAATATCCTGAATTGATTCAAGTAGAGTGGATCCATAATGCCATGACCAATGCCAAAGCACAAGGAGAACAAATAAGCCCTAAAGAATGGGAGTATGCGCGAGGATGCTTGCGCAAGGTGAGTGTGTATATGTTATGTATGCATGTATGAAAATCACTTAACAAAATGCGATGTAACCTCTTATGCACTGTGATTGTAGGGTCTCATTTTCAACTCCATTTTGTCCGAAGGCCGACATTTTCTCACCCGCAAGATAGATGAGCGTCGAACCACTAATGATTGTGGCGTGATGGGAAACTTTGACACAACAACAGATGAGGTCAGATATTGTGGTACTATAGAGAGAATAATCAAAGTGGATTTCAAATCTTTTTACAAAATCCTCTTTGAGTGTCGATGGTTTGCGGGTGAGATCAAAAGACATGAAAATGGGCTCATTATGGTGGATTCCACCCAATTCCATCGGGGAAAAACTGACAACTTGGTGTATCCTAGTAGTTGCAAGCAGGTAATTTAGGCTATGTGCAATTAACTTAAATTAAAAATTTAAGTTATGTATATCAGCTTATTCTTAGTGTCTGACGTACAGGTCTTTTATGTGCCATGTATATTTCAAAGAAGACTTTGGTATGTCATTCCAGTGACGCCGCGGGGTAGATCTATCTTTGCAGAGACGGACATTGTTTTAGGGAAAAACTACTCCTCTGTTCATATTCATGAGTATGACACAGACAACATACTTATCATCCGATGACACGACTAACTCGTAGGTGCACGTAAGCAATCTCGTTAGCTTGTCAGGCTGAGACCAATCTACACATACGTACTTTTATGATGCATCACTCATTAACCCTAATAAAATGCAACCCACTCTATCCCTTAACGCTTACAACATAGTTTACACGTCCAATGAACTCGGAATCACATCAAACTTACTAGGCATCATCCTCTCACTAGGACATACTTACCTATAAGTCTAATCTCACTAGATTTGAACCCTAGCTATCTCGAATGCTGTCGCGATAGACCAACAGGTCATAATCCAAAAGTGGGCAAAACTTAAGTTTATTAGTATCTATGTGTAGCTAATCTCTTTCTCATTCCATGAAGCACTTGATTATTGAAAACAGACACCATTTGTGCTACTTACAAGCAAAACAAGCTCGTGGAAGAATCGATCGCGATCAACTCGAAATGGCGAAAGCGTGGCGTGGGCACGTAGCTCTCAGAGAGACTATCGCGGTGGTGTGGTCGCGTTGTGAATCCGGTGAGGGAGAAGTGCGTAGTGAAGAGGATAAGACACACACACTCTCTCTCTCTCTCTCTCCGACTCGTAGGACACAAGATTAATTCAAATGTTGTTTTCAAAAATGGTTCTAAGGTGACTTTTATACTTTAGTCACCTTAGCTCAAAAATGTACATAGGGTTCTCTTGCTCATGATTACAAAGTGGGAATAAATCTGAGTCCTGACTAACTGACTAATATTTACATAATCCAGACGAATGGATCAAACTGATAAGCCGTCTTTGACATAAAAAATGGAATTTGATATGCTTTACAAATGGGCTCATTACAACAGTTGGACCAAAGGGGATCCAACACTCCCCCCCTCCTAGTTCATATCTACCACGACATGATCGTCTGTGTCTTTATTGTCGTTGTCGCCTTTCTTGAGTGAATTGCTGTAGAAACGCATCATAGCGCATGGAGTCACTTGCTATTAACACTAGGTTGGTAATGGGACACTTTTGTGTCCTGGGACACTTTTATGTCTTGTTAAGTGGCCATTTTTCTTGAATTATGTCAAGAGTTTCAAAATGGATTTTGAGGTGCTATCTGTCTAAAAATTTGTGTCATGAGCTGAAAAAAACTCAACATTTTTTTGGAATATCAATTCCATCTTTAACCTTGTCCTTGCACAACATTTCACAACCTAAACTATGTGAAAAAACAGGTCCTGTTTTTGGCTTTTTGCAACTATACCACTCTAGAATTCATGTGTGTGAGGTCTATAATGCTAGAGAACTATCTTTAGTAGTCCTCAACATGTCCTGATGCTTCTAGGGAGAAATAAATGTTAAAGTTGTAAGTTATGACCAAATTACAAAAATTGTCAAATCCTGTTTTTTAGCCAATTTTAGCTCTTCTATGATTTTTTTGGTGGCTTTCATGATATCCAAATGCAGTTTTGATTTTCTATGTCGCATATTGTAACATGAAGCTAATATTCCTTGAGTTTTGGGGCACCTAATACCCTATTTTGCATAGTAGACAACTATGGTTGATTTTTTCAATTATAGAAGAAAACGAAACATTCTAGTATATCAAGTATAGCTTTTTCAATATTGTTAGTTTCTTGTGACAACTACATGCATTTTGTAGGTAATAACCATATCTAGTCATAAGGATCAAATTTGGCTAGATATTGAATAGTTTCTATGGGATTCTACAACTCATAATGTTGAACCCGGTTTTTTCATGTTTGCTGTATTTAGCACTTCATCTTTGTCCCCAAGATTCCCCTTGGTAAGAGATGTATTATTCTTTTGACATGCTCCATGGCTCCTTATGAACCTAAATGACAATATGGAACTAAGAAAACATGCATATATTATTTGTATTGAGCGTGGCTATAGAAACTTTGATGATAGGTTTGCAGAATGGTAAAAATTCAACTTTTTTGTACCTATTTCTTCTGGCGAAACAAAAAATAGTGAGTGAGAAGAAATCATATGTTCTAATCACCAACCCATTTAAGTTAACTAGGGAATTTATCTCAAGTCGTACAAAAATCCCTAATCTTATTTTTATGCAACAAAACATAAGAAATGACTGTTTTGATGAAAATGTACTGGTCCATCCACTTTGGAGGCTTGGTGTGACCAAAAGATGAGAAATTTTACAAGTTTCTTATTTTTTCCATGTGTAGTAGGCCTTGAACTATAACCTCATGAAAGGATTTTACAAAATGAGTGGATCTACTATGGTTTTGGAGGTTTTTTTCAAAACCCTGAAAGGACACTTTTATGTCCTGTTAGGTTACCAACCTAGTAATAATGGGCCAAAATTTCTTGTCTTATACATGAAGAAGCCCGTGTAAAATGCTTCTTCAAATGTCTGGAGATGGTAGCTTGGAAAAAACATCAGCCGTTTGAAATAAGCATACAATACTGGCTCTGTCGGTGGCCCACTTAGATCGTATGACAATTCTGAGATGCTTCTTTCAGTATTCATATACTCTGATGTCCAGCTTTCCGAGAAGGCTGTGAGACAGGCCAAAAATGTGCGAGATATTTTACATAGCATCTTGCAGGATAGGTCAGGAGAGCCTCCGAATTCTGCTATGGCGCTCTGCAGGGTTTTCACCATGTAAGAACCGGATATTCTCTCTCCCTCTGCTGGCCTTGGCATTACTGGATAATTCAGCCATGTCGGATTTCTGCTCTGTAGTGATTTATGTTGGCTGTAGGTGTATGTTCGTGGAGTTGGGCAAAACGTTCTGTCATTCCTCAGCTCACGCGGTGTGTTGACTAAGTGGATCAGGTTATGAGGATGATCCAATAGCCATTGACGCCTCCACTTTGGCTGGCTGTCCACTATTCTGTTTTGTTGTTCCCTATCTTGTACTTCTCCTTCAAACATCGGCACTTGTTCTTCTTTTTCGAGCTGCCGTTGATGTGTTAGAGTTTCGTACTTCAGCAGAGCATAGGGGAACATGGGTGCATTCCATTCCTTTCGTAGCTCTGCTGCGGTTTTGCCCGATCTGGAAAGTCCTTGTAGAAACTCCTTCTCGAGTTGCATAGCCTTGTACCATATCATTTCTGTTTGCTTTTCCATCTGCTCGGCTAGCCTCTGCTCTTCCATCTTTGTGACTGAATCTTCTTCTGTCTCTTGGTCTTTGGAGTCGGGTTGATCCGTCTGCATATCTGGTGCCTCCTGTTCATCTGAATCATCCCCATACTCATCTTTACCCCCATATACTTCGGCGAGTCCAGCCAAATTCGTTGTGGCTGGCTCCATGTGCACTCATACCTGTCCCTAGTACTGTCCTGCACTTTGTAGACTTGCGATTTGTGCGGCCATTGTTCTACTATTGATTTGTAGAGCTTGAAATTCCATGTCTTTTTTAGCGACCGACTCCTCTAATGGTTTTATCTTGATGTGTAGGTTTTCATCTTCTTCCTTGAGTGATTTGGAAACAATGCTTTCCATTTCATTGTCAGGAGCTGGTCTTTGCTGTTGTTCACTTTGCAAATCTGAAATTTGTCTTTGTAGTTCACCTTCTGCTCTAAGCGCACTTTCAACAATCATTAAACGCTATTTTCTCTCTAACTCCAGCTCCCTCTTTAGTGCAACCACTTCTTCTTCTGGATAGACTACTGATGTTGTTGGTAGCGACGTTTTTTGCTTTTTAGCGCGTTCGATTTCTCTTGCTTGGATATCTGTTACTGCTCTCAAATCTTTGACTTCAACTTGTAAGTCATCGATGACGACTTGCAAACTTGTGATGGCCTCCAGAGCATCTTGCTTTTCCTTTTCCAACTGTTGGATGTGTTCATCTCTTTCACTGACATCCTCAAGGAACACGTTTATTGTATCTTCACATATGGCATTGAAGTCTTCCGATTCCTATAAATTGTCCCTGAGAATATCTACTGTGCCTTTGAGTCCCAATATTTCAGCATCTCTGATGCTGATCAGCTTTAAAGTTTCCTCCCTTTGCTCTTGCAGTCTCAGGACTTCTTCATCAGTTTTTTGTAGCTTCATTTTTTTGGATCGGTTTTGATCAGCTAACCATTGATTGTGTAGTCTTGTTCGGCTTAGTATTGTCGCCATTGACTGCAAATCTTCATCTATAGTAGCTTCCAGCTCAATTTCCTGAGAGGAGGAAGCTTTATCTTTAGACTGATCCACCACCTTTTGCTTGCCTTTATCACTTTGTGATATGGCTCTAGTGTTTTGGCGTCTATCTGTTCCTTCTTCTTCTTCTTCCTCTTCTTCCTGTTCACTGGGCGGTGTGTGAACTCTGTCATCTTGATGTGAGTTTTTTGAATGCGAAGTAGATTCAGCAGGTGGGCTAGAGTGCCTCTCACTTGTATCTGGCCTTGGAGATGGCGGCGGTGTCTCCTGATCACGTGAAGCCGGCCTCAGCTGATCTCACAAAATTTGGAGATCCTCCTCTTCTAGTAGCAGTTCTGGCTCATCCCTCGCATTTCTTTCTTGTATGTATTTCTCAAACCAGTCCAGCTCAAAGACTGAGTTGTTTCTATTCTTCGTTCTCAGTGTGAAAGTGCTACTAGAAGGTTTCCAAGTGGCACCTACATCGCCTCGTAGAGATCTTTCTAGAGCAAACCCTTCTAGCATTCTTTCCATCTTTGCTATCTTCTGCAACCTGGTGTTGTTTTCCAATTCATCTTTTCGCTTCTTTAGTCGGCCATCTTCCCCTTTAGTTCTTTTGTCTTCTTCCATCTTTTCTTGTGTACTTCTTGTCACTCTTTCCAGCTTGCGTCCTCCAATGGTATTAATAGATGCCGGTACTTTCCTTTGTGATCTGTCTTCGCTATTTTCCCTTAATACCAGCCAATCGTTTTGATGAGGGGTAGGTGGCAACTGATCTACCGCTCCTATGGCATGGTATATCACTCTGGTTAGGACTTCTCCTCCTGCAATGTAATTGGGTATGTCCTGCCTTAGCTTTGTCATTTCTTCAAACAGATATGACGCGTGATCTATGTAGAATTCACGGGTCATTCCCATAGCCCATGTCAATGTGGTTGAGATGCTCCCATGCGGTGTAGTGTATCTTGGCGGTCTTTTGTTGTAGCTCAACAAACACTAACTATAGATCTGTGTCAGTTCTCTTACTTCTGGGTTTGCTATGAGTTCGAAAGAAGGTATCTTGGACTTTTGCAAGTAAACTGTGAGGTTTTTCCTTCTTTCTCTCATGTTTTCCCTTTGATCTGACAGTTTCAATGCTTCTTTGATGATCTCTTTGGTGATCTGGATCTTCATCACTTCATTATCCATGCCTGCCACTGTGCAAGTACCATCTTCTTGGATAGTCTCTATTAGATGCTGTACCCTCTTGAAATCTATCCCTACTGGTGGTAGTGACACAAAGTTCCACAAACCGACTTTTTTGAGCCATGACCTTTGCGGTGATCTTTTTAAGTAATTCTCTGCCTCCTTGGGAATCATCACCGTATCCACTAAGTTTCTTTCGTCATCCACATATGACCCTTGATATATCTGAAAGGCCGCTACCTGTTGCACATCTGCAGGTATCCATGTGGCTGCTGGCTTTAAAGAATTGGGTAGAAGTGCATAGGGTACTCCGCCTTCCGTTTCCAGATTCTTGCCTTTCTTTTTCTCGGAGAAGCCTCCATAGATCCTGTCATCACAATTAGCAGTTAATGCACAAACATAGTACTACTCTCCTAAATTGATTACCACTTAATCATGCATCTAGATGAGCCTTTTTAATCCCAAGATTAGTTAATATAAAATGTTAGCAGATAGACAAGATCTTCCATTGTGTGACTTTGGCGGCTTCAAATTGATGTTGTTGGTGGATGAGAATAAGTCCAAATGCCTTGAAATTTTGTGTGGTGTATGCTCTCATGGCATGTAAGGTCACTCTATAGGTCAAAGCTCAAAATCTGTCATTTTGCTACTTTTTCTTAGTCTATCGCGATAGACTGGCATTTTTTTGATCTGGCTCCTTTTTTGTAGTTGTGACTCCACCAATGGGTTTCCCATACCTTGCACATGGTCTGACCCCAATTTTACCTCAAATGAATGTCAAGTGACCCCTGTTTGGATCAACTCCCAGTTTTCCAGATTCCCTTCAAGGAGATGTTGGTCTATCTCCTTCATTTTGCATTGTTTTGGGCTCAAACTTAGTGGGTGGTTACCTTGACTCATGTTGGAAGACAACTGCTAATTCAAATTTTTGAAAAGGTGGTCCAGTATCCATTTGCCTGGTCTATCGCGATAGACTGAGGTTTGGTGCCAGTGTCATTTTTTTTGGTTTTGTGACCATCTGTCTGTCTTCTCCCAGTTGATGCAAGGTTTCTTGACCCTTCACATGTAAATTTTACTTGCCTGCCCATGAGATGTCCTATTCTGACTCTGAGTTGTCTGCATGTCTTTCTCAGCTTGCCATATGAGTCCCTCTTGGCACCAAATTTGGTGTACTGCCTTCATTTGCTCCCCCAAGTCTAGCTTGTAAAAATTTGAAAAGCCTTCTCCCCCTTAATTGTTGTAGCAAGTCTATCACAATAGACTGGTTTTTTTTTGGCAAAAATAGATTTTTCCTGCACTTTGACTTGATATTGGTGGTTAACCTCCCTTGTTAGTATTTTCCATGAAGCCAAAGTCAAAGATTTCCTTGTCTAAATGTAAGTCCTAGTCTATCGCGATAGACTGGGAAGTTTGTCATTTTTTCTAGTTTTTTGATGTTAGTTGACATCAAGTTTTAATCAATTTAGCAGAATGTACTCCCTGTTTGTAGCACTTAGCTGGTCAAGTAGACCACTTAGGTGATAGTCGCGGTTCCTTTTGGTCTTTGTATGATTCCGGCTGTCTTTTACTTCCTTTTGATCTTCCATCCAAGCAGTCGGTTGTTGTTTTGGTGTTTGATACACCAAGAACGACCATTTGGACGTCTTTCTGGCCTGTTGCCGGCATTTGCACTAGTGGCAGAACTTTTTTCCTGAGTGGAGACATTCCATCTCATAGTTGATCTCCTTTGTATGTTCCTTGTTGAATTTGGTGTAATGTTGTCACTTGGTCGGCCCGTTAGAGTATCGTGACGCTTTGTGCGGTTTTTGTCAGATAGGGACTTTAGGCTTCGTTTTGACGAACTTTTTCATAATCTAATCTTTCAGTTGGTTTGTCGAGGTCATTGGCTTGCTGTCTATGAATTTTGGCTCATTTCCGATCACCTTGGTTTTGTCGCCCCTTTGCAGGTCCTGCTAAATTAGGGTTTTTTGAGCGGCTTCCTTCACGCTTACCGAGGTCATAGGCTCGATCCCTAATCTATAGGCATTGTGCCTTTTACTTTTGGTCAGGCATTGTGCTCTGTCACCTTTGCAGTCCTTATTTTTTCTGTGTCTTCTTTACCTTTCTCTGATCAGGCGTCTCTTCTTTTGTGTTTCCATCTGGATTACGGATTTTTTTCTATAATTTTTGCTAGAAAATGGCTAAAATAAAGCAAATAAATCCCAAAATAACCCGAAAATAGCAATTCCAACCTAGAAAAATACCAATGAGAAGCTAAAAACTTTGTAGCTCACTTTTCTCTTGTCTATGTACAATCTCGCTCACTATTGTCAACCTTGGCCTATTTTTTGCTGTTTTTAGACAGCTTTTGGCCAAAGTTGACTCTCTTTATAGTCTATACACATCCCTAGGGGATCATGAATGATGATTTGGTCCCCGATTTTGATTAATTATGAGGGTATATTCTTTTTCCCAAAATCACACAATAAAACGCAAAAATGGTTGAAAAATTGCTCGCAAACATTGCCCTCTAATATATGACATGATGAGTCCGCATTTGGAATGCCTCCCCTCCTCCTAGTCCGAGTCCTCCCGGATGACAGGGTATCATCAAGGGTATGTGTTGTGCATGGGTTTGAACTCGTGCTAATACAGGCCTGTTTTGCTACCCTTAGTGTGGGGATCAAAAAGTCAATAGGCAATATTGCATTTAACCCATATACCATATTAAATGGTGTAGCATTGAGTGTTGTTTTGTATGCAACTCTATAAGCCCACAATGCCGAATAGAGCATCTGATCCCAATCTGTTCTTGTTTCACTAACCAGTTTCGTAAGAACCGTGCACAATATTTTGTTGGTCGCTTCCGCTTGGCCATTGTCTTGAGGATGATAGGGTACAGACATGCGATGAATTACCATAAACTCATTTAAGAGATGTTGGATAACTTCATTTACAAAGTGTGTCCCTCTATCACTCACTAGCTCGATTGGAAAGCCATAACGTGTAAACACATATTCATATAAGAATTGTGCCGTGGTTCTCGCGTCTGCTTTCGTTGTGGCTTTTGCTTCCACCCATTTGGTCATGTAGTCCGTGGCCACTATGATATATTCTGCGTGTGAACGATACGCTCGTGGAGTGATGGGACCAATAAAATCCAATCCCCATTTAGCGAATGCTCGAGCATTCATCATTGGTCTTAAGGGCATTTCGTCTCTTTTAACTGGTATCTTAGTGCGTTGACATTCATCACACCTTTTCACGAATTCTGTTGTGTCCTGAATCATGGTCGGCCACTATATACTGATAGCCGTTTTTTCGGCTATCTGTAATTGCCACAGTGAGTTACCTCACCCTACCAAAATCACCCAAACACTGTGGCTATCCCTACCATTTCACTAGACATAGGCGTGCGTGAGTCACGGGACTTTTCCCTTATCTTCTTAAAAACCCTCAGCTAGCTAGTCACTGGGCTAGGTGAGCCAAAAAAAAATAAAAAAAATAAAAAAAATAAAAAAAATAAAAGTATATTATGGCCTCTTTGTGTGTAAATATTTCATTGTATATATGGCCTAAATATAGGGATTTTTTATAATTATTTTGGTATTTTATTTAAATATTTCTACTTAGGTGTGTGTTTTATTAAACCTATGTACACCTTCTTTCATCCTCTTACACCATAATTTTATTTTTTTGCCAATATGTACATACTCTAACCTCATATTTTTCCTTTATACAAATCACTCCCACATTTTCACCCTCACCCTCGTGAAAACAAAAAATTGATTTCTACTCATTGGTTACTTTTATTATATTATTTACTTGCATACATTTTCCTCTTTCACCCAAAATAATTCAAGGAGGGACCATATCATATGATTCCAATATCTTTCCATATCCATAACTCCTCCATATTTTTATTATTATTTTTACTCATTATTCTAACACCATGTGCTCATTGAGCTAAAGTCCATGAATAGTCCATACACTAGTCCCACCATGTATATATTTCTTATTTCACCAATAATCCTCCTCCATGCATGGGTCAAGGGCAACTTGAATGCTTTGTATTATAATATGACAAAGGAGGGGCTCACTCTTGGATGCATTGTACAAATTCAACAAAGGAGGGGACCACTAAAAGACTTTTGCACGCCTAAAAAACAGGCTTTTTGGTGAGAATTTTGGCACCTATCTCCACTCCGAATCTGGAGCGGTGGTCAAAAGAAAAAATGTAGCCCACGCTCTGAATAATCACCCCAAATTTTTTCATGATTTTTGGAGCTACCAGCTGTGAGCTATGATTTTTTTAGTGGACCCCAAGTTTCCCATGCTATGCAGCCACACTCTCTCTTCCACTTTATCATTTTCCTCTTTCACACACACTTCTCCACTCATCATCCCCATCTCTCTCACCACTCCTCTCTGCACACTACTCACCTTCTCCTCAACCTTGAAGAATAAGAGAAACCATGGTGAACTCATACCTCCCACACACAATTCCATTCCAAAATTGACCACCTAGTCTCATTTTTCCTCCTCCAAATTACCCATATCTATAAAAAAACCACAAAATTCAGCCTCTTCTCTTAAAAGACAGCATCATGGTGGTTGATTACTCAGCTTCAATTACCTTGTCTCTCAAGGAAGGTCAAGAGTGGAGAAAAAATGTACCGTCAAAGCTAGTGGACCGTCAACAAGCGTCAAAATTGGCCCTACTCAAGACACTTGGAGCATCAACCTTGTAAGAAATCCACCTTTTCTTACCTCTTAAGAGTTTTTCTTCCTTATTTGTATCCTACATGGATACTCCCATTGTAAATATTCAATTCCATTTGTAAATTAATACTAACTCTACTAACACTAACCCACTATGAAAAGTCCTATCACCTCTATTTCTCTCCTCTCTCTTTCCCCACCAACTTCTTGATAATTCCAAGCAAAAGAAATTAGATAAATTGCTGAAAATCTAACCCAACCATGGTTAGAGGAGTAACCCTAGCCTTCAAAATTGCTATAAAAGGAGGGTGTAGCTAGCATAAAAGGGGGAAGCCATAAGCAAGAGCACTATGCTATAGCTTGAGAAGCCAAGCTCAACCTCTCTAGAAGGAGCTCTTGAGTGGAAGCTCATTGTCTTATGCATGTGCATGTGTTGTAATAGGGGATTAGCAAGGGAAATCTATGCCATTGTAAGAGAGAGAGTGATCATTCAATTGAGAGTAGGAAATCTATCATTTCTCCTACTAGTGTAAGCCCAACATTTGCTGAATCAAGGAGGGTGGATTTGGACTAATCTTGGATATTTTGTCTCCCTTCCAACGTGAAGTAATGGACAACAATGATGCGTAAGTGTCTTGGTGTTTTTTTTTTAAGTTCTTGATAGCTTGTCTCATGTGTCGTCATCAATCTAGCCATAAATCCCACATACTGTAAGAGGGCGACAGGGTGGAGAGGACTCCCCTGGCCTTAAGACAGTGATTGGGGTGGCTTTTCTAGTGATGTGTTGTGGTGAAATTTAGGCAAGCTATGTTGAACAAGTACTAATCTCACTTTGATTTGTCATGACAGATTTGTAAGAAAGTATTAATGCAACAAGCACCCCCTCCCCCTTTCTCTCTCTTTCTTAAATATATAGTTGTGTTTGCTTGATCATCGCCGATACGTTTCAAAGCAGCCCGGGCACTATCTCTCTCTCTCTCTCTCTCTCTCTCTCTCTCTCTCTCTCTCTCTCGTGTTTTAGTGTGTGAGAGTATTCCATTGGTGTTAGGGTTAGTGTAAATTCCTTGCTTGTTTGTGGGTTGCTCTAACGATTCTCCTCTTTTGCGTCCTAGTTCGCTCTTAAACTAGGTGGTGCCCCTTGTGTAGTTGGGATTTGGCGGTGGGTTTGTTGTTTTGGTTTGTGTTGTGTTGTGCCCCAGCCCCATTGAGCAGCACGGGAGCCTTGAAGGGTGTCTAGAGGCCACTCTTCTTGTTGCCCGCCCCGGACCGCTTCAATACCTGCAACCATAATGATTTTCACAGTTCTCTCTGCTGAAAAATGACCACCTGATATGCCTGCATGAGCCTGTTCCAATAATGGAAAGTAGTCATTTTCATGTGGAACTAACCTCAGCTGGTCATCAATTCCTCTTTTATACGATTGGTCACCAATGATGGTATACCTATTCGCTTCGATTTGTAAAGCCTTTTGTCTGGCTTTAGACCAATCTCCCGACAGCTCCTTATTAGTCAAATAATCCGCAATAGCATGACTCCATGAGGGTGCTATTGTCACTTGGTATAATGTGGCATAATCCACAGTGGTATTGGATGTGCAAAAGTCGCATTTCTTGATGTAATTTGCTACATCGCCTGCCATTCCTGGCCAATACACTCCAAGTCTTCTTAATTGTGCATACATCATTTGATTTCCTCTATGGAATCCCCCTGTTGGTGTGTGGGCCTCCTCTAGATACGCTTCGTACTCCTCTGGGCCTATACACAATCTTATAATCCCATCGTTTCCATGATGGTATATTCTTCCCACAAGCATTGTGTAATTTCGTGCTTGTCTAATGTCTTCCACCGTGTGTTTGTCGTCAAGATTCATTCCATATGTCAGCAACGGAATAATTTGCTCTGACCATTTCGGTACCATCTCTATATTAAACAGGTATGCGTTTGGGAGATCATCATCTACTCCTGTAGCTTTTTCGCCATGTAGTAATTGAGAAAGGTGGTCTGCTCTTTGATGAGTTTTTCCTTTCTTAACTACTACTGTAAAATCAAACTCCAGCAACACGATGAACCATCTTACAATTCGTCCCATGTTGCAAGTTTTGTTTACCAAGTAAAAGAGTGCCTGATGATCCACAAAGAATGTGAATTTGTTCGCGAGTAAGTAATGCCGAAATTTCTTTACAGCATATATCATCCCCAATCCTTCTCTTTCAATGGTAGTATAATTCTTCTCTGCACTGTGGAGTTGTCTACTAGCATAACTGATTGGAAAATCTGTCTTTCCCTCATCTGGTTGTGCTAGTATACAGCCTATTGCAATTGCCGAAGCATCTATATGTACATGGAAGATCTTTGACCAATCTGGTGCTTTTAGAATTGGTGCAGATACCAATGCATCTTTTAATTTCTGGAATGACTCCTCACATTCATTTGTCCAAATGAAGAGCGTGATTATACTATACAAGGGTTTTGCTATTACAGCGTACATATAGATAAAACGTCGGTAGTATCCACAATGTCCCATAAATGATTGTACCTCTCGTACAGTGTTTGGTCTTAGCAATTCTATGATCACCTTCACCTTGTCTTCATCAGTGGTAATTCCATTAGCCGACACTATGTGGCCTAAGATTTTACCTTGCCGTACCATGAATACGCATTTTTCTGGGTTGAGGCAAATCCTATACGTTCTGCATTTTTCGAATACCTTTCTCAGATGATCTATATGGTCTTCTCTCAATAGAGAATAGACACACAAGTCATCCATGTAAATATCCAAGAATTCGCAAGTATTCTTTAAACGCGTGTGTCATTAATCTCTGGCTGGAGCATTGGTCAAGCCAAATGGCATTACCCTAAACGCATATATGCCCCATTCTGTTGCAAATGCTGTTTTGTATTGATCTTCTAGTTTAACCCCCAATTGGTTATAACCAGAGAACCCGTCCATAAAGCTATAGGCTTACTTGCCTGCCACTCGTTCTAGGACGTGTTCAGTGATAGGAAGAGGGTAGTTGTCTCTTATTGTTGCTGCGTTTACCTTCTTGAGATTTACACACACTCGTAATTTCCCATTTTTCTTGGGTACCTCCACTATCGGGGACACCCAGTCCGTGTGTTCTATCTCATAAATAAATTCAGCCTCCATAAGTTTGTCTATATCCTCTTTTATCCTTTTGGCGAATGTCTCATTATACGTGTATGGAAGTTGTTTGCTTGGCTTTGCATCAGACTTCAGAGGGATTGAGTGTTCAAAAATGTCACGATCTACTCCCTTCAAGTCTTTGTACGACCAGGCAAATACATCTCGAAATTCCTTAAGTTTTTTAATCAGTAAGTCCTCTTCTTCTCGACCTAGATCTGTGGCAATGTAAGCAGGTCGAGGATTTTCTCCTGGCTCTGCTAAGTTTATTTTCTTGGCGTTCTCCGGCCCATCGTAGGACTAGTTTGATTTAGGCTCCCTCATTGGTTGCTGAACCACCAATCTTCTTTCCTGGATAGTGTACTTACAATAGTGAGGAGGTACATCTATCCTTTTACTCCCATCACTAGCGTTCGCTCCATCACTACTTTCCATTTCAGTTGTCCACACATTTTTAATTTTTTGCTTCCACTCATTGTATGTCGTTTTCCGTTCAATTTACGTCATAATTGGACTACCACAGACATTCAGTTTTTTTGTTGCGACTCTTTTTCTTGGTTTGCTGGTTTTCTTAGGTTTCAACAGTCTGGACTTAAATCCCGAGTCTTCAGCAACCTTAAGAAATCTTCCTGACACTTTATCCTTAGCACAATCAACAGCGTGAATGTTCATAAGGAAATGTGTCTTACCTTCAAACTCCGGCATAGGTCTCAACCTGGTTGGTGTACTGATGTGGTGTCGTTTACTCTTGTATCTTTTTTGGCGTCTCGCGCTTTGGTTTGGGAAATTGTAGAAGACGTCATTGTCTTGATCTTGATTGTCGTCTCCTTTTTTATTTTACGACTTCTCGTCATCCGCGTTATGCCTATTTTCACTTTGATCAGAAGAATCATAAAATGGTTCTCCTTCCTGCTTGATTTCTTTAGTGGGGATGTCCACATAGCCCACTATTTTAATCTCAAGTTTCGTTTATGTTTTATGGATCCTCGTATTCTCAGCATCTATCTCGTCCTCGTCCTCCTCCACAATTTTGCTCAACATGTAGTATGGTATGATATCGTAGCCATTCTCATCACAAAATTTGGTGGGAGTGACTTCATTGACGCATACATCCAAGGTAGCCAAAATTTGAGACCATTCTAGGGGTTCGAGCTTCTCTTCAGGAAAAGGTTCTCGTATATAGGCGTCGTCTTCCAAGACCCTCTAGTGTCCTTTCATCGTGGTCAAATTCACTACATTGAGATGCCCCACACATCCATATCTCCTTTTTCTTACAAAGCCACGCTTGGACTTCTGATCCACTAATGGTGGCTGAGTCAAATTCTTCCCCCGGGGTTCTTGTGACATCATGGTAGCTATGGTTTTTCATGTTTACGCGTGTAGTAGTTTCAGCATGTTGATAGCCGTTTTTTGGCTTTCCATAGTGGCCATAGTAAGCTACCTCACCCTATCAAATCACTCAAACACTGTGGTTACCCTCACCCTTTCACTGTATATAGGTGCGTGTGAGTTAGGGGACTTTACCTATATCTCCTTACTGAAATAAAAAACCCTCAATTAGCTAGTCATTGGGCTAGTTGAGCCAAAAAAATAAAAAATATAAAAAATATAAGTATATTATGGCCCATGAGTATGTAAATATTTCTTTGTATATAGGGCCTAAATAAAAGATTTTTTTATAATTATTTTGGTATTTATTTAAATATTTCTACCTAGGTGTGTGTTATTTATGCTCTGTACATTGCCTCACCATTACCACAATTTTTCTTACCATTTTTCATACTCTTTATTCCATATAGAAATATTTTCATGTAAGCTTCTCTTATATTTGGTGTAACTCCACCCCAACAAAAATCCAAAAAAACTACTTTTATTTATGTGTATATTTTTTCACTATTGTGACTTTTCCCTTCCTACATCTATTTTGTTTTTTTTTCTAAAAAATTAGAACACGAAAAATATTTATCTTTTTATGGTAGCCTCATAATGAGAGAGATTTCTTTTGACCCCTTTATATTTTTTCCACTTATATTATTTATATTTGACATGTGCATATTTTTTAGACCCCTCAATATTTGATTTTCTTAGTTGTACTATTCACTTATATCATGATCTCAATAATATCTTCAATTATAGACCTACCAAATAAGGTCAAGGGTAGGTGGCATGCATACATGCACTATGGAGGGCTCACTCTTGGAGGTATTCAAAAGAACCATCCAAAGAAGGACCCCACAAGGACCTTTGCAGTGGAAAAAAATGGTCGGTTTTGCTGAATTTTTAAAGTTCACTTGCTCTCCGAATTTGAAAAGGTGATACAAACAAAAGTTGTAGCTCGTGGGCTGAACTTTTGCCTCAACTTTTTTCATATTTTTTTGAGCTACGAGCTGTGAGCTATGATTTTATTAGTGGACCCCAGTTTTCCCATGTTATGCAGCCACACTCTCTCTTCCACTTTATCATTTTCCTCTTTCACACACACTTCTCCACTCATCATCCCCACCTCTCTCACCCCTCCTCTCTGCACCCTACTCACCTTCTCCTCAACCTTTAAGAATAAGAGAAACCATGGTGAACTCATACCTCCAACACACAATTCCATTCCAAAATTGACCACCTAGTCTCATTTTTCCTCCTCCAAATTACCCATATCTATAAAAAAACCACAAAATTCAGCCTCTTCTCTTAAAAGACAGCATCATGGTGGTTGATTACTCAGCTTCAATTACCTTGTCTCTCAAGGAAGGTCAAGAGTGGAGAAAAATGTACCGTCAAAGCTAGTGGACCGTCAACAAGCGTCAAAATTGACCCTACTCAAGACACTTGGAGCATCAACCTTGTAAGAAATCCACCTTTTCTTACCTCTTAAGAGTTTTTTCTTCCTTATTTGTATCCTACATGGATACTCCCATTGTAAATATCCAATTCCATTTGTAAATTAATACTAACTCTACTAACACTAACCCACTATGAAAAGTCCTATCACCTCTATTTCTCTCCTCTCTCTTTCCCCACCAACTTCTTGATAATTCCAAGCAAAAGAAATTAGATAAATTGCTGAAAATCTAACCCAACCATGGTTAGAGGAGTAACCCTAGCCTTCAAAATTGCTATAAAAGGAGGGTGTAGCTAGCACAAAAGGGGGAGCCATAAGCAAGAGCACTATGCTATAGCTTGAGAAGCCAAGCTCAACCTCTCTAGAAGGAGCTCTTGAGTGGAAGCTCATTGTCTTATGCATGTGCATGTGTTGTAATAGGGGATTAGCAAGGGAACTCTATGCCATTGTAAGAGAGAGAGTGATCATTCAATTGAGAGTAGGAAATCTATCATTTCTCCTACTAGTGTAAGCCCAACATTTGCTGAATCAAGGAGGGTGGATTTGGACTAAGCTTGGACACTTTGTCTCCCTTCCAACGTGAAGTAATGGACAACAATGATGCGTAAGTGTCTGGGTGTTTTTTGTTAAGTTCTTGATAGCTTGTCTCTGGTGTTGTCATCAATCTAGCCATAAATCCCACATACTATAAGAGGGCAACAGGGTGGAGAGGACTCCCCTGGCTTTAAGACAGTGATTGGGGTGGCTTTTTTTGTGATGTGTTGTGGTGAAATTTACGCAAGCTATGTTGAACAAATACTAATCTCACTTTGATTTGTCATGACAGATTTGTAAGAAGGTATTAATGCAACAAGCACCCCCTCCCCCTTTCTCTCTCTTTCTTAAATATATAGTTGTGTTTGCTTGATCATTGCCGATACGTTTCAAAGCAGCCGGAGCACTATCTCTCTCTCTCTCTCTGTCTGGTGTTTTAGTGTGTGAAAGTGTTCCATTGGTGTTAGGGTTAGTATAAATTTCTTTCTTGTTTGTGGGTTGCTCTAACGATTCTCCTCTGTTGCGTCCTAGTTCGCCCTTAAACTAGGTGGTGCCCCTTGTGTAGTTGGGATTTGGCTGTGGGTTTGTTGTTTTGGTTTGTGTTGTGTTGTGCCCCAGCCCCATTGAGCAGCACGGGAGCCTTGAAGGGTGTCTAGAGGTTGCTCTTCTTGTTGCCCGCCCCGGACCGCCTCAAAATTGGTGCCCCCACGGAGGACAGGCTTGTGTATGTTTTGTGAAGGCTCAACCTTTAGCACAATCAAGTAGTTTGCATGAATCACGAGAATTTGTATGATCCCTTCATTCCCATTGCAAGGCAAAAGGTACACATAATTGTTAGTACTAAGTTGCAATTTCAACGAGTAATTCATAGAATTTTAGGTCCACTTAGGTTAGCAGAGATAAACACTTCGGTAAATCCTTTTATTTTGCCTCTCATTAGGTACGATATTAGCTTGGACGTCTATCTTTTTGTGTTATTTTAAGCATTAGGACATGCATAGGCCATGGATAATGGCCCAGGAATAGAGGTTTTTCCCTTTCATTTTTCTCCACACATTAGAATAAACGTTGCAATTAGTAGAAAGATCCATTTTCAACAACGAATGCTGTTCATGTTTGGTGCCCAAAGAGCAGGAGAAATTCTTGCATCACCAAACCCTGTCATTCTACCTCTCATCAACTACCACACTTCTTTTGATGTACATGTGTTCATTTTATTTTAAGTGTGTATGTTTGTTTTTTCTTTGTCCAAGTTGTTACAAGAAACAAAAAAAGGATCATTTGTTCTAACTGGGAATGTGTGTGCAGTGAAAGTTCAATCCTTAGAGATCTAGCTCTATTACCAATTGAGTTGCAGGAGCAAGTAGTAAGGCGTCTCCCTCATAACAAGAGGGTGGTGAAGTTAAGACGGAAGGTCCTACGCGTGGATTCCATTTTCCTCTTGTTGTTGGGCACTAAGGAAGACCGCGCATTCATCCAACTAGTGTGTGCCCTAAGATTGGTAAATAGAGTGAAATTTGGCGTTTGGCGAGTGCATTTCACCATTGAGGAAGACTCTTCAGGAAACTTGCGGCCAGAGTTCATGCTTCATAGACTCACATTTGGTGAATTTTTCCCTCATTTGCGTCTTATTAATAGTCTTCCTTTCGCTTTCAACAAAGGAGATAGGGAGCTATTCAGAGCTTGTCTTAATAAAGAGAGCATAGAGAAGATTGCAAATTTGTATAAATTCTCATCCTTCTCTACTTTCTATGACACTTTGTTCATAGAGACATTGTAAATCTCTTTATGCTTTTGAATGATTTAACCATAATCCTAAGGAGTTTTTGTCCAGGAATTTTGTAGCACAAGTGGAGTCTTTAAATCTTGCAAACTTGATTGGACTTGATGAGGATGTTCTTTATGAAATTGTGAGAAGGTTGCCTCACTCCTACTGTGTGGAACTCGAAGGAAAGGAGCTCCTAGTCAATTGCTACTTTCTCACGGCCTTCGACGAGCATGAAGATCTAGTTTTTATACAAACCGCTTGTGCATTGGGAATTGTAGAGCAAGTGCAATTTATCACTTGGGATGTGGTTTCTCTTTTGGATCCAGAAAATGAAGTTCTAGAGATTTCTGTTTATCGCCTTAGCTTTTAAGAATTTCAACCCTTCTTAGAGCTCATCAATAGTCTACCTTTTTGTTTTGATCAAACAAATCGAGACCTTATTGAAGCTTGGATAGCTGAAGAAGAAAACCTAGAGTGGTATTTTCTCACTTCTTCATTTGCAGGCGAGTGGTTCTAAATCTCTATTGTATCCCTTATTGTAACTCGTGTTGTAATCTTTCATAATAATGGAGAGCCAGCGCCAAATGTCTGGATATCCTCTTTTCTTTGGAGAGCCTGGAGAGGATGCAGAATTATTTTTAGCAAATTTCAAGATGTCTTGCCGTATCAAGAGGATAGTAACCGATCAAGAACGTGTAGAAATGTTTGAAGTGGTCCTTAGGAAAGATGCTAGTACTTGGTTTGACTCTTTGCCTGAGGAAGTTAAGGGGAATTACACAGAAGTTTTGAATCGTTTCAAGAAATACTTCTTTGATCCCCAAAACACTCAAAAATTATGGCAAGACATTGTTTCTCATAAGCAAAAAGACTTAGATGACTACTACTTGTACAAGCAAGAGTTTCTACGTGATCCTTCAAAGGCAAAGGCTCTTATTGAGCTCCCATCACCGAAGAGTCTTAAGGAGGTCATCTCTTTCATTCAGAAGGTGAAGTATATGTCACGCTTCATTCACTTAGCCTCGGAGTTGCTTCATCCTTTACAAAAGTTGACACAACAAGTAGAATTTGCATGGTCTGATGAGCTTGAAGAGTATTTTTGTAACATTAAAGTCATTTTGTTAGATCTACCAACACTCATGCCTCCTTGTTGGGAGTACACATTCTTTGTTAGCTCTAGTGTTGGAAGGGAAACAATTGGTGCTGTGTTGCTACAACAAGATCCCCACAGTACAAGGATGCGACCCATCTACTTTGCTAGTAGGGTCATGAATGCTTTGGAGAGAGACTACACAGAAGCAGAACTCATGATGCTTTCTCTCATGTTTGCGGTGAGAAAGTTTAGATCCTACCTGCTACCAAAACCTTTTGTAATTCTCACTGCAGAAAATTTGTTCCCTTGGGTGTCATCTCAAATGAATCTTAGTACTAGGATCTCAAAGTGGATTATGGAGTTGCAAGAGTTCCAATACTCTTTCAAGGTAGAAGATAGTGTGCGTGCACAATTGGCAGGGATTCTCACTTATAGGGTACATGAGAAGGAAATTAAGGTGCCTCAAATAAAGACCCTACCATTGCCACCACCAAAAAGTATTCCTAATGCTTTTACCTTGTTCTTTGATGGAGCTTTTCGTCGAGCCACAGGGAAAGCAGGGGGAGGGCTAGTATTGCTCAACCCAAGTGGAGAGGTGGTCATGAAAGAGAAGGTCAATCTACCAGGTTCAACTAGCAACAATGAAGCAGAATACGACACACTACTTCATGGTTTGAAGATGTGCATTGGCCAAGGGATAAAACATCTCATGGTAAAGGGAGATGCACTTCTCATTGTTAAACAGATTTTAGGCATTTGGGCATGCAAGAATGAAAGCTTAAGGACAAAAGTTCATGCCATTCGTAAGATGTTTAATCAGTTTGAAGAAGTGCAACTATATCATATTCCGAGGAAACAAAATGAGGATGCCGATTTACTTGCACAACAAGCAGTTACATGTGTTGACAGAGAAGTACATGTCATCATGGTGGCAGCAGCTGTCAAGCAACCGAGATACCAGGGATTGGAGTCATTGGCTCCCATTATCGGCTACATTTTGGAGGGTGAGTTTCCACAAGACTTCACGAAGGCTCAGAAGAGGAGACTCATGAAGAAGGCAAGTTTCTATCTCTTCCTAGAAGGCTCCCTCTATCAAAGAGGGAAGGATCAAGTGTGCAGAAGAGTACCAACTATCGAGGAAATTCCAGCCATTCTAAAAGGTTTGCATGAAGAGGCATGTGGTGGTCATTTTGCCCAAGAATCAACTGTGAAGAAGATTTTGCTTGCGGGGTATGTTTGGCCAAGCTTGCATGTGGATGTTCAACATTGGTGTAAAAGTTGTCACAATTGTCAGATAAATGGAAATAGAAGGTTGGTGCATGGCCCGAGGCAAATAGTGCTTGCAAATGGACCCTTTGAAAAGTGGGGCATTGATGCTATGGGTCCTCTGCCTAGGACAAAAAATGGTAAACTCTACATTCTAGTGGCTGTAGACTATATGACTAGGTGGGTGGAAGCACAAAGTGTGGCAAAGGTAAATGAGAGGACAGTAAGCAAATTCGTCTACACTCATTTGTTGTAGATTTGGCACACCTTTGGAGATTGTTTCTGATAATGGTCCAGGGTTTAGAAAGGGATTTCTCACAGAAGTCTGTGAAGAACTTCACATTCTACATCGTCACAGTACACCCTACTATCCCCAATCAAATGGTTTGGTAGAAAAAGCTAATGGTGTCATTGCAGGCATCATTAGAAAGATGGTGAAAAAGAAGACAAAGTTGTGGAATGACTTCTTGGATGGTGCCTTGTGGGCGTATCGAACCACATATAGGGAAGCCACGGAGTTCACACCATTTCACTTGGTCTATGGTCAAGAGGCTTTACAGCCAATTGAGCTAAACATTCCAACAATGCGACTTCATGGCAAATCAGCACAAGATGATCAAGAGGTATGGATGGATCGACTTCTTACGTTAGTGGAGCTTGAGTGGAAAAGAGAAGCAGCATATGAGTGCTACAAGAGGAAATCCACACAAGCGAAAGAAACGCACGACAAGAAACTGAAGGACAAAGGCATCAAGGAAGGAGAGCTTGTGATAAGGTATGACAATCGGCTTGACAATCGTTTTGATGCCAAGTTTGAAACTAGATGGCAAGGGCCATACATAGTCAAGAAGGCTTTCAATTCTAGTTACTATCAGCTTATGGACTTGAATGATAAAGAGCACTCTAGGAAGGTAAACGGGTATCGCTTGAAGCCCTATTTGAGTCGCCTTCTACCAAAGGATCTACCAAAGATCTGTCCAAAGGCCACTGTCTCATGTAAGTATTGTTACATGAAGCATGAGTGTAACTCCAGCCAAAATTCTGAGGGGCCAAACAATGAAAATCTCGTCAAGGACTCTGAAGCACTCTCTTTGGAAAAGATTCTCTATGATGGTATATGAATATACCATCATCCTGGGGGAGGGCTAATGATAGCCGTTTTTTGGCTTTCCATAGTGGCCATAGTAAGCTACCTCACCCTATCAAATCACTCAAACACTGTGGTTACCCTCACCCTTTCACTGTATATAGGTGCGTGTGAGTTAGGGGACTTTTCCTATATCTCCTTACTGAAATAAAAAACCCTCAATTAGCTAGTCATTGGGCTAGTTGAGCCAAAAAAAAAAAAAAATAAAAAATATAAAAAATATAAGTATATTATGGCCCATGAGTATGTAAATATTTCTTTGTATATAGGGCCTAAATAAAAGATTTTTTTATAATTATTTTGGTATTTATTTAAATATTTCTACCTAGGTGTGTGTTATTTATGCTCTGTACATTGCCTCACCATTACCACAATTTTTCTTACCATTTTTCATACTCTTTATTCCATATAGAAATATTTTCATGTAAGCTTCTCTTATATTTGGTGTAACTCCACCCCAACAAAAATCCAAAAAAACTACTTTTATTTATGTGTATATTTTTTCACTATTGTGACTTTTCCCTTCCTACATCTATTTTGTTTTTTTTTCTAAAAAATTAGAACATGAAAAATATTTATCTTTTTATGGTAGCCTCATAATGAGAGAGATTTCTTTTGACCCCTTTATATTTTTTCCACTTATATTATTTATATTTGACATGTGCATATTTTTTAGACCCCTCAATATTTGATTTTCTTAGTTGTACTATTCACTTATATCATGATCTCAATAATATCTTCAATTATAGACCTACCAAATAAGGTCAAGGGTAGGTGGCATGCATACATGCACTATGGAGGGCTCACTCTTGGAGGTATTCAAAAGAACCATCCAAAGAAGGACCCCACAAGGACCTTTGCAGTGGAAAAAAATGGTCGGTTTTGCTGAATTTTTAAAGTTCACTTGCTCTCCGAATTTGAAAAGGTGATACAAACAAAAGTTGTAGCTCGTGGGCTGAACTTTTGCCTCAACTTTTTTCATATTTTTTTGAGCTACGAGCTGTGAGCTATGATTTTATTAGTGGACCCCAGTTTTCCCATGTTATGCAGCCACACTCTCTCTTCCACTTTATCATTTTCCTCTTTCACACACACTTCTCCACTCATCATCCCCACCTCTCTCACCCCTCCTCTCTGCACCCTACTCACCTTCTCCTCAACCTTGAAGAATAAGAGAAACCATGGTGAACTCATACCTCCCACACACAATTCCATTCCAAAATTGACCACCTAGTCTCATTTTTCCTCCTCCAAATTACCCATATCTATAAAAAAACCACAAAATTCAGCCTCTTCTCTTAAAAGACAGCATCATGGTGGTTGATTACTCAGCTTCAATTACCTTGTCTCTCAAGGAAGGTCAAGAGTGGAGAAAAATGTACCGTCAAAGCTAGTGGACCGTCAACAAGCGTCAAAATTGACCCTACTCAAGACACTTGGAGCATCAACCTTGTAAGAAATCCACCTTTTCTTACCTCTTAAGAGTTTTTTCTTCCTTATTTGTATCCTACATGGATACTCCCATTGTAAATATCCAATTCCATTTGTAAATTAATACTAACTCTACTAACACTAACCCACTATGAAAAGTCCTATCACCTCTATTTCTCTCCTCTCTCTTTCCCCACCAACTTCTTGATAATTCCAAGCAAAAGAAATTAGATAAATTGCTGAAAATCTAACCCAACCATGGTTAGAGGAGTAACCCTAGCCTTCAAAATTGCTATAAAAGGAGGGTGTAGCTAGCACAAAAGGGGGAGCCATAAGCAAGAGCACTATGCTATAGCTTGAGAAGCCAAGCTCAACCTCTCTAGAAGGAGCTCTTGAGTGGAAGCTCATTGTCTTATGCATGTGCATGTGTTGTAATAGGGGATTAGCAAGGGAACTCTATGCCATTGTAAGAGAGAGAGTGATCATTCAATTGAGAGTAGGAAATCTATCATTTCTCCTACTAGTGTAAGCCCAACATTTGCTGAATCAAGGAGGGTGGATTTGGACTAAGCTTGGACACTTTGTCTCCCTTCCAACGTGAAGTAATGGACAACAATGATGCGTAAGTGTCTGGGTGTTTTTTGTTAAGTTCTTGATAGCTTGTCTCTGGTGTTGTCATCAATCTAGCCATAAATCCCACATACTATAAGAGGGCAACAGGGTGGAGAGGACTCCCCTGGCTTTAAGACAGTGATTGGGGTGGCTTTTTTTGTGATGTGTTGTGGTGAAATTTACGCAAGCTATGTTGAACAAATACTAATCTCACTTTGATTTGTCATGACAGATTTGTAAGAAGGTATTAATGCAACAAGCACCCCCTCCCCCTTTCTCTCTCTTTCTTAAATATATAGTTGTGTTTGCTTGATCATTGCCGATACGTTTCAAAGCAGCCGGAGCACTATCTCTCTCTCTCTCTCTGTCTGGTGTTTTAGTGTGTGAAAGTGTTCCATTGGTGTTAGGGTTAGTATAAATTTCTTTCTTGTTTGTGGGTTGCTCTAACGATTCTCCTCTGTTGCGTCCTAGTTCGCCCTTAAACTAGGTGGTGCCCCTTGTGTAGTTGGGATTTGGCTGTGGGTTTGTTGTTTTGGTTTGTGTTGTGTTGTGCCCCAGCCCCATTGAGCAGCACGGGAGCCTTGAAGGGTGTCTAGAGGTTGCTCTTCTTGTTGCCCGCCCCGGACCGCCTCAAAATTGGTGCCCCCACGGAGGACAGGCTTGTGTATGTTTTGTGAAGGCTCAACCTTTAGCACAATCAAGTAGTTTGCATGAATCACGAGAATTTGTATGATCCCTTCATTCCCATTGCAAGGCAAAAGGTACACATAATTGTTAGTACTAAGTTGCAATTTCAACGAGTAATTCATAGAATTTTAGGTCCACTTAGGTTAGCAGAGATAAACACTTCGGTAAATCCTTTTATTTTGCCTCTCATTAGGTACGATATTAGCTTGGACGTCTATCTTTTTGTGTTATTTTAAGCATTAGGACATGCATAGGCCATGGATAATGGCCCAGGAATAGAGGTTTTTCCCTTTCATTTTTCTCCACACATTAGAATAAACGTTGCAATTAGTAGAAAGATCCATTTTCAACAACGAATGCTGTTCATGTTTGGTGCCCAAAGAGCAGGAGAAATTCTTGCATCACCAAACCCTGTCATTCTACCTCTCATCAACTACCACACTTCTTTTGATGTACATGTGTTCATTTTATTTTAAGTGTGTATGTTTGTTTTTTCTTTGTCCAAGTTGTTACAAGAAACAAAAAAAGGATCATTTGTTCTAACTGGGAATGTGTGTGCAGTGAAAGTTCAATCCTTAGAGATCTAGCTCTATTACCAATTGAGTTGCAGGAGCAAGTAGTAAGGCGTCTCCCTCATAACAAGAGGGTGGTGAAGTTAAGACGGAAGGTCCTACGCGTGGATTCCATTTTCCTCTTGTTGTTGGGCACTAAGGAAGACCGCGCATTCATCCAACTAGTGTGTGCCCTAAGATTGGTAAATAGAGTGAAATTTGGCGTTTGGCGAGTGCATTTCACCATTGAGGAAGACTCTTCAGGAAACTTGCGGCCAGAGTTCATGCTTCATAGACTCACATTTGGTGAATTTTTCCCTCATTTGCGTCTTATTAATAGTCTTCCTTTCGCTTTCAACAAAGGAGATAGGGAGCTATTCAGAGCTTGTCTTAATAAAGAGAGCATAGAGAAGATTGCAAATTTGTATAAATTCTCATCCTTCTCTACTTTCTATGACACTTTGTTCATAGAGACATTGTAAATCTCTTTATGCTTTTGAATGATTTAACCATAATCCTAAGGAGTTTTTGTCCAGGAATTTTGTAGCACAAGTGGAGTCTTTAAATCTTGCAAACTTGATTGGACTTGATGAGGATGTTCTTTATGAAATTGTGAGAAGGTTGCCTCACTCCTACTGTGTGGAACTCGAAGGAAAGGAGCTCCTAGTCAATTGCTACTTTCTCACGGCCTTCGACGAGCATGAAGATCTAGTTTTTATACAAACCGCTTGTGCATTGGGAATTGTAGAGCAAGTGCAATTTATCACTTGGGATGTGGTTTCTCTTTTGGATCCAGAAAATGAAGTTCTAGAGATTTCTGTTTATCGCCTTAGCTTTTAAGAATTTCAACCCTTCTTAGAGCTCATCAATAGTCTACCTTTTTGTTTTGATCAAACAAATCGAGACCTTATTGAAGCTTGGATAGCTGAAGAAGAAAACCTAGAGTGGTATTTTCTCACTTCTTCATTTGCAGGCGAGTGGTTCTAAATCTCTATTGTATCCCTTATTGTAACTCGTGTTGTAATCTTTCATAATAATGGAGAGCCAGCGCCAAATGTCTGGATATCCTCTTTTCTTTGGAGAGCCTGGAGAGGATGCAGAATTATTTTTAGCAAATTTCAAGATGTCTTGCCGTATCAAGAGGATAGTAACCGATCAAGAACGTGTAGAAATGTTTGAAGTGGTCCTTAGGAAAGATGCTAGTACTTGGTTTGACTCTTTGCCTGAGGAAGTTAAGGGGAATTACACAGAAGTTTTGAATCGTTTCAAGAAATACTTCTTTGATCCCCAAAACACTCAAAAATTATGGCAAGACATTGTTTCTCATAAGCAAAAAGACTTAGATGACTACTACTTGTACAAGCAAGAGTTTCTACGTGATCCTTCAAAGGCAAAGGCTCTTATTGAGCTCCCATCACCGAAGAGTCTTAAGGAGGTCATCTCTTTCATTCAGAAGGTGAAGTATATGTCACGCTTCATTCACTTAGCCTCGGAGTTGCTTCATCCTTTACAAAAGTTGACACAACAAGTAGAATTTGCATGGTCTGATGAGCTTGAAGAGTATTTTTGTAACATTAAAGTCATTTTGTTAGATCTACCAACACTCATGCCTCCTTGTTGGGAGTACACATTCTTTGTTAGCTCTAGTGTTGGAAGGGAAACAATTGGTGCTGTGTTGCTACAACAAGATCCCCACAGTACAAGGATGCGACCCATCTACTTTGCTAGTAGGGTCATGAATGCTTTGGAGAGAGACTACACAGAAGCAGAACTCATGATGCTTTCTCTCATGTTTGCGGTGAGAAAGTTTAGATCCTACCTGCTACCAAAACCTTTTGTAATTCTCACTGCAGAAAATTTGTTCCCTTGGGTGTCATCTCAAATGAATCTTAGTACTAGGATCTCAAAGTGGATTATGGAGTTGCAAGAGTTCCAATACTCTTTCAAGGTAGAAGATAGTGTGCGTGCACAATTGGCAGGGATTCTCACTTATAGGGTACATGAGAAGGAAATTAAGGTGCCTCAAATAAAGACCCTACCATTGCCACCACCAAAAAGTATTCCTAATGCTTTTACCTTGTTCTTTGATGGAGCTTTTCGTCGAGCCACAGGGAAAGCAGGGGGAGGGCTAGTATTGCTCAACCCAAGTGGAGAGGTGGTCATGAAAGAGAAGGTCAATCTACCAGGTTCAACTAGCAACAATGAAGCAGAATACGACACACTACTTCATGGTTTGAAGATGTGCATTGGCCAAGGGATAAAACATCTCATGGTAAAGGGAGATGCACTTCTCATTGTTAAACAGATTTTAGGCATTTGGGCATGCAAGAATGAAAGCTTAAGGACAAAAGTTCATGCCATTCGTAAGATGTTTAATCAGTTTGAAGAAGTGCAACTATATCATATTCCGAGGAAACAAAATGAGGATGCCGATTTACTTGCACAACAAGCAGTTACATGTGTTGACAGAGAAGTACATGTCATCATGGTGGCAGCAGCTGTCAAGCAACCGAGATACCAGGGATTGGAGTCATTGGCTCCCATTATCGGCTACATTTTGGAGGGTGAGTTTCCACAAGACTTCACGAAGGCTCAGAAGAGGAGACTCATGAAGAAGGCAAGTTTCTATCTCTTCCTAGAAGGCTCCCTCTATCAAAGAGGGAAGGATCAAGTGTGCAGAAGAGTACCAACTATCGAGGAAATTCCAGCCATTCTAAAAGGTTTGCATGAAGAGGCATGTGGTGGTCATTTTGCCCAAGAATCAACTGTGAAGAAGATTTTGCTTGCGGGGTATGTTTGGCCAAGCTTGCATGTGGATGTTCAACATTGGTGTAAAAGTTGTCACAATTGTCAGATAAATGGAAATAGAAGGTTGGTGCATGGCCCGAGGCAAATAGTGCTTGCAAATGGACCCTTTGAAAAGTGGGGCATTGATGCTATGGGTCCTCTGCCTAGGACAAAAAATGGTAAACTCTACATTCTAGTGGCTGTAGACTATATGACTAGGTGGGTGGAAGCACAAAGTGTGGCAAAGGTAAATGAGAGGACAGTAAGCAAATTCGTCTACACTCATTTGTTGTAGATTTGGCACACCTTTGGAGATTGTTTCTGATAATGGTCCAGGGTTTAGAAAGGGATTTCTCACAGAAGTCTGTGAAGAACTTCACATTCTACATCGTCACAGTACACCCTACTATCCCCAATCAAATGGTTTGGTAGAAAAAGCTAATGGTGTCATTGCAGGCATCATTAGAAAGATGGTGAAAAAGAAGACAAAGTTGTGGAATGACTTCTTGGATGGTGCCTTGTGGGCGTATCGAACCACATATAGGGAAGCCACGGAGTTCACACCATTTCACTTGGTCTATGGTCAAGAGGCTTTACAGCCAATTGAGCTAAACATTCCAACAATGCGACTTCATGGCAAATCAGCACAAGATGATCAAGAGGTATGGATGGATCGACTTCTTACGTTAGTGGAGCTTGAGTGGAAAAGAGAAGCAGCATATGAGTGCTACAAGAGGAAATCCACACAAGCGAAAGAAACGCACGACAAGAAACTGAAGGACAAAGGCATCAAGGAAGGAGAGCTTGTGATAAGGTATGACAATCGGCTTGACAATCGTTTTGATGCCAAGTTTGAAACTAGATGGCAAGGGCCATACATAGTCAAGAAGGCTTTCAATTCTAGTTACTATCAGCTTATGGACTTGAATGATAAAGAGCACTCTAGGAAGGTAAACGGGTATCGCTTGAAGCCCTATTTGAGTCGCCTTCTACCAAAGGATCTACCAAAGATCTGTCCAAAGGCCACTGTCTCATGTAAGTATTGTTACATGAAGCATGAGTGTAACTCCAGCCAAAATTCTGAGGGGCCAAACAATGAAAATCTCGTCAAGGACTCTGAAGCACTCTCTTTGGAAAAGATTCTCTATGATGGTATATGAATATACCATCATCCTGGGGGAGGGCTAATGATAGCCGTTTTTTGGCTTTCCATAGTGGCCATAGTAAGCTACCTCACCCTATCAAATCACTCAAACACTGTGGTTACCCTCACCCTTTCACTGTATATAGGTGCGTGTGAGTTAGGGGACTTTTCCTATATCTCCTTACTGAAATAAAAAACCCTCAATTAGCTAGTCATTGGGCTAGTTGAGCCAAAAAAATAAAAAAAATAAAAAATATAAAAAATATAAGTATATTATGGCCCATGAGTATGTAAATATTTCTTTGTATATAGGGCCTAAATAAAAGATTTTTTTATAATTATTTTGGTATTTATTTAAATATTTCTACCTAGGTGTGTGTTATTTATGCTCTGTACATTGCCTCACCATTACCACAATTTTTCTTACCATTTTTCATACTCTTTATTCCATATAGAAATATTTTCATGTAAGCTTCTCTTATATTTGGTGTAACTCCACCCCAACAAAAATCCAAAAAAACTACTTTTATTTATGTGTATATTTTTTCACTATTGTGACTTTTCCCTTCCTACATCTATTTTGTTTTTTTTTCTAAAAAATTAGAACATGAAAAATATTTATCTTTTTATGGTAGCCTCATAATGAGAGAGATTTCTTTTGACCCCTTTATATTTTTTCCACTTATATTATTTATATTTGACATGTGCATATTTTTTAGACCCCTCAATATTTGATTTTCTTAGTTGTACTATTCACTTATATCATGATCTCAATAATATCTTCAATTATAGACCTACCAAATAAGGTCAAGGGTAGGTGGCATGCATACATGCACTATGGAGGGCTCACTCTTGGAGGTATTCAAAAGAACCATCCAAAGAAGGACCCCACAAGGACCTTTGCAGTGGAAAAAAATGGTCGGTTTTGCTGAATTTTTAAAGTTCACTTGCTCTCCGAATTTGAAAAGGTGATACAAACAAAAGTTGTAGCTCGTGGGCTGAACTTTTGCCTCAACTTTTTTCATATTTTTTTGAGCTACGAGCTGTGAGCTATGATTTTATTAGTGGACCCCAGTTTTCCCATGTTATGCAGCCACACTCTCTCTTCCACTTTATCATTTTCCTCTTTCACACACACTTCTCCACTCATCATCCCCACCTCTCTCACCCCTCCTCTCTGCACCCTACTCACCTTCTCCTCAACCTTGAAGAATAAGAGAAACCATGGTGAACTCATACCTCCCACACACAATTCCATTCCAAAATTGACCACCTAGTCTCATTTTTCCTCCTCCAAATTACCCATATCTATAAAAAAACCACAAAATTCAGCCTCTTCTCTTAAAAGACAGCATCATGGTGGTTGATTACTCAGCTTCAATTACCTTGTCTCTCAAGGAAGGTCAAGAGTGGAGAAAAATGTACCGTCAAAGCTAGTGGACCGTCAACAAGCGTCAAAATTGACCCTACTCAAGACACTTGGAGCATCAACCTTGTAAGAAATCCACCTTTTCTTACCTCTTAAGAGTTTTTTCTTCCTTATTTGTATCCTACATGGATACTCCCATTGTAAATATCCAATTCCATTTGTAAATTAATACTAACTCTACTAACACTAACCCACTATGAAAAGTCCTATCACCTCTATTTCTCTCCTCTCTCTTTCCCCACCAACTTCTTGATAATTCCAAGCAAAAGAAATTAGATAAATTGCTGAAAATCTAACCCAACCATGGTTAGAGGAGTAACCCTAGCCTTCAAAATTGCTATAAAAGGAGGGTGTAGCTAGCACAAAAGGGGGAGCCATAAGCAAGAGCACTATGCTATAGCTTGAGAAGCCAAGCTCAACCTCTCTAGAAGGAGCTCTTGAGTGGAAGCTCATTGTCTTATGCATGTGCATGTGTTGTAATAGGGGATTAGCAAGGGAACTCTATGCCATTGTAAGAGAGAGAGTGATCATTCAATTGAGAGTAGGAAATCTATCATTTCTCCTACTAGTGTAAGCCCAACATTTGCTGAATCAAGGAGGGTGGATTTGGACTAAGCTTGGACACTTTGTCTCCCTTCCAACGTGAAGTAATGGACAACAATGATGCGTAAGTGTCTTGGTGTTTTTTGTTAAGTTCTTGATAGCTTGTCTCTGGTGTTGTCATCAATCCAGCCATAAATCCCACATACTATAAGAGGGCAACAGGGTGGAGAGGACTCCCCTGGCTTTAAGACAGTGATTGGGGTGGCTTTTTTTTGTGATGTGTTGTGGTGAAATTTACGCAAGCTATGTTGAACAAATACTAATCTCACTTTGATTTGTCATGACAAATTTGTAAGAAGGTATTAATGCAACAAGCACCCCCTCCCCCTTTCTCTCTCTTTCTTAAATATATAGTTGTGTTTGCTTGATCATTGCCGATACGTTTCAAAGCAGCCCGAGCACTCTCTCTCTCTCTCTCTCTCTCTCTCTCTCTCTCTCTCTCTCTCTCTCTCTCTCTGTGGTGTTTTAGTGTGTGAAAGTGTTCCATTGGTGTTAGGGTTAGTGTAAATTTCTTGCTTGTTTGTGGGTTGCTCTAACGATTCTCCTCTGTTGCGTCCTAGTTCGCCCTTAAACTAGGTGGTGCCCCTTGTGTAGTTGGGATTTGGCTGTGGGTTTGTTGTTTTGGTTTGTGTTGTGTTGTGCCCCAGCCCCATTGAGCAGCACGGGAGCCTTGAAGGGTGTCTAGAGGTTGCTCTTCTTGTTGCCCGCCCCGGACCGCCTCAATGTCTTAGATACAAATAATCATACCCCTAGTCTTGCACCATTTTGAGTTGCCTCATGAACGGCCTATCAAGGACAATTTCATAGTTGTTCTTCTTACCGAAATCTACTATGGCAAAGGTATGTTCGTACTCTATGCCACAGAAAGATACCACGATTGCCTCAAGCAATCCTATAGGCCTTTCTATGTGCCCATCCGCCAGTTGCAATTTCATTCTAGTTGTTCGTATTGCTGGTTTTCCCCATTTTTCCCATAGCAATTTGGTCGCAATGGCAATGCCAACTCCACTACCAAGTATTGCCTTAGTCTCTATGCCATTATACTCAACTGGTAGGGTCGTGTTGCCGTCTTCCCCGTCACAATACTCTCCTACTTTGTTGAGTGGCACTGGTCTAGTGTTGACTTTCTTCGGTTATGTGTCATTAAGCTCGGTTTCGAAGAACTTAAGAGGCGTCCTTATGCCAAATTTTTCAAGACATTTGCCTACTTTTGTCCACATGCTTGGCCTAATTTTAACAATTCTGCCAATGTGATTGTACACTTGACCGGAGTGGTCAACAAGTCTGTCAGGATTTTAGTGTCCAATTGATTTGAACCGCCTATTCTCTGAGAAGGTACTCTTCGAATTTCTGACCTTGCCTCATAGTCCCCCATATATGATGGCAAAGTTCGGAGAGATTGGGGTCTACTATCTTCGGATGCAATTGAAACATTATCCCCTTAAAATGATTTAACGTCCAAATCCCATGGAGTCTTATTCAAGTTCAGCTCCGAGAAAGGCGCTGACTTGACTGTTTTTGTCTCATATTTTTCTTGAGCTTTTTGCACCGTTTCCCATAGCTCTTCAGGCCACTTTTCTTCCACAATAGGAGAATATGGTGGAAAATATTTCAGTGATTCATCAGTGCTATTAGGTACGTCTTTTGCATCCTCTATATCCGGCAAGGACTTAATGTTTTCTATCTTGTCAGGTATCCTTTGTTCGGTTTTGTGAGGTGTTTCATTGTTTGGTGGTTTGATTATTCTATCTCCTGCTTCCATAGGTGGAGGCTCCAGTAAAGCTTGTGCAGTTTCAATCAGCTATTTATACATCTCTAGTCTCTGTTTTTCTATCTCTGGATATGGATATGTCATCCACCTTTGCTCTAGAGTCTGTCTGTTCTTCAATCTTGCTTCATATGCTTGCAAGATTGCATCTAAGGGTTCATTGATCTTATCTACCAATACTGACCCTCCGGAGCTTGCACTTCTTGGTCCTTCCGTTGATTTTAGAGAGTCGGACTCTCTTTGCTGTTTAAGTTGTTCTCGAGCTATCGTTAGCTCGGCTTCTACATCTTTTTGTTTTCGCTCACGTCTAGCTTTCATTTTCGCTCTTCGTTCTTTCCATGGATTATCAAGACTGACACTAGACATGTCAGTCTTGATTTCTTCTTGATTTTCATCGTTACTCTTGGGCTGATTATCATTTTTCCTTGCTTGGGCTCTAGTCAAGACCTTAACCGGAATCGGAGTTTTGTTTTTTGACCCTCCACTGGACGGTAGCGCTCCCAGCATATTCAAGGTAGTTTTTACTCCTTTGCTTGGGTTTTTAGTGCAATCAGGGATCAAGTGAGTAATTCCACACACTGTGCAATATGCGTTGACCCTAATGATTTCCTCATGAGGGCAGTCCCTTAGCCAATGGTCTCCTCCACACTTGTAGCATGGTCCTTTAGGCTGTTGAGGTGCTCCTGGAGCTCCTCTTTGTTGGTGTGCACTCCTTTGCCCGCTCATGCCTCCGTTGGCTATGAACAACAGTGTTCTTTCATCCAGGCTATATCGTCCTTCCCCCACTGCTTGTGCAGCAGTTGGTGGTCCTGTATTTCCTATCATGCTCCATGGTTCTGGTGTAGAGGGTTCGTCCTATGGATAATAGACAGAGTTCGCCGCATATCCATTGGGCTCGTCGTAGTATGCATGCATAGGTACCAAAGCCTTCTCGTCCGAATCGATTACTGTGGGTGTGTATCTTAGGCCGGCTGGTCGTAATCCTGGTAGGGGTGGTTGTTGCCCCAACATTGGTTGTGGTCTTTTTGCACCTACAGGTCCTGGTAGGTTGCCAGTCTGATATCTAGGCATCAGTTGGACTTGAGGAGATGTCGCCTGAGCTTGTGGAGCATAGGGTCGTCCTCTCACATATCCCTTGTTATAATAACACTCCTCAGTTCCATGGTTTGTCCATTTTTGTTCAATCGCACACCATTTTGGTTGTTTAGCTTGTGGTTTGGAATACAAGTTAATCTTTTTAAGCACTTCCTCTACAAGCTGCTCTTGGCTTACCGCTACTTCCCCCTTCAGTGTTGTCTTAGTAGACTTGCTCCCGCTTTGTTGTGAGAAAGAATCATCGTCAAGATCCTTGAAGTCACCCTCTTTGTAGACCGCACAATTGTCCACAAGGTATAGTGCTTCTTTGGTCAAATCATTCAACGTAGTGCTCCTTTTCATATGTAAGTCCTTTTGAAGATCTGCATTCCTTAGTCCTTGTATAAATATAAGCATGAGTCTGGACTGAGTTGGCAGTTCTTCCACGGGACAGAACTTAACATATCTTTTTAATCAGAGGGTGGCCTTTCGCACGGACTCTCCATCTTTCTGTTTGAATTTATGGATTTGCGAGACGGTATTATGAGCTATCCCCCTTTGTGATAATTCCTCGATAAACTCGTCAAACACTTCCTCCATAGACTCAAAGTCTCTTCGCTCCACCGAGTCAAACCATGTAGCCTCATCATCCTTTAAGGTTAAACCGAATCCTGCAAATTGGGTAGAAAAGTCTAGCACCTCTTCAGCTCTAATTACACGCACAAAGGCTGCTACATGATCTCTTGGATCCTTGCTTCCCGTATATTTCTTGTTTACACATTTTTGCACTTGAGAAGGTCTAATTCTACGATGGTCTCCAAATCTCATCATGGGATCTCCCCTTCCTAGTCTATTTACCTCTTCTGGTCTTCTGTAGTGGCCAGGTTCTTCTCCCAATGGTGCTCCTAATCCATAATTTCTAACAGCTCTCTCTCGAGATGGTTCATCTCTCCGAACTCGTTCTCGGGGTGTTCTTCCAAGCTCATTTGACCCCTGAGTCTTTGGCTTACTCTCTCCTTGATACTGTGCATAAAGCGGTGGTTCTTGTAAATCCCTTAACCCTCGTGCGGTTTGATAACCCTCTCGGGTTCGGTCTTGTTCTAAGGTAGCACTCTGTCGAAGACATTCCTGCAGTGATGGCTGAGTAGCTGGTTGGTCCTGGTAGTTGGACGTCGGTGGTCGGGTAGAATGTGAGGTAGCATCATACTCCTTTGAAAAGGGATTAGTCGACTTGCTAGGGGAGTAGGTGGCTCTTGGTACCTCATCGGGGCCATAGGCCGATGCTCCCGGAACTATTGCCTTTTCAACCTCTTCTGGGAGAATACGTTTGTATTCACGCCCGTATCTGTCAACAAAAACAATATCCTTCCCCGTAGCAGTTTCATATGAAAATAAGTAAAGAACCTTGTCTTTGCTTACTTCATTTGGGTAGGGTTCCTTGCATTGAAAGTAAGAGACTATTCCTTCGCTTTCATGCTTGTAAATCCCTACATTCTCATTATAGGTTGGGACTCTGGTTGTTTTCTTATCATACATAAAAAGAGCTCCAGGTATATCAATGTTAGGAGGCGGTTCTTGGGTTTCCGAAACCATTTTCCCTTTGGCCACGTTATCCCCATATCCGTTGTAATCCTCAAGGTTACTCACTATCAGATAGTGGTTTCCCTTTTCGTCTCTGAATCTGTCTCCATCATTGTAGACTCAAATTATCTCTAGTCTCTGAGCCGGTTTTTCTTCAATATAGATACACTTGCGTCCCCGATAGTCAGAATAGACTAGGGCTCCCCTCGAGTTAGTTCCTTCCAAGAAGATCATGGTGAATTGGGTTTCTTTAAAAGGATGTAGGGAGGTGCTCCCCCCTGGCATTGATCCTTCACCGTTGAACCCTACTGGCTGTTGACTCCTCATCATGAAGAAGGACTTTTTCGACGAAGTGTCAGTATCACTACCCTCTTCAATGATTGGTTTCAATGGGTCTAGTCTCGTCTGAGTTACACTCTCTTCTGTTGACGTGGTGCTAATTTGACTTATGACACTTTTAGCTCCCGACTTAAAAAAGGCTCTTGACCTCAAATACATATGAATGAAAGTTATGTTGCAAACTTAAAGCTTACCTAGACTCCTTCTTCCTGTATAGCTTTGTGATGACCTCCTTCTGGAATCTACACAAAGATGGTTAGTCTGTTTACAAGTGTTTTCCCTGAATTACCAAAAAATCTTTCAAGTATATACAGTAACCACTTAGTCAGTCTTCTGGTGGTCCAATTTCAATTCTGAAATGATGGCTGGGATCTATATAGAGAGTATGTCCTAGCAGTATAGTCACAAATTACAAAAAATATCTAACTCACTACTTCCTTAGTCTATCGCGATAGACTGACAATTCGCTCAACACAAGTCAATTCAAAATTGTGACTTTACCCTTGGGTTTCAGTTACCCTCTATAGACTATCCCTCCAGTTTTGTGAAGTTTGGACACTTGGGTTGGGTTTTGGTCCCCTGTTAGTATTTCAGTCAGAGCTTGATTCTGTATCTGACCCTTAGCTTGACCTTCAGTGATCTAAATGCCTTGAATTTTGGTGTGTGTGCTATTTAGGCCCTGATAAAGCTCTTCTTAGGGAAAATTTGAAAGAAAAGTTCCCCAGCAGAAAGTTCCTTGGTCTATCGCGATAGACTGAGCACTTTCTTCATTTTCAGCTTTTTTCCAAAGTTTTCCCCACAGTTAGTTTAGTCTCCCCTTGTGTAGTGCATTAACCAATTTTGGCACCGTTTGGACATTCGATCAAAGATTTCTTGCCCTTGTCTCTGAATTCAGACTCCCAACACCAGTTTTGAAGTTTTGGGGTCAAAATTTGGTGTTCAAATTCACTCAATTTTTGTGAGTACCCTTGTATTTATGTGTTCAGCTTGTGGTATCAGGGTTTTTTGCTTGTTGCTAGACAAACACCACTTTCACCAGTCTATCGCGATAGACCAGGCAGTGAGCAATGGTGACTTAAGTTTTTGTCTGTTTTTGCATAGTCTTGTTCCCTGTGCCCATACAAGTCTATCCCTCAAGTTTTGTGAAGTTTGGACTTATTTTGACCTCAAAACTTAAGCACTTCAAAAATTTCACTTTTCTTTGACTATTCACAACTCCATTGCACTTGAAGTGATGCAAATTTGATGACACTGCATCTTAAACTTGTGCACTTCAATCATTCCTCATGACACAGTCAGTTTACCCTTGGCTAATGGTTATATCTCATCTTGGACTCTTTTAGGTTCACTTTAGTGTTTCCTTATGACAATCATCTGTTTCTTTTTTCCTTTTGTTGGTTTTGGTCACAATTTTTATGTTTTCTCGAGTGTTGAATCATAAATTTCAATGTCGCCTCTTTTCACCCTTTTCAAGGGTATATGAGGTTGGTTTTTCTTTCAAGGCAAGAAAACAGCCTTATTGTTTCTTCTTTTTGTTTGTTTTTTGCGATTTTACAGCATTTTTCTACTCTATTTCTTCACAAGTATAACAAGCACTCAAAACCAAAAACCATAACTCCTCATTATCCTATTTAACTAAATCTAACTAGTCGCAGACCCTCGGCAAGACACAGGCTTCCTGGCTATCCACTAGACCTCAGGATACTCTACCCTGGATCTTGTTCTAAAAGTTTAAGCTCTCTCTAGTCAAAACTAAAGTAAGCTAACCATCACACGAGTGACGTAGATCTCCCTACTTAAGGTCTTGTGTCCCTGACAACGGCGCCAATGTTTTAGGGAAAAACTACTCCCCTGTTCATACTCACGAGTACGACACAGACAACATACTTATCATCCGATGACACGACTAACCCGTAGGTGCACGTAGGCAATCTCGTTAGCTTGTCAGGATGAGACCAATCTACACATACGCACTTTTATGATGCATCACTCATTAACCCTGATAAAATGCAACCCACTCTATCCCTTAACGCTTACAACACAGTTTACACGTCCAATGAACTCGAAATCACATCAAACTTACTAGGCATCATCCTCTCACTAGGACATACTTACCTATAAGTCTAATCTCACCAGATTTGAACCCTAGCTATCTCGAATGCTGTCGCGATAGACCAACAGGTCATAATACAAAACTGGGAGAAATTTAAGTTTATTAGTATCTATGTGTAGCTAATCTCTTTCTCATTCCATGAAGCACTTGATTATTGAAAACAGAAACCGTTTGTGCTACTTACAAGCAAAACAAGCTCGTGGAAGAATCGATCGCGATCAACTCGAAACGACGAATGCGTGGCGTGGGCACGTAGCTCTCGGAGAGACTATCGCGGTGGTGTGGTCGTGTCGTGAATCCGGTGAGGGAGAAGCGCGTAGCGAAGAGGATAAGACACACACACTCTCTCTCTCCGACTCATACGACACAGGATTAATTCAAATGTTGTTTTCAAAAATGGTTCTAAGGTGACTTTTATACTTTAGTCACCTTAGCTCAAAAATGTACATGGGGTTCTCTTGCTCATGATTACAAAGTGGGAATAAATCTGAGTCCTGACTAACTGACTAATATTTACATAATCCAGACGAATGGATCAAACTGATAAGACATCTTTGACATAAAAAATGGAATTTGATATGCTTTACAAATGGGCTCATTACAACAGTTGGACCAATGGGGCTCCAACAGACATTGAGCCAGTAATTGATCCCATCATACCATCACCACAAGATGCAGAGGAAGATGTAGTAGAAGTTGAAGAAGGTCAGCCAAGCCTTGCAAATAGTCATCTTGAGGAGGAGGAAGAGGGAGCTAGAAAGCGATGATGATTCTACAGGAGGTGATGGAGAGGAGGAAGAATCTCTAAATTTGTTTATTGATTTGAATACTATGGGTCTAAATATGGATCCTAGTGCTTGTAGAGATCTTATACAAGATGAGAATTAAAAAAACTCTCCATTCTTTCACTTGGTGTAGTATATGATTAATTTGCAAATGTTTCGTTATGTGCTTATGAATAGTATTTGTAATGGTTTTTTTGTGAGTTCAATGATTTATGTATAGAATTTTTAGAGTGAAAGAGAGATTAAGTGAAGTGAGCAAGCATTCTGGAGAGTGTAGGAGTTGTATTGGATTTAAATGGAAACCCGCGGGAGAGGGAGGGGGAAGGGGGTCCATCCTGTCTTAGTGGTAATGTTTGCGGCAATAATTGCGGATATTTGCACGGTAATATGTGCGGTAAAGTGCCGCTTCTACATCAAAACGATTCTCTCTCCACATTTTGAATTCCTCTCTCTTGTTTTGCGGTAATGGCCCGCGGTAAACACCAGGATCTCTCATAGTGGGACACTTGTCCCAAGGCTAGCATGCTTGCTTGATATGCACTCTGCATGTGATTGGCCAGGCTTGCAGGGGTCCAATGAGCTTCCATGTTGATCTAGAAGCCAAAGCAAGAAGGGGGCTAGCTAGGGGGGTATTACCCCCCCCCCCCCCCCCCCAACACACACACACTCATTGTGTGAGTTGCAAAGTGCAAGAGCTACATCTCCTTCTCTAAGCTAGTAGAGAAGATGAGATCATACACCAACACTCTTAGCTATGGAATGCAAATCCAACCAAGAGCCATGATTCAATGCTTAAGCTTGCCATCTTCTCCATCTTCATTACTATGCTATTGTATATGCTAGCAAGAAGAGTGATGATAAGTGAGAAACTATTTCTTTCTCCTATGAATGTTTCTTCTTCCTCTTCCCTACCCTCATTCCGTGCTAGCTCTCTCCACCTTTCAAGGTGTTTGAGGCATTGGGCCTGAGGCTGGGGATGGTTAATGCTTTTTACAAAGTCTATGTTATCCTCGTGACGCATGAAGATTTCCATGTTCATTGCATCACCTAGGTCACAAGGAACACAAACATTGTATTGTACCAAGTCTCTCTTGATGGGAGAATCTATAATACAAAAGCCTATTGGAGGGGGGACCGGCTCCGCATAATCCGGTCCTCAATTGTTGTCAAGTTCTCTAAACTCTCTCTCTTGCAAAAGTATTGTTCATGCAAAATTAATTAAGTATTATGATTAAGTTGCTATCGCTAAATAAGTTCACCCTCTATGTTATCAAAGTAGTCTCACAAAAATGCTCTCTTTAATTCTCCCAATGCCGCTATTCTCAAAGTTCATAGGCCATTTCCATTAAATTGGTATCAAGGCTATTGGTTTCTCTCTTCTTGTTTAAGAAGAGAGGTCCTTAAGGTTTCCATGAAAGGTTGGGCATGTTTATTGCAATAGGGTAAGTGGGACAGGGATCTCTTATCTTGGTTGATAAGGACTTAGTTTGAGGTACACCGTTCGGAACTATAGTCTTAATAATGGAGCCTCTTGGGGATTTCCTTTAACCATTATTGATCTAGGAGCAATCTCAACACAAACCATAATCAACTGAGCAATGCTAGACCCTCTCAACTAGTCTTTGCAATCAACATTGTCTAAACCATGGCTGTGGCTTCTTGAGAACTGATTTTCAAAGGTAAAGAAGAGTAGAAACTAAGGTCTACGGTTTTTGAGGGTACCAAAGCACAAAGTCATCTATACATTAAGAATAGTTAGCATGGATGACAATAACCAAGAGAGTAGAATGAACATTGATGATTTTGATTTTGCACATAAAGGTGCTAATGATGATGCCCCCATGTTTGTCAATTATCTTGTTACTAGGTTACAACAAGCTATGGGCAACCCTGCTTTTCAAGCCGAAGTTACTTAACAACTTCGTGTTTATGGGATTTCCCTTCCTCTTTAAGAGAAGAGAGAGCTTAGGAGGCCCCTTGATGAGACCCCAAAAGAATACTCTCTCCCATATGAGAGAAGGAATCCAAAGAACGAGAAAGTAATGAATCCCTAAGTTCCTTTGAAGATGTGTCTCACAAAGACAGCGGTCTAGACGATCACAACTCCTCCCAAGAGGAAACGGTCAACCCACAGTCCTTCTCCTCGTCACTCCAAAACGGAAGAGACGAAAAAAAGGAAGAAAAGGGTAAGAAAGAGGTCACTCTTTTCTCCTTCTTCTTCACCTTCCTCCTCTTCCCACAAAAGCTAGAGCTATTATCCTAGAGAATACAAGAGGGGAGGACATCACAAATCTACCATGCATGTCAAAGATCCCAGAACCTCAAGAAGAACAAAGAGGGAGGAAAGAGTATCTCTTTTCTCACCTATGATGGCACCTTTGCTGCCATTGATAAAGTATCGGCCTTCATCCAACAGATTGATGCGGCCTTTGGAGACGAGGGCTTCAAAGAGTCCTCCAAGATACACCATGTAGCTATGAACTTCAAGAAGTCTTTTTTATCAATGGTGGGCTAGACTTTGTGGCAACGGCAAAGCCCCAAAGACATGGAAAACTCTACGAGTTTCCATCATGAAGGAATTCCTTGCAAGCGATGCAAAGGACAAAGTGCATTACCAAATGGTGGAGTTTGAATCTTCTCTCCCATGAGTCTATCCACAAATATGTGGACAAGCTTTGGGATTTACATCTCAAGGCTATTGTCTTTCAAAAAATAGACTTTGTCGAGCAAAAGAAAAAAAATTGTGTGGTATTACCTGAAGAGATGGCCGAGTACGTCAACTCCCAACGGCCTGGTTCTATCATCAAAGTAATCCACAACACTATGGTTGCTTTTCACATCAATTTCCAACAAAGCACTAGAAGGAATGTCAAGCCCATGGAAAGAAAATACAAAAGTGATGCAAAGGGGAAAATCAACGCCCAAAACTCTTCCCAAGGCAATTCCACCAATAACAACAACAACAATCGGTCCAAGGAGAAGGGAGTTTACAAAGGTAAAAATAAACTATTTTGTGAAGAGCTTGAAGCTTTTCGCAAGGACTGCAAATGTTTTAAGTGTGGGGAGCAAGGACATGGCTATTGTTCTTGCCCCAAGAGAAATGCCCCCAATGAGACTCCTACAACTTCCATTATTGAAGCTCCAAAAGAGGATGCTCATTGCAAAGGATTGCCTCTCTCCTATGCTTGGGGAAAGGTAAGAGAGCACGATGTCTTCATCTTATTTGACCATGGCTCTACTCACAACTTCATATCAACATGGTTGACCACCAAGTTGGACATTCAAGCTTTCAATATGGGATACTGAAATGATTTACTCATATTAAACTGATCATCTAATGTGGGATAATAAATTGGAACAAGGGTTAAAATATAGACATGTGCTTACGGGTCTATCTCAACACGGGGCCAATAGTCAAGGGGTCCAAACGAGAGGTGATCAGTCAAAGAGAAAGGCTAGCTAATGGATCTTAAAGAACTTAGGGTTAGCTTCATTAAAGAACTCCGATGGTTAGTGTTAAAAGTCCTTTGACCTTAGGCAAGCTAGGGTTGTGCTTGAGGTGGGAGCCTGCCCAAGCTTGATGTGCTTGTCGTGCTTGATGACTGAGATGCTTGACGTTCTTGATGACTGAGATACTTGAGGTGCTTGCGGTGCTTGATGACTAAGATGCTTAAGGTGCTTGTCATTCTTGAGATGCTAGGGTTGTACTTGAGGTGGGAACCCGGCCCAAGCTGAAGGGGCTTAAGGGACAAGCTTGTGGTGGGAATCGGACCCAAGGTTGAGAGGCTTGAGGTGTCAAAAGTTCTACAAGGAGGGGGGAATCCCTACAAGTAGGGGCATGAGAGAGAACACACACACCCTCACACAATGCAAACCTAGACCAAGGACACATGTCAAGCTCCTCTCTCTTCATGGGAGAATCTATAATACAAAAGCCTATTGGAGGGGGGACCGGCTCCACATAAATCCGATCCTCAACTATTGTCAAGTTCTCTAAACTCTCTCTCTTGCAAAAGGGGATTGTTCATGCCAAATTAATTAAGTATTATGATTAAGTTACTACCGCTACAAAAATAAGATCACCCTCTATGTTCTCAAAGTAGTCGCACAAAAATGCTCTCTTTAATTCTCCTAGTTCCGCTATTCTCAAAGTTCATAGGCCATTTCCATTACATATGCGAAATCTCTAACCCCACAGTAGATGGTAGGATGGAACTTTGGTGAGTTAGAACCTCAAAGACTAAGGTATAAAAGCCAATTTTTGTAAACTTAATACAACTTTTGAGCTCAACTAAGTATACGTGACTGTGTGTTGTGTATTGAGAGAGAGTGAGGTCTTCCTCTTCTCTCTACGTGCTCTATGGTTACTACATATTTTGAAGGTGACTTCACCATTGTGTTAGCAACGGTGAGAACTACACTTCAACATCAAGATTGTACGGTGTCATAGTCTCTTTGTGAAGAGCTCTTGTACAAACTTCAAGGAGAGTTTTCTCTCCAACCATGAATTTGTTTAGTGATTACTATATGTCATTGTGACCATGACGCGATGAGTTATTCCTTAGACCTAAGTATGTTGTGAATCGGTGACCTCTAAATCTCGGCATGTCTTTATACGCGATTTTTGCACCGGGTCTTTCTGGGAAGTAAGTTGGGTTAGAGACCATAGGATGGTGTCCTCTACATTGGTGCAACCAAAGTTGGTCCGAGCTAGAAAGTGGTCTATGCCAAGCAAGGGCTACAGGCAAGTGTTGTGTAGAAGGCAAGGGAAGGTACCAAGGTCCTGGGTAGCCAAAGGGTAGCAAAAATGTACGCTCAATGCGGCTTTTTAAGCTAAAAATGTCTCCAAGGTGGCTCAATCGGGATAGCAAATGAAGGTGCCCAAAGTGTTGAGTCAGTGCTCTGGAATGTAGTGTTCAATTTTCTCTAGAAGTAGATCTAGAGGGTTCATCAAACGGAGCCCCGGTGCTCAAGATAGTAAGATCAAAGGTTTAGCAGATCCCTGACGGATAGGGTGGCTGGGGACAGGTGGCTGGGGACAGACGGCCCAGGTAGATGTCAGTAAATAGATGCGCGAGCTTCAATTATGGAGAATGCCTGTCTTCTCGCATTACGGATCGGAGCTCTACAAAGCAAGTTATGGCCATTAGAAGTTTTTTCGGGGGCCAGTTATGGGCCAAGTCAACCGCATGGGAAATTGGGCCATCTATCATTTTTTAGGTCTCGATAGAGTTCAAGCAAATAGAGCAGATCATCTAGAGTCAACAAGAATTGACGGCTTGTGATTTTGGGCCCCGAGAACTAAGATACAGTCTGGGGAAGCCTGGAGCAGTTGAGAGTGAAGTGGTTCCAGATGACTTTTTAAGTTTTGTTCGCCTCAGATTGCGAGCCCGAGAAAGTCGAAATGCAGCAAGACTAAAGGGGGTCGGAGTTGGCAAAGTGGGGTTTTGTCCAGTCTTTGTAGCCAGACCATTGGAGCCTCATATAAGAAACAACAGAGGGATGAAGTGGTACAAGGAGGGGGAACTTTTTTGTGCTTGGTGACGATTTTCTAACTCACCCAAGGGGGGATACCTCACGGCATGCCAGGTGGCGTGAAATTATCCCACATGCGCAGTATTTAAAGTTGAAATACTCCTATTAAGGGCCGTGAGCTTTAGTTGGTACACAAAGGGGGAGAGAGGAGAGGCGGCCATGGCTGTGCGCTGCGGTGTTGCTCCAGGCGGCACTGGGTGCTACTTTTGGCCAAGGATGGCGATGACTAGCGCCTGTTGGAGGTGAGCGTCTGCAAGCATTGGCGGTCTAGCAGATGACGTGGCCACCCGACGGGGGCCTGTTCCCATGGCCATGGAGTTAGCGATATCGCTAATGCCTCCTCGGTAAGAAATAAGGGGCACGCCCCATGAGAGAGAGAGAGAGAGAGAGAGAGAGAGAGAGAGAGAGAGAGAGAGAGAGAGAGAGAGAGAGAGAGAGAGAGAGAGAGAGAGATAAGTCTGAGTTGAACACGGTATTTGGTCCATACCTGGGCCGCTTTATTAGGGTCTTCATGGGTGATATAGGCTGCTATAGTTCAGGATGGGAGAACCTATCAAAACTGCAGTTATGCTTTCAAAGGCTTGATGATGAAGGAGGTCAGTTGAACCCCAAGAAGTGCAAGCTAGCACAACCTCGAGCATAGCTATTGGGTCATGTGGTGTTGCAAAATGGTATAGAAGCTGGTCCCAAGAAGGTAAAGGTGTTGGTGTTGATGGAGTCACCATATCAAATGCTCCAAGTTTGACTTCATTTGTTCATAAGTTGAAGTATCTATCATGTTTCTTTTGGATGTTATCGCAATATGTACATCCTCTTCGAAAGAGAGCTTAGCAGGTGCACGGTTACGAGTGGGATGAGGAACCTCAGAAGGCTTTTGATAGGGTCAAGGAAATTTTTTGTGTCAGTTGCTAGCGGTGTGTCCTCCCAATCAAGGGGATGACTTTTATGTGTCTATGGCAGTGGGCATGGTTGCTATTGGAGCTGTTCTACTGCAAAAGGTAGGGAGAAGCTACAAGCCGATATACTTTGAGAGCAAGGTGATTAGCCTAGGAGAGACTACCTACACCGAGGCATAGCAATGGGTGATGGCTCTGGTATTCACTTGCAAAAAGTTCAAGGTGCATCTAGTTGTGCACAAGTTTTTTGTGTTGAAAGCTAGCAATCTATCTCCAGAAGTAGTGCTACATTTGAAGCCAGGAAGGAGGATTATGAAGTGGGTGTTGGAGCTGCAAGAGTTCGAGTTTGAGTTCAAGGTAGATCACATGAGTCGGTCTCACTTGGCGGACATTCTTGTCAGCAAGGCCTTTGATTTTCCAGCCTATCCAAGGGTGGTGTGAGATGAAGCTAAGGAAGAACTTGATTTGGAGGATGCTTTTATGATGTGGTTTGATGGAGCATATCAAAGGGTAGTGCAGAAGGCAGGAGGAGGTGTGGTGATACACGACCCACACAGCAAATCTATATTTTTTAAGGCGTATGATACGGAGGATGTCCACACCAATAACAAGGTTGAGTATCTCACTCTGCATTTGCGTTTGAAGCAGTGTATAGAGTTCGGCATTTCCAGGTTGGTGGTGAAGGGAGATGCATTGCTAGTCATCAAGAAACTGTTAGGCCAATGGAAGGTAAAGCGGGATTCTTTGAAGCATTGGTTATTTTCCATCAAGAAAATGCTAAAGTCTTTTGAAGAGGTTCAATTCAAACACGCAAGGAGAGAGAAAAATCAAGAGGCAGACCAGTTAGCAACTAGAAAAGTGCAGGTACATGTTGCAGGTCTATATGTGGCCCAAGCCACTTATGAAGGTAGGGAGACTCTAAAGGATATTCAAGGGTTTTTTAGTATAGGGCAATGTCTAGAGGGTTTGTCCAAGTTGAAGAGGAGAAGAGTAGTGCAGAAGGCCCACAAATTTACACTCATAGGTGAAGATCTCATGAACTATGGATGTGACAGAGTGCTAAGAAGGGTGTTATACAAAGAAGAGATAGGTATGTTGCTGGAGCAATGCCATGAAGAGAGTTGACATCAAGGAAAAGATCAGGGTCTATTTTGAGTGCTTAGAGCAGGCTTTTGGTGGCCTTCCATATTGAAGGACGTGCATTATTGGTGCAAGACGTGTCATGATTGTCAGACTATAGGTGGAAGATGACTAGTAGCAGAGTCACAAGGTGCCATCATTGCACAAAGCGCTTTCTAAAAGTAGGTTCTAGATTCCATGGGTCCTCTCCCTGAATCTACAAGTTGTAAGAAGTACATGGTGGTAGCCATTGATTACCTTACAAGGTGGGTCGAGGCCAAAGCTGTGAAGGAAGTGAATGCTAATGTGGTGGCTCAATTTGTGTCTAACAAAATTTGTTGCCGTTTTGGTGTTCCATGGGTGCTAGTTTTTGACAAGGGTTAGAGGTTTAGAAGCAAGCTCATGCGTGCATTAGTGGAAAAGCTAAGGATTCATCGGATCCTCACCTTGTCACCCCCAATGCAATGGTCTAGTCGAGAGTGTTAATGGGCAAATCGTCAAAATGCTAACAAAGTACGTGTATAAGCAGGAAACAGAGTGGGAAACACATCTAGAGAAGTGTATGTGGGCGTATAGGACATCCTATAAAGTAGCTACAAATTTTTCTCCATTTGAGCTAGTCTATGGTAAGGAGGTTGTATTGCCTGTGCATGCATAGTTAGGTGCTTTGAAGGGTATGTGGTGTGTCAATGCCATTCAACAAGGAGTTCTACAGGATCAAATAGCCAGTTTGGAGGCTTTGCAGATGGACAGAGAGGCAGCAACGGACTATTATGTGAAGCAGAGAGAGAAGAAAGTTGCCAAGTTCAATCAAAACTTGCCAGACAAGAGGGTATAGGAAGGAGATCTGGTCATCAAGTACGAAAGCTATCTGGATTTCACATTCCAAAAGAAGTTCAAGAAGAGGTGGATAGGTCCATATAAAGTGCAAAAGGCCTTTCCAAATGGGACCTATCAATTGGTGAGAGCAAATGAAAGCTTCTTAGAAACAGGGTGAACGGTGTGCGACTCAAGTTGTATTTTGAGAGGGATCTAGTGACTAACGTGCATTAGATTGTATTCAAGGGAGGTGGGCAACCCACCTAAAGCATTCCATGTGTGATAGAAAGCAGAGCTTCTATGACATAGCTTGTACATAGAGTCATGGTTTTGCGAGTTCTTTCAATTGTCAGTTTGGTGTGCCAGTTTTAAAATTCTATAAATATGCTTTTGGTCAAACATAAATGTTCAACAAGGGGGTTGGGCAATGATGGTGTAGCTAGAGTTGGTCCAAGCTAGAAAGTGGTCTATGCCCAGCAAGGGCTACAGGCAAGTGCAGTGCAAAAGGCTAGGGCAGGTACCAAGGTCCTGAGCAACCAAAGGGTAGGGGAAATGTATGCTCAATGCGGAATTTTAGGCTAAAAAAAATCTCCAAGGTGGCTCAATTAGGATAGCAAATGAAGGTGCCCAAAGTGTTGACTCAGTGCTCCAGAATGTAGTGTTCAATGTGCTCCAGAAGCCGGTCCAGATAGCTCATCATAAGGAGCCCCTGTGCTCAAGATACTAAGTCCAAAGTTACAGGGTTTAGCAGATCCCCGACAGACGGGGTGGCTGGGGATAGATTGCCTAGGTAGATGTCATTAAATAGATGCGTAGAGCTTGAATTATGGAGCATGCTTGTCTTCTCGGATTGCGGATAGGAGCTCTATAAGGCAAGTTATGGCCATTAGAAGTTTTTATGGGGGCCAGTTATGGGCCAAGTCGATCGCATGGGAAATTGGGCCATCTCGCATTTTTTAGGCCTTGACAAAGTTCAAGCAAATAGAGTAGATCATGTGGAGTGAGCAAGAATTGACGGCTTGTGATTTCGAGCCTCGAGCACTGAGCTATGGCCTGGGGAAGCCTAGAGCAGTTAAGAGTGAAGTGGTTCCAGATGACTTTTTAAGTTTTGGTCGCCTCGGAGCGCGGACTTGGGAAAGTTGGAATTCCGCCAAGGCTAAAGGGGGTCAGAGTCGGAAAAAGTGGGATTTTGGGCAATATTTGTAGCCGGACAATTGGAGCTTCATGTAAGAAATAGTATATGGATGAAGTGGTACAAGGAGGGGGGACTTTTTTGTGCTTGGGGAAGATTTTCTAACTCACCCAAGGGGGGATGCCTCACGGCATGCCAGGTGGCACGAAATTATCCCACATGCACAGTATTTAAAGTTGAAAGAAGCCTATTAAGGCTGGGTCGTGAGCTTTAGTTGGTACAAAAAGGGGAAGAGAGGGGAGCTCCCTCACCTCGTGATGATGGTGGGCCTGGCTGTGCGTTGCAGTGTTGCTCCAGGTGGTGTTGGGTGCTGCTTATGGCCAAGGATGACGACGACTAGCCCCTGATGGTGGTGAGCGCCTGGAGACCCATATTTTGAAGGCTAAGGGGGAAGGCATTAGCGATATCGGTAATGCCTCCCTGGCATGAAATGAGGGGCGTGCCCCATGAGGAGAGAGAGAGAGAGAGAGAGAGAGAGAGAGAGAGAGAGAGAGAGAGAGAGAGAGAGAGAGCGAGAAGTTCGAGTCCAGACTGCAAGGAGCCCAAAGGGCATCCATTTCAAAGGGCGACCAAAAGGGGCCCCATGTGCAAAAAGATAGTGTGATTGGGTGGATCAAAGGGCCCATTTCAAGGCCGGGCACGGTAGGACCAGAAGAGAGGAGAGATCAAGCAAGAAGCCAATCAAAGGGGTCGAAAGGGGAGGTAAAAAGGGCAGTACAAGGGTAGTCTCTGCAAAGGGTAAAAAATAAAGAAAAAAGGAAAAATAAAAAGTGACTAGGGGCAATAGCGACATTGCTAATGCCCCCCCCCCCCCCCCCCCCCCCCCCCAACTACAAGAGAGCAAAAGAGAGCAGATGAAAATGAAGCGGCTCCATCCTTCCAAAAGATGCTAAATTTAAATGCTAGATGGGCCAATTAAGGTGTAGATTCTAAAGTTGAAGGGCCCCCACTATAAAAGTAAGTTTTTAGTCAAATTAGGGGCTTTTTTTTGTGCCGTTTGGAGCCTGCAAAGTGGAGCTCTCTGTTGACAAACTAATCCCTTTGTACTTTTTTCATGAAAATGGCCATGGTGATGGCATTGCAAGCCTTTTTACATGCCTTTCGAAGTGTAATCAAGCCATTGTTGCCCTATTTTGTTGTCGTTTCCCCTTCTCCCCTTCTCTTTCTCCTACTCTGGTATTATCCCTTGGTGCCGATAGTGTGGATGTGTGTGCCCCCTTGGACCGATGGTGTTTTGTGTGTGAGAGAGAGATTAAGCGGCTGAGTGTGTGTGTAAGGGTGGATACTGACCGTGGAAATAAGTGTGCATTGGGTGGTGGACTTGTGAAGTGTGTAAGCATTAGGAAAAGAGAAGGCGATGGTCTGTTAGTGAGAAGCATGTTTTTCAAGGTGTTTTATGAGAGGATAGGGGTGTTTTGGATACCCTGAGGTATAGAGAGGCCCTTGTGTTTGTGTCGGGCGCGTTCCACCATTCCCCCTCTCCAACGTGTACAAAGGTTAGCCCTTGATTTTTGTAATAATTTGACAATTTTAGCATGCATTGGCTTCCTAAAAAAGGTAGTGGTTGCGTGTTCTTAATGTGTTTTAATTGATTTCCTTTGGTAGTAAATGTCTTACAAGGTTGAGTAGGTGATTAACAGCCATCTATTTGTTTCCATGTCCATACGGGTCAAGCTTCATCCTTGGTTGACATCTTGTTGTTTAGCCTAGCTCTCGCTTTGCTAGCAATTGCGAGCACTGTGTCTGCCTGACAACACCCTCTCATTCTACCTCTTGTTGACTATCATAGATAATTCAATGTGCATATTTTTATTTTGTGGTAGATTGGATTGCAATTTAGAAAAAAGTAATGTGTAAATATTTTTAAGGAAAAAAGAAAAGGATATGTGTTGTCACTTTGAAATTTATTCAATGGAGGCCCATCGCCAAATGTCAGGATATCCCCTCTTTTTTAAAGAGCCTAGCAAGGATGCTGAGTTATTTTTAGTACAATTCAAAATGGTTCACCACATAAAAAGGGTGATAGGAGATGAATAATGCTTAAAACTGTTGAAGTGCTCCTCAAGAAAGATGCTAGCACTTGGTTTCACTCTCTATCTCAAGAAGTTAAGGGAAACTATAAGAAAGTCAATGATCATTTTAAGCCATACATCTTTGGACTTAGATGACTACTACCTGTATAAATAAGAGTTTCTACATCTTTGGATTGTATGGGTGAGAAATGTTTCTAACCCTCTTGATGGTTCAAAATTCCTAAAGAAGGAGAGGTTCATAGTCAATCACTTTCCCACACTCAGATAAAAGTTGAGGCACGGGCACCTGCTACCTTTGATGCAGCTGAAACTAGGGCTATCGAGAAGTATAGAAAGCTCAAGTTCCCAAGGTGACAGGTTCCAATAGACGGTCCTAGACCCATGGAACAATTACAAGCATCAGAATCTAGATAGATTCTCACGTAGTTGCTGAGGTGATTGAGAAGCTAAATGATTCCTTGAGAAACTTATCAATTCACCTTGCACAAGCTAGAGGTCCCAAGGGACAATCACACAAGGGAGAGGAGTGGGAGCCACAACCTAGGAAACTTTTACAATGTTGGAATTGTGGAGAGTCTGGACATGGGATGTATAATTGTCCTTGACCCTGTGGGAAGCTGGGGAGATTTGACTTGAATTATATAGTGATAAATGCAGGTGAAGGAACAAGTCAACAACCAATGCTTGTACAAAGACCAAGTGGAGCAAGACCACCTCCATGAGGAGTGGAAGGAGTTCCACCTTTTCAAGATCCAAATGTTCATATGGTAGAGGTGACAATTCAAATGAGGTTGACATGGAAGAAAATAGCACTAAGTGAATCCATGGAAAGGACAAGGAGAAAGAAGGATTCACATCACAAAGTAACCATGCATGAGGCAAGAAGGTGAAGGAGACCAAGGAAGCCAAGAGGACCCTATGTTGCATCAACCTCCAAGACTTCCCTCTTGTAGATGGTATGGATCCATACAACCTATTGGAATACATGAGAGGTAAGGGTCTTGATATCTCATGGCCTCAATTTCTTGCATTGTGCCCACAAGCTAGGAGGGAGTTAGCACTAGGAGAAAGGTAAAAGAGAATGTGCCCATTGTGAAAATTGGAGAAGCTGAAATGAATGAGGATGTTACACATGTGCTATTTGTTACATCAAGGGAAGATTGGTTAGGAAATAACTATTGGATGGGGATGCACAAATTTGAATCATGAAAGAGGGCCTCATGCAAAACTAAGCATACACATCCATGAAACACCTGAAATAAAAGTTAAGATGGCAAACAATATCAAAGCTAGGTGTGTAGGAGTTTGTAAAAATGTTTTTATGGAGGCCTTTGGCATTAAGAAGTCCATTGATTTTTATGCTATGTCTACCAATGGAAATGTCTATCTAGTTATCCTAGGAAGACCATGGCTAATGAAAATGTAAGCTTTGCAGGATTGGAAAAGTGGAAAGTTGATTTGTAGGAATGAAAATCACAAGAAGGTTATTTTGACATGAAACAAAAACACCAAGAGGAGCTCCATGAAGAATCATCGCAAAGTGAGACGGAAGAAAACTAGACCGATAGCACTGGAGAAGAAGAAAGTAGCACCAGCATTACTAAAGAGAATTCTTCCATCTAAGTCATGGAGGTAAGTTTTAAGCCAAGCAACCAGAGACCTCTTGCCCAATCTTGGAAGAGATAGGTACTCAAGAGTACCAAGGTGTGTAAGATGAAGGGATGCTAGAAGGTATGCTATCAACAACACTTACAAAGGAAGAAAGAGAGGAGCTCAAATGGACACTGTGTGTGGATTATCGTCCACTCAATGAGGCAATGAAAAGAGATCACTTTCCCCTCCCATTTTAGAATGAGATACTAAATGAGGTAGCCTATCATGAGAAGTACCCTGTGTGTGATGGCTACTCAAATTACTTTCAAATAGGGATTGCATTGGAGGATCAACTGAAAATAACCTTCATCACTCCTTGGGGTTGTCATGCTTTCAGAGTCATGCCATTTGTTGTTACAAATGCTCCTACATCTTTCCAGCGTTTCATGAACATGGTGTTTCTGATAGATCAAAATCATTGCACCTACAAAAGGTAGAAGAGGGTTCGAAGAAATTTTACGACATGGAAGGTCAGCTCAATCCCTACAAATATCATGTAAGTGGGGATGAAGTGATCTTGCTCGGTCATAAGGCTTCCTATAAAGGCATTGAGGCGAATCCTTCAAAGACAAAGGCTTTGATTAAGTTACCATCACCCAAGAATCTCAAGGAGGTCATCTCATTTATTCAAAAGGTGAATTATATGTACTGCTTTATTCACTTAGCCTCAGAGTTACTTCATCATGTGCTGATGAGCTTGAACAATATTTTTGTAACATTAAAGTCATTATGTCAAAACTACCAACACTTATGCCTCCTTGTTGGGAGTATACATTCTTTGTTAGCTCTAGTTATGGGAAGGAAACAAATGGTGCTATTTTTCTACAACAAGACCCCCATAGTACTAGGATGTGACACATCTACTTTGCTAGTAGGGTCATGAATGCTTCGGATAAAGGCTATAAGAAATCAGAACTCATAATGCTTTCTCTCATGTTTGCGGTGACAAAATTTAGATCCTACCTGTTACCAAAACATTTTGTAATTCTCACACTGTAGAAAAAAAAATCCTTGGGTGTCACGTCAAATGAACCTTAGTACTAGGATTTTCAAGTGGATTATGGAATTTCAAGAGTTCCAATACTCCTTCAAGATAGAAGATAGTGTGTGTGCACAATTGGCAAGGACTCTCACTTATAGGGTACATGAGAAGGAGATTAAGGTGCCTGAAGTAAAGACCCTACCATTGCCACCAGCTAAAAGTATCACTAATGCTTTTACCTTGTTCTTTGATGGAGCTTTTTGACGATTCACAGGTAGCAGGGGGAGGGTTGGTGTTGTTCAACCCAAGTTCAGAGGTAGTCATAAAGGAGAAGATCAATCTACCAGGTTCAGCAAGCAACAATGAAGTAGAGTATGACATTTTACTTAATGGTTTGAATATGTGTCTTAGTCAAGGTATTGATAGCCATTTTTTGGCTCTTCGTAATTGCCATAGTGAGCTACCTCACCCTATTAAAATCACTCATACACTATGGTTATCCTCACCCTTTCACTGTGCATAGGTGTGTATAAGTTAGGAGACTTTTCACATATATCCTTAAAACCCTCACCTAGCCAGTCATTGGGTTAATTGAGCCAAAAAATAAATAAAATCAAAAAATTAAATATATTATGGCCCATTTGTGTTTAAATATTTCATTGTATATAGGACATAAATATAAGTAATTTTAATAATTATTTTTGTATTTATTTAAATATTTCTACTTAGGTGTGCGTTCTTTGCCTATGTATGCTATGTACATTGACTCACCAATACCAAAATTTTCTTACCATTTTGCATACTCTTTATTCCATATAAAAATATCTTCACACAAGCTTCTCTTATTTTTGGTGTGAATCCAGTCCTAAGAAAAAACCTCAAAAATACCTTTCACCGTCAGTCATTGCCTTTCACTAAATTCCTATTTCCTAGAGGTATTTTTTCTTATCTTTTGTAAATAAATATACTTCAATAAAAACAAATGAGGGTCCCCTCATTTGATTCCTTATATTTTCATATATCTCTTTCTTTCATTTTATATTTATATATAGCTGACACTATTCTAGATTCCATAAATTGTTTATATATACTAGCCTGTTTTTTTCCGATCTTATCTATGTATTATATTTTTCATAATCCACAACCATGCATATTTTCAAACCCCCAGGAATCAATTAGGTCAGGCTCTCATACAAGGAGGGGCTCACCTTTGGAGCCATATGCAAATTCAACAAAAGGGGGGCTACTCAAGACTTTTTTGTGAAGAAAAACAGGTATTCTAATGGGTGAAAGCATGTTAACTTGTCATGCTTTTTCATGTCCCGGACAATGCTAACTAGCACAATTTTGACATATGCTAACTAGTACAATAACTTGAGCTACATCTCCAAGATCTATGACATATGATATATCAATAGAAAGCACTTGAAACAAGGAATCCAAATGTACAACCTCCGACAAATTTTGATATTATTTGTAAAAAATTTACTGGACACCCAACTTTTTGAAGATGTGCTAACTTGAAACTGCTAACTACCATAAAAAGCACGACAGGTTAACATGCTTTCACCCTGATGTGATTTTTTATATCTATCTCCACTCAGAATTTGAAGTGGTAGTCAAAAGAGAAAATGTGGAACAAGATCTGACTAATCACCTCAAAACTTTTGGTGATTTTTGAAGCAACCACTAGTGAGCTAGAATGTTTTGAGTGGATCCCAGTCTGCCCACGTTTCTCACAAGTAGTCCATAGTCTTCTCTCACCGCTTTCCACACTTCTACACACACACACACACACACACTCATTCCTCTCAATCCCTCACTCAAACCTTCACCTTTCATGGTTTCTCTCACCTTCTTCACCATTAATCTCCCTCTTACTCCCATAGCTCTCATATGAGCTCTACATGTACATACACCATCTCTATGTCTTTTTCTATTACTTCCAAAGTACAATTCCATCTGACCTTTTCTCTATATACATAAGATTCAGCATGTAAACCATGCTTAACATCTGCAAATTGAGAAATATCATCAATCGAATTGCCATTTTCATCGCGGAAATCAACCTTGATGGCGGTGGCATAAAGAAGAGAAGAAGAAGAAGATGATCGATAGTCACTTTGGGAACCTACACAAGTAAGTACATCTTCAAGCTTCACCATCATAAGGATTTCCTCACTTCATTCAACTATCTTACTTCAACCATCCACCTCATTCTACCCATTGTAAATATAACATTAACTTTTTAGTGATTACTAACACTAACCACTAACATACTAGCACAAAACATCCATTGACCTAAGCATAAAAGACACCTCACCTCAAGACATGTGCATAGTAACTCTCTCTCCCTATCCTTCCTTAAAACTCTACTTTCACCTTATCTACCATCAATAATGCTCTCTTTTGAGCCCACATCCATGACTCAAGCAGATAAAGAAAGCCTGCAATGTTTTGATATGCAGAAAAAATCATAATCCTGATTTGTTAGCTTGTAAATTAGGATTTCCAATAATATCAATGAGGTTTTTTCAACCTATAAATAAGACCCTCTCCTTCTTGTAAAACAACCTGCAATATCTCACACAACATCCCAACACTCTATGCATGAGGAGAGACTTAAGCGTAGCAACCACCTTGTGAGCTTCACTTTTGGTGCTTGAGAAGCTTTCAAGCTACACATTGCAAGTGAGAGAGCATGACTTCAAAATTCTCAAAACCACTTTTGTATATGCTCCTCCATTATCAATAAATTATGGTTTGGTGCATCAAAGGCGTGATTCGACGTTCAAATCTTCGTCCTTCCATTTGTGCAATACGGTTTGGTGAATTCAAGGTGACTTGTGTATTTTGAGTTTCTATCGGTTGATCTTGTTTTAGAAAGTGTTTTAGTGTGTGTTTTCATTGCCAATTTTGTGTCCATTGTAAGAGGGTATTGTGGTGAGAGGTCTCCCACACCCTAAGACAATGTGTTTGTGTTGGCAATGTTTAGCATTCACTAAGCATTGAGTTCGTTTTGTACAAGCTCAACGATAGCATCATAACAGACCATCTCCATTTTCAAGTCATAAATAAGGTATTAAGAAAGATCCCTTCCTCTCTCTTTCCTTTGCTCTAGCTCTCCTTGGTCCATTTTGTGTGTGTCTTTTTGTGAGGTTGGTTGTGTGTGTGTTTGGTGGTGCATCTTCTTGGTTGTGGCAAAATCTCTCTTGCATCCTAGTTCGCATACCATAACTATGTGGTGCCCCTAGATTGTTTGGGTTTTGACTGTGGGTTTGTTGTTGTGTTGTGCTTGTGGTTGCCCCAGCCCCAATTTGAGCAGCACGGGAGCCTTGAGAGGTGTTTAGAGGTCGGATCTCTTGTTGCCCGCCCCAGACCGCCTCAATTTTGGTGCCCCACTGAGGACGGCTTGTGTATTTTTGTGTAGGATCAACCTTTAGCATAGCCAAGTAGTTTACATTAATCACAAGAATTTATATGTTCCTTTCATTCCCATTGCAAGGCAAAAGGTACACATAATTGTTAGTACTAAGTTGCAATTTCAACGTGTAATTCATAGAATTTTAGATCCTCTTAGGTTGGCCGAGATAACACTTCAGTAATCCTTTTATTTTGCCTCTCATTAGGTACGACCTTAGTTTGGACGTCTATATTTTTGTTTTGTTTTAAGCATTAGGTCATGCATAGACAGTGGATAATGGCCCAAGAATTGAGGTTTTCCCCTTTCATTTCACTCCACACATTAGAATAAACATTGCAATTTGTAGAAAAATCCATTTTCAACAACGTATTGTGTTCATGTTTGGTGCCCAAAGATTAGGAGAAATTCTCGTGTCACCAAACCATGTCATCCTGCCTCTTATTGACTATCATAGGTTATTTGATGTGAATATTTTTATTTTGTTGTAGAATAGATTGCAATTTAGAAAATATTATTGTGTAAATATTTTTTAAGAAAGAAAAACAAAAACGTGTTGTTATTTTGAAACTGATTCAATGGAGGCCCAACGCCAAATGTCTGGATATCCTCTTTTACTTGGAGAACCTAGAGACTTTAGCAAATTTCAAGATGTCTTGCCCTATCAAGAGGATAGTAACTGATCAAGAACGTGTAGAAATGTTTGAGGTGGTCCTTAGGAAAGATTCTAGTACTTGGTTTGACTCTTTGTTTGAGGAAGTTAAAGGCAATTACACAGAATTTGTGAATCATTTCAAGAGATACTTCTTTGATCCCCAAAACACTCAAACGCTATGGCAAGACATTGTTTCTCACAAACAAAAAGACTTAGATGACTACTACATGTATAAACAAGAGTTTCTACGTCTTTGGGTTGTATGGGTGAGAAATGTTGCTAACCCTGGTGATGGTGCAGAGTTCCTAAAGAAGGAGAGGTTCATAGCCAGTCTCTTTCCCACACTCAAGATAAAAGTTGAGGCGGGTGAACCTGCTACCTTTGATGCAGTTGAAAATAGGATTGTTGAGAAGTATAAGAACCTCAAGTGTCTAAGAGGAGAGGTTCCAATAGAGGGTCCTAGACCTAAGGGAAAATTGCAAGCATCAACATCTAGAGAGATTCCGGAGGTAACAATAGAGGTATTTGAAAAGTTAAATGAATCCTTAAGTAACTTGTCAATTCACCTTGCACAAGCTGCAGATCCCAAGGGATAAGCAAAGAAGTCAGAAGAGCAAGAGCCACCACGACCTAGGAGAGTCTTGCAATGTTGGAATTGCGGAGAGTCTGGACATGGGATGTATAATTGTCCTTGGCCCCGTGGGGGTCCAAGGATACCTAACTTGAATTACCCAGTGATGCATGCAGGTGAAGGAACTAGTCAACAACCACGGTTTCTACAAAGGCCAAATGGAACAAGACCACCTCCACAAGGAGTGGAAGGAGTTCCACCTTTTCCAGACCCAAATGTGCATGTGGTAGAGGTGACAAATTCCAAAGAGGTGGACATAGAAGCAGATGGCATTAAGAGTGGCTGTGGAAAAGGTAAGGAGAAAGAAGGAGTCACGTCACAGAGTGATCATGGATGAGAAAAGAAGTCAAATGAGACCAAGGAAACCAAGAGGACTTGACGTCGTATCAACCTCCAAGGCTTCCCTCTTTCACATGGTATGGCACCATACAACTTGTTGGAAGACATGATTGGTAAGGGTCCTGATATCTCATGGCCTCAATTTCTTGCATTATGTCCACAAGTTAGGAGGGATTTAACAAGGGCAGTGAGGCGGTCCGGGGCGGGCAACAAGAGAGGCGACCTCTAAACACCCCTCAAGGCTCCCGTGCTGCTCAATTGGCGCTGGGGCAACCACAAGCACAACACAACAACAAACCCACAGCCAAACCCAAACAAGATAGGGGCACCACCTAGTTATGGTATGCGAACTAGGACACAAGAGAGATTTTGGCACAACCAAGAAGATGCACCACACAACACACACAAACAACCTCACACCAAGACACGCACAAACTGGACCAGAGAGAGCTAGAGCAAAGGGAAGAGAGAGAGAAAAGGATCTTGCGTAATACCTTATTTGTGACTTGCAAATGGAGATGGTTCGTTATGATGCTATCGTAGAACTTGTATAAACTCACTCAATACTTAGTGATTGCTAAAACATTGCCAAAACACACACACACTGTCTTAGGGTGTGGGAGACCTCTCACCACAATACCCTCTTACAATGGACACAAAACTGGCAATGAAAAACACACTAAAACACTTTCTAAAATCAAGATCAACCGATAAAAACTCAAATACACAAGTCACCTTGAATTCACCAAACCGTATTGCACAAATGGAAGGACGAAGATTTGAACGTCGAATCACGCCTTTGATGCACCAAACCTCAATTTATTGATGATGAAGGAGCATATACAATAGTGGTTTTGAGGTTTGTGGAACTCACACTCTCTCACTTGCAATGTGTAGCTCGAAGGCTTCTCTCACACCAAGAGTGAAGCTCACAAGTGGTTGCTACACCTAAGTCTCTCCTCACGCATAGAGTGTTGGGGTGCTATGTGAGATGTTGGAGGTTGTTTTACAAGAAGGAGAGGGGTCTATTTATAGGTTGGAGACCCCTCATAAAGATTATTGAAAATCCTAATTTACAAGCTAACAAATCAGGATTATGATTTTTTTGAATATCAAAACATTGCGGGCCTTCTTTGTCTGCTTGAGTCATGGGTGTGGGCTCAAAAGAGAGCATTATTGATGGTAGATAAGGTGAAAGTAAGTAAGGAGAGAGAGAGAGAGAGAGAGAGAGAGAGAGAGTTACTTTGTACATGTCTTGAGGTGAGGTGTCTTTTATGGTTAGGTCAATGCTATTTTGTGTTAGTATGTTAGTCGTTAGTAATCACTAGAAAGTTAATGTTACATTTACAATGGGTAGAGTGAGTTGATTTGATGAAGGAAGAGGGGTGAATTAAAAGAGAATTATTGAGATGGTGAAGCTTTGAAGAAGCTTGAACTCACCCTTGTGTAGATTGTGGAAAAAATGACCGCTGGTCTTCTTCTTCTTCTTCGCTTCTTTACGCCGCTGCCACGGTTGACCACCACGATGAAAAGAGGATTTGTTGATGAAAATCCTCAATTTGCAGAAGTTATCATGGTTAAGATGCTGAATTTTAGATATTTTTAGGAGAGGTAAATGAAATTGTAACATGGAAGCAATAGAGAGAGACATGGAGAGGGTGTATGTATGTAGAGGTTCATAAAAGAACTATAGGGATGAGAGAGAAGGGTAATGGTGAAGAGGGTGGGAGAAGCCATGGAAATTGCAGGTTTGAGTGAGGGAAGGAGAGGGAGGGATGTGTAAGAGTGAGTAGGTGTGTGGAAGGGTGAGAGAAGACTAAGGGCTACTTGTGAGAAAAGTGGGCAGACTGGGGTCCACTCAAAAAATCGTAGCTCACCGCTGGTAGCTCCAAAAATCATGAAAAATTTTGAGGTGATTATTCAAAGCGTGGTCTACATTTTCTCTTTTGACCACCGCTCTAAATTCGGAGTGGAGATAGGTGCCAAAATTATCACCAAAAAGCCTGTTTTTTATGCCTTCAAAAGTCTTTTAGTGGCCCCCTCCTTTGTTGAATTTGTACAATGCATCCAAGAGTGAGCCCCTCCTTTGTCATATTATAATACAAAGCATTCAAGTTGCCCTTGACCCATGCATGGAGGAGGATTATTGGTGAAATAAGAAATATATACATGGTGGGACTAGTGTATGGACTATTCATGGACTTTAGCTCAATGAGCACATGGTGTTAGAATAATGAGTAAAAATAATAATAAAAATATGGAGGAGTTATGGATATGGAAAGATTTGGAATCATATGATATGGTCCCTCCTTGAATTATTTTGGGTGAAAGAGGAAAAGGTATGCAAGTAAATAATATAATAAAAGTAACCAATGAGTAGAAATCAATTTTTTGTTTTCACGAGGGTGAGGGTGAAAATGTGGGAGTGATTTGTATAAAGGAAAAATATGAGGTTAGAGTATGTACATATTGGCAAAAAATATAATTATGGTGTAAGAGGATGAAAGAAGGTGTACATAGGTTTAATAAAACACAAACCTAAGTAGAAATATTTAAATAAAATACCAAAATAATTATAAAAAATCCCTATATTTAGGCCATATATACAATGAAATATTTACACACAAAGAGGCCATAATATACTTTTATTTTTTTATTTTTTTTATTTTTTTGGCTCACCTAGCCCAGTGACTAGCTAGCTGAGGGTTTTTAAGAAGATATGGGAAAAGTCCCCTAACTCACACACGCCTATTTACAGTGAAATGGTAGGGTTAGCCATAGTGTTTGTGTGATTTTGGTAGGGTGAGGTAGCTTACTATGGAAATTATGGAGAGCCGAAAAACGGCTATCAGCAGTTAGCACTAGGAGAAAGATAAAAGAGAGTGTGCTTGTTGTAAAAATTGCACAAGATGAAATGAATGAGGATATTACACCTGTGCTAGATTGTTACATCAAAGGAAGATTGGTTAGGAAAGTTCTAGTGGATGGGAGTGCACAAATTTGCATCATGACAGAGGGACTCATGCAAAGACTAGACATGCACATCCATGAGACACCTGAAATCAAAGTCAAAATGGCAAATAGTAGCAAGGCTAGGTGTGTAGGCATTTGTAAAAATGTCTTTGTAGAGGCCTTTGGCATTAAGAAGGCGGTGGATTTTTATGTTATGTTGACCAAGGGAAGTGGTTATCCATTTATCCTAGGAAGACCATGGCTAATGAAAATGTGAGCTTTGCACGATTGGGAGAGTGGAAAATCTATTTATAGGAATGACAATCATAAGAAGGTTGTCTTTGTTGACATGAAGGAGAAACGCCAAGAGGAGCTCCACAAAGAATCATCTCAAAGTGAGACAGAAGAATATTGGACCGATAACACTTCAGAAGAAGAAAGTTGCGGTAGCATTACTGAAGAGGACTCTTCCATTGAAGTCATGGGGGTAAGGTGTAAGCCAACCAACCAAGAGACCTCCTGTCAAGGTTTGGAGGAGGTAGGTTCCCAAGAGAACCAAAATGAGGAAGATGAAGGAATGTTAGAAGGTATGTTGTCCAAAACACTTACAAAGGATGAAAGAGAGGAGTTCAAAGGTGTGTTAAGGAAATTTTCTAAGCTTTTTGCTAAACACTACACCGACGTGCATGGAGTAGATGATGTTCAACACAAGATTGAGCTAAAGCTAGAGGCCAAACCTAAAGATCAAAAGCTACGAAGGCTAGGAGTCATCAAGGAGTAGGCTTTACTCAAGGAGGTAAGAAAGCTTCTAGCAGTAGGTTTCATTTATCCAGTGGAGAATTCAGAGTGGGTCTCTCCCATTGTTTTCACTCCCAAGAAAAACGGCAAGTGGAGGGTGTGTGTGGATTACCGTCCACTCAATGAGGCAACAAAAAGAGATCACTTTTCCCTCCCATTTCAGAATGAGATACTAAATGAGGTAGCTGGTCATGAGAAGTACACTGTGTGTGATGGCTACTCACGCTACTTTCAAATAGGTATCACATTGGAGGATCAATTGAAAACAACCTTCATCACTCGTTGGGGTTGTTATGCTTTTAGATTCATGCCTTTTGGCTTGACAAATGCTCTTGCAACTTTCCAACGTTTCATGAGCATGGTGTTTCAAGCATTCTTTGGAAAGTCAATTAGGGTGTTCATTGATGATTTCTGCATTTATAGTTCAAAATCATTACATCTACAAAGGGTAGAAGAAGGTTTGAAGAAGCTCTATGACATGGGAGGTCAACTCAACCCCGACAAGTGCCACTTAGGTGAGGATGAAGTGATCTTGCTTGGTCACAAAGTTTCTTATAAAGGCATCGAGGTGGATCCTTCAAAGTCAAAGGCTCTTATTGATGTAACGTCACCAAAGAGTCTTAAGTAGGTCATCTCATTCATCCAAAAGGTGAAGTATATGTCACGCTTCATTCACTTAGCCTCAGAGTTACTTCACCCTTTACAAAAGTTGACACACCAAGTCGAGTTTGTTTGGTTTGATGAGCTTGAAGAATATTTTTGCAACATCAAAGTTGTTCTGTCAGAGCTACCAAGACTCATGCCTCCTTATTGGAAGTACACATTCTTTGTTAGCTCTAGTGTTGGGAAATAAACAATTGGTGTTGTTTTGCTACAACAAGATCCCCATAGTACCAGGATGTGACCCATATATTTTTCTAGTAGGGTCATGAATGCCTTGGAGAGAGGCTACACAGAGGCAGAACTCATGATGTTTTCTCTCATGTTTGCTGTGAGAAAGTTTAGATCCTACTTGCTACCAAAACCTTTATTAATTCTCACTACAGAAAATTTGCTCCCTTGGGTGTCATCTCAAATGAATCTTAGTACTAGTATCTCTAAGTGGATTATGGAGTTGCAAGAGTTCCAATACACTTTCAAGGTAGAAGATAGTGTGAGTGCACAATTGGCAGGGAATATCACTTATAGGGTACATGAGAAGGAGATTAAGGTGCTTGAAGTAAAACTCCTACCATTGCCACCACCCAAAAGTATTCCTAACGTTTTTACATTGTTCTTTGATGGAGATTTTCAACGAGTCACATGAAAAGCAGGGGGAGGGCTAGTGTTGCTCAACCCAAGTGGAGAGGTGGTCATGAAAGAGAAGGTTAATCTACCAGGTTCAACTAGCAACAGTGAAGCAGAATACGACAGACTAATTCATGGTTTAAAGATGTGCATTGGCCAAGGTATACAACATCTCATGGTAAAAGGGGATGCACTTCTCATTGTGAAGCAGATTTTAGGCATTTGGGCATGCAAAAATGAAAGTCTAAGGACAAAAGTTCATGTCATTCGTAGATTGTTTAATAAGTTTGAAGAAGTGCAACTATATCATATTCCTAGGAAACAAAATGAAGATGCCGATCTACTTGCACAACAAGCAGTTACATCTGTTGAGAAAGAAGTGCAGGTCATCATGGTGGCAGCAATTGTCAAGAAACCAAGATACTAGGGGTTGGTCATTGGCTCCCATTATTGGCTACATTTTGGAGGGTGAGTTTCCACAAGACTTCACTAAAGCTCAGAAGAGGAGTCTCATGAAGAAGGCAATTTTCTATCTCTTCCTAGAAGGATCCCTCTAGTAAAGAGGGAAGGATCAAGTGTGCAGAAGAGTACCAACTATCGAGGAAATTCCAACCATTCTAAAAGGTTTGCATGAAGAGGCATGTGGTGGTCATTCTACCCAAGAATTAACTGTGAAGAATACTTTGCTTGCGGGGTATGTTTGGCCAAGCTTGCATGTGGATGTCCAACATTGGTGTAAAAGTTGTCACAATTGTCAGGTAAATGGAAATAAAAGGGTGATGCATGGTCCGAGGCAAATAGTGCTTGCAAATGGACCCTTTGAAAAGTGGGGCATTGATACTATGGGTCCTCTGCCTAGAACAAAGAATGGTAAACTCTACATTCTAGTGGCTTTAGACTACATGACTAGGTGGGTAGAGGCTCAAAGTGTGGCAAGGGTAAATGGGAAAACAGTGAGCAAGTTTGTCTACACTATTATTTGTTGTAGATTTGGCACACCTCTAGAGATTGTTTTGGATAATCATCCAGGGTTCAAGAAGGGTTTACTCACAAAAGTTTGTGAAGAGCTTCACATTCTACATCGTCATAGCACACCCTACTACCCACAGTCAAATTGTTTGGTGGAGAAGGCTAATGGTGTCATTGCAGGCATCATTAGAAAGATGGTGCAAAACAAAAAAAGTTATGGAATGACTTCTTGGATGGTGCCTTGTGGGCATATTTAACACATATAGGGAGGCAACAGAGTTCACGCCATTTCACTTGGTGTATGGTCAAGAGGCTTTGCAGCCTATTGAGCTCAACATCCCAACAATACGGCTTCATGGCCGAGGTGCACAAGATGATCAAGAGGTATGGATGGATCGACTTCTTACACTAGTGGAGCTTGAGTGAAAAAGAGAAGCAGCTAACGAGTGCTACAAGAGAAAATCCACACAAGCAAAGGAGAAGCTTGACAAGAAACTCAAGGACAAAGGCATCAAGGAAGGAGAGCTTGTGCTAAGGTATGACAATCGACTTGACAATCGTTTTGATGCCAAGTTTGAAACTAGATGGCAAGGGCCATATATAGTCAAAAAGGCTTTCAATTCAAGTTACTATCATCTTATGGACTTGAATGGTAAAGAGCACTCCAGGAAGGTAAATGGGTATCACTTGAAGCCCTATTTGAGTCGCCTTCTACCAAAGGATCTACCAAAGGACTGTCAAAAAGAAACTATCTCATGTAAGTTTTGCTGCATGAAGCATGAGTGTGACAAGAAGCCACACAATGAAAATACTATCAAGGGATCAGATATCATAAGAGACTCAAAAGCACTCCCTTTGCAAAATATGATCTACGATAGTACATGAATATACCATCATCTTGGGGGGAAGCTAGTGATAGCCATTTTTTGGCTCTTCATAATTGCCATAGTGAGCTACCTCACCCTATCAAAATCACTCATACACTATGGTTATCCTCACCCTTTCATTGTACATAGGCGTGTGTGAGTTAGGGGACTTTTCCCATATATCCTTAAAACCCTCAGCTAGCCAGTCATTGGGTTAATTGAGCCAAAAAATAAATAAAATCAAAAAAATAAAATATATTATGGCCCATTTGTGTGTAAATATTCATTGTATATAAAGCCTAAATATAAGTAATTTTCCTAATTATTTTCATATTTATTTAAATATTTTTACCTAGGTCTGTGTTATTTGCCTATGTATGCTATGTACATTGACTCACCATTACCACAATTTTCTTACCATTTTGCATACTCTTTATTCCATATAAAAATATCTTCACACAAGCTTCTCTTATTTTTGGTGTGAATCCACTCCTAAGAAAAGATCTCAAAAATACCTTTCAGTGTCAGTCATTGCCTTTCACTAAATTCCTCTTTCCTAGAGGTATTTTTTCTTATCTCTTGTAAATAAATATACTTCAATAAAAACAAATAAGGGTCCTCTCATTTGATTCCTTATATTTTCATATATTTCTTTTTTCCATTTGATATTTTTATATAGCTTACACTATTCTGGTTCCATAAATTGTTATATATACTAGCCTATTTCTCCCATCTTATCCATGTATTATATTTTGCATAATCCACAACCATGCATATTTTCAAACCTCTAAGAATCAATTAGGTCATGGTCTCATGCAGGGAGGGACTTACCTTTGGAGCCATATGAAAATTCAACAAAAGGGGGGCCACTAAAGACTTTGTTGTGAAGAAAAACAAGTATTTTGGTGGGATTTTTTATATCTATCTCCACTCTGAATTTGAAGCGGTGGTCAAAAGACAAAATATGGAGCAAGAGCTGACTAATCACCTCAAACATTTTGGTGATTATTGGAGCAACCACCGGTGAGTTAGAATGTTTTGAGTGGACCCTAGTCTGCCCACTTTTCTCACAAGTAGCCCATAATCTTCTCTCACCTCTTTCCACACTTCTACACACACACACACACACACTCATTCCTCTCAATACCTCACTCAAATCTACACCTTTAATGGTTTCTCTCACCTTCTTCACCATTAACCTTCCCTCTTACGCCCATAGCTCTCATATGAGCTCTACATGTGCATACACCATCTCTATGCGTCTCTCTATTATTTCCGAAGTACAATTCCATCTCACCTCTTCTCTATATACATAAAATTCAGCATGTAAACCATGCTTAACATCTGAAAATTGAGAAATCTCATCAACCAAATTTTCATTTTCATCGCGGAAATCAACCTTGATGGCGGTGGCATAAAGAAGAGAATAAGAAGAAGATGATCGATAGTCACTTTGGGAACCTACACAAGTAAGTACATCTTCAAGCTTCACCATCACAAGGATTTCCTCACTTCATTCAACTATCTTACTTCAACCATCCACCTCATTCTACCCATTGTAAATATAACATTAACTTTCTAGTGATTACTAACACTAACCACTAACATACTAACACAAAAAAGCCATGACTTAACCATAAAAGACACCTCACCTCAAGACATGTGCATAGTAACTCTCTCTCTCTCTCTCCCCTTCCTTAAAACTCTACTTTCACCTTATCTACCATCAATAATTCTCTCTTTTGAGCCCACATCCATGACTCAAGCAGACAAAGAAGGCCCGCAATGTTTTGATATTTAAAAAAAATCATAATCCTCATGTGTTAGCTTGTAAATTAGGATTTCCAATAATCTTAATGAGGGTTCTCCAACCTATAAATAGGACCCTCTCCTTCTTGTAAAACAACCTTCAATATCTCACACAACATCCCAACACTCTATGCGTGAGGAGAGACTTCAGCGTAGCAATCACTTTGTGAGCTTCACTTTTGGTGTTTGGGAAGCTTTCAAGGTACACATTGCAAGTGAGCGAGTGTGAGTTCAAAAATCTCAAAACCAGTATTGTATATGCTCCTCCATCATCAATAAATTGAGGTTTGTTGCATCAAAGGTGTGATTCGATGTTGAATCTTCGTCCTTCCATTTGTGCAATACGGTTTGGTGAATTCAAGGTGACTTGTGTATTTTGAGTTTTTATTGCGGTTGATCTTGTTTTAGAAAGTGTTTCAGTGTGTTTTCATTGCCAAGTTTGTGTCCATTGTAAGAGGGTATTGTGGTGAGAGTTCTCGTACACCCTAAGACAATGTGTGTGTGTTGGCAATGCTTAGCATTCACTAAGCATTGAGTTCGTTTCGTACAAGCTCAACGACAGCATCATAACAGATCATCTCTATTTGCAAGTCATAAATAAGGTATTAAGCAAGATCCCTTTCTCTCTCTTCCCTTTGCTCTAGCTCTCGTTGGTCCATTTTGTGTGTGTCTTGTTGTGAGGTTTCTTGTGTGTTCTTGGTGGCGCATCTTTTTGGTTGTGACAAAATCTCTCTTGCGTCCTAGTTTGCATACCATAACTAGGTGGTGCCCCTGTATTGTTTGGGTTTTGACTGTGGGTTTGTTGTTGTGTTGTGATTGTGGTTGCCCCAACCCCAATTGAGCAGCACAAGAGCCTTGAGGGGTGTTTAGAGTTCACCTCTCTTGTTGCCCGCCCTAGACCGCCTCAATATACAACGACTCATGGTAAAGAGGGATTCACTTCTCATTGTGAGGCAAGTATTACACATTTGGGCATGCAAGAATGAAATCCTAAAGACCAAATTTCATGCCATCCGTAGGTTTTTTAATCAATTTGAATAAGTGCAACTATATCATATTGCTAGAAAACAAAATGAAGATGCTAATTTACTTGCGTAACAAACAGTTACATGTGTTGAGAAAGAAGTACATGCAGGGATTTCAATAACGTGATCACAATTATGTGAACATGTTAATAACATTGAGTGATCACATTTCAAAATATGTGATCACATTAGATATTCATGTGACTTCGCCTTAGACTATATTAATCATCCAATTTGGTAAGCCCGCTCAGATGTTTTCATTTCCTGGAAGTCTTGATTTAGGGTTCACAAAGCTTCCTAGTAAGCCCATAAAAGAAAAAATATACTTTGATGAAGTTTTGGTGGGTTGCCACATCACGACTTATCAGCTTTTTTGTGATCATGTTAATTTTGATTATGTGAATTTGATAATAAACATTGTTATCACAAGAATTTTCATGTGATTATGTGAATATTAAATCCTTGAGTGTAGGTCATCATGGTGGCAACAAATATTAAGCAGCCAAGGTACCAAGAAATGGACTCATTGGCTCCCATTATTGGCTACATTTTTTAGAGGGATAATTCCCACAAGGCTTCACAAAAGCTCAGAAGAGGAGACTCATGAAGAAGGAAAGTTTCTATCTCTTCCTAGAAGGATCCCTCTATTAAAGAGGGAAGATCAAGTGTGCAGAAGAGTACCAACTATCGAGAAGATTTCATCTATTCTAGAAGGTTTGCATGAGGAAGCATGTGGTGGTCATTTTGCCCAAGGGCTAATTGTGAAGAAGATTCTGCTTGAGGGGTATGTTTGGCCAAGCCTGCATGTGGATGTCCAACATTGGTGTAAAAGTTGTCACATTTGTCAGGTAAATGGAAATAGAAGATTGATATATGTTCCAAGGAAAATCGTTATTGCAAAATGGACCCTTAGAAAAGTGGGGCATTGATGTTGTGGGTCCTCTTTCTAGAACAAAAAATGGTAAGCTCTACATTCTAGTGGTTGTAGATAACACGACTAGGTGCGTAAATGGGAAAATAGTGAGTAGATTTGTCTACACTAATAATTGTTGCAAATTTGGCACACCTTTGGAGATTGTTCCTGATAATGGTCCAGGATTCAGGAAAGGTTTACTCATAGAATTTTGTGAAGAGCTTCACATTCTAAATCATCATAGCATACCCTACTACCCACAGTAAATGGTTTGGTGGAGAAGGCTAATGGTGTTATTGCAAGCATCATTAGAAAGATGGTGCAAAACAAGAAAAAGTTGTGAGATGAATTCTTGGATGGTACCTTGTGGGCTTATCGAACCACATATAGGGAAGCCACATAGCTCACACCATTTCACATGCTCTATGATCAAGAGGCTTTGCAGCCTATCGAGCTCAACATTTCAATAATGCGGCTCCACATTAGAGGGATGAGGGGAGATCAAGATGCATGGGTAGATCACCTTCTTACATTAGTGGATCTTGAGTAAAAGAGAGAAGCGTCTTATGAGTGCTACAAGAGGAAATCTACACAAGAAAAAGAGAAGCTCGATAATAAAGTGAAGGATAAAGGCATCACTCAAGGAGATCTTGTGCCAAGGTATGACAATCGACTTGACAATCATTTTGATGCCAAGTTTGAAACTAGATGGCAGGGACCATACATAGTCAAGAAAGCTTTCAATTCAAGTTACTACCAGCTCATGGAATTGAATGTTAAAGAGGACTCCAAGAAGGTAAATGGGGATCGTCTAAAGCCCTATTGGAGTGCCTTCTACCAAGGATCTACCAACGAGCTATCAAAGAGAAAATATCTCATGTAAGTTTTTTTGCATGATGCATGTGTGTAACTCAAGCCAAAGTGATAATGAGCCACACGATAAAAATCTTGTCAAGATACCAACTATCAAAGAGGACTCAAAAACACTCTCTTTGGAAAATATGCCTTATGATGCTACATGAATGTACCATCATCTTGGGAGAGGGCCAATGATAGCCATTTTTTGGCTATCTAAAATTTCCATAGTGTGCTACCTCACCATATCAAAATCACTCAAACAACATGGGTATCCTCACCCTTTCACTGTACATAAGCATAGGTGAGTTAGGAGACTTTCCCAATATCTCTCTAGAAAGCTCTCAACCAGCTAGTCACTTGGCTAGATGAACCAAAAATACAAAAAGTAAAAATAAAAAATATATTATGGCTCATTTGTATGTAAATGTTTTATTTTATGAAGAGTCTAAATATAGGGGGTTTTATTAAATTTATTTTGGTATTTATTTAAATAATTTTATCTAGGTGTGCATTATTTGTCTAAGTATGCTATGTATATTAACTCACCATTATCACATTTTTTCTTGCCAATGTGCATACTCTTTATCAGATAAATAAATATTTTTGTTCAAGCCTCTCTAAATCTTGGTGTGAAAAAATCACAAAAATACATTTCACCCAGTATTCCCTTTTAAGAAATTACCATTTTTTTACATGCATTTTTTCTTACTTCTTGTAAATAGTTCTACATGAATAAAAACAAATTAGGGCTCCCTCATTTGATTCCCTATATTTATATATATATATATATATATATATTTTTTTTTTAAATTTTATACTATATATGGTTGACTAGTACTATTCTAGATTACATGAATTGATTATAGACTAACTTTGACACTATTCTAGATTACATGAATTGACTTGTTTTTTTTTCATCATATCCATACATCAAATTTTTGAATAATCCACATCCATGCATGTTTTCAAACCCTAGAAATCTGTTAGATCATGCTCTGATGCAAGGAAAGGCTCTCTCTTGGGGGATTATGCAAATTCAACAAAAGGGGGAGCCACTAAAGACTTTTGCAGTGAGGTACAACAGGCATTTTGGTAGAATTTTTGGCATATAGTTCCACTTTAAATTTGAAGAAATGATCAAAATATATATATAGCCCATGAGTTGAACAATCATCTCAATTATTTTCATAATTTTTGGAGCCACCACTGGTGAGATATGATTTTTTTGGTGGATTCCAGTTTGCCCAATTTTCTCACAAGTCATCCGTAGTCATCCCTCACCTTCCTTCACATTTCCACAAACACACATATGCATGCCTCTCTATTCCTCACTCAAACTTGCACTTGCATGGTTTCTCTCACCCTCTTCACCATTAACCTCCCCTCTCAGCTCCATTAGCTCTCATATAAACCATTAGGGAAAATATGAACCCCAAAAGGGCCCTTTAGGGTCAAAGATGCTTTTGAAATATACTCTCGACACCAATGAAGAATGGGCGTGTGGCCACGATCCCACCAATGTTTGCAATTTTTTTGAATGGCCATAACTTGAGCATTTCAACTTCAAATCTGTTAGACAATAGTGCATTGGGATCGCATTACCAAGCTCTTTCTATAGATATGTTACATCATATAGTTTTGAGGTACGCATACATAGGCTATCCATGCCCCCCTCCCCTTTTATTTCCTATTGTTGAGTGAAATCTGATTGGTTGCACTTACAAATGCCCTTTGCAATTCACATTTTTCATCATGCTCTACATGTACATACACAATCTCTATGACTCTCTCTATTACCTCTAAATCACAACTCCTTCTTACCTCTTCTCTGTATACATAAAATTCAACATGTAAAACCATGATTAATCTCTGCAAACTAAGGGATTTTTTATCAAGAAACATTGTCATTTTTGTCATGGTGTTCAACCTTTGCAGCAACGTAATAAGAGAAGAAGAAGAAGAGGATGGATGGTCATTTCTAAGGATCTACACAAGGGTGAGACCAATCTCTTCAAAGCTTCACCATAAAAAGGATTCCCTTACTTCATTCACCCATCTTTCTTCAACCACTCAACTCACTCTATCCATTGTAAACGTATTATTAACTTTCTAGTGATTGCCAACACTAACTACTAACCTACTAACCCAAAACATCCATTGATCTAACCTTAAAAGTCACCTCACCTCAAGACATGTATATAGGAGAAACTCTCTCTCTCTCTCTCTCTCTCTCTCTCTCTCTCTCTCTCTCTCTCTCTCTTATATACTCTAATTTCACTCTATCTACTATTAGTAATGCCTTTCTCTTGAGCCCACATTGCTGACTCAAGCTGACAAAGAAGGCCCGCAATGTTTTGATATTCAAAATAAATTTTAATATTGATTTGATTAACTTGTAAATAATATTATCAATACCTTAATAAGGAGTCTCCAATCATAAATATACCCCTCTCCTTCTTGTAAAGCATCTCCATCTCAAAAAGCACCCCAACACTCTATACGCGAGGAGAGATTTAGGTGTAGTCATCACCTTGTGAGCTTCACACTTGGTGTGAGAGAAGCTTTGATGCTACACATTGCAAAGTGAGAAAGCATGAGGACTCTATCCCAAAAAACTATTGTACATGATCTTCCACTATAAACAACTGAGGTTTTGGTGCTTCAAAGACATGCTTGGCTTCATAATCTTTATCCTTCCACTTGTGTAAATTTCTTTGGCAAATGTAAGGTGGCTTGTACCTTAAGTTTTGTCATTGGAGCGTGTGTTTTCATTGCCAAGTTCTTACTCATTGTAAGAGGGTATGGTGGTGAGAGGTTTTTCACAACCCTAAGATTGTGTGTGTGTGTGTGTGTGTATTGGTGATGTTTAACTTTCATTAAGCATTGGTTTAGTTTTGTGCAAGCTCTAAGATAACATCATAATGAGTCATCTCCATTTGCAAGTCAAAAAAAAGGTATTGTGCAAGTTCCATTCCTCTCTCTCTTTCCTTTTCTCTAGCTCTTTCTTGCTCCATTTGGTGTGTGTCTTGGTGTGAGATTGCTTCTGTCTTTTTTGTTGCACCTCTCCTTGGTGGTAATAAAGTCTCTTTTACATCCTAGTTTTACATCCCATAACTAGGTGGTGCCCCTTCACTTGTTTGGATGTGGGTTTGTTGTTGTTTTTTTCTTGCTTGTGGTTGGCTCATCCCCAATTGAGCAACACGGGAGCCTTGAGGAGTGTATAGAGGTCACCTTTGGAGAGCTTGACGAGGATGCCGAGTTATTTAGTAAAATTCAAAATGATTTACCGCATGAAAAGGGTGATAAAAGATGAGGAATTCTTAGAAGTGTTTGAAGTGGTCCTCAAGAAAGATGCTAGCACTTGGTTTGGCTCTCCATCTCTAGAAGTTAAGGAAAATTATAAGGAAGTTGTTGATCATTTAAGTGATACTTATTTGACCCCCAAAACACTCAAACTCTATGGCAAGGCATGGTTTCTCACAAGCAAAAAGACTTCGATGACTACTACATGTACAAACAAGAGTTTCTATATCTTTGGAATGTATGGGTGATAAATTTTTCTAACCCTCTTGATGATGCAGAGTTCCTAAAGAAGGAGAGGTTCATAGGCTATCTCTTTGCCACACTCAAGATAGAAGTTAAGGCGGGTGCACCTGCTACCTTTGATGCAACTGAAACTAGGGTTGCCAAGAAGTATAGAAAACTCAAGTGACTAAGGGGAGAGGTTCCAATAGAGGGTCCTAGACACAAAGAAAAATTACAAGCATCAACATCTAGAGATATTTCTCAGGCAGTTGTTAGGTGATTGATAAGCTAAATGAGTCCTTGAGAAACTTATCAATTCACCTTGCACAAGTTGTAGGTGTCAAGGGACAATCAAAGAGGATGAGAAGTGGGAGCCACAACCTAGGTGACTTTTGAAATGCTGGAATTGCAGAGATTCTGGACATGGGATGTATAAAAATCCTTGGCCCCATGAACAAACAAGTTAGTAACCAATTCTTCTACAAAGACCAAATGGAGAAAGACCACCTCCACAAGGAGTGGAAGGAGTTCCACCTTTGCAAGATCCAAATGTTCATGTGATCGAGGTGGCAAATTCAAATGAGGTTGACATGGAAGAAAATGGAATTAAGTGCAACTATGGAAAAGAAAAGGAGAAAGAAGGAGTCACATCAAAAAGTGACCATGGATGAGGCAAGAAGGAGAAGGAGACCAAGGAAGCCAAGAGGACTCGATATAGTATCAACCTCCAAGACTTCCCTCTTGGACATGGTATGGATCCATACAACCTATAAAATACATGAGAGGTAAGGGTCTTGATATGTCATGGCCTCAATTTCTTGCATTGTGTCCACAAGTTAGAAGGGAGTTAGCAAAGGTGGTTAGCATTAGGAGAAAGGTAAAAGAGAGTGTGCTCGTTGTGTAGACTGCACAAGCTAAAATGAATGAGGATATTACATATGTGCTATATTTTTACATCAAAGGAAGGTTGGCTAGGAAAGGTCTATTGGATGGGGGTGCACAAATTTGAATCATGACAGAGGGCCTCATGCAAAGACTAAGTATACACATCCATAAGACACTTGAAATCAAAGTCAAGCTGGCAAACAATAGCAAAGCTAGGTGTGTAGGAATTTGTAATAATGTTTTTATGGAGGCCTTTGGCATTAAGAAGGCTATTCATTTTTATATTATGTCTACCAAGAGAAATGTCTATCCATTTATCCTAGGAAGACCATGGCTAATGAAATTGAGATCTTTGCAAGATTGGAAAAGTGGAAAGTTGATTTGCAGAAATGACAATCACAAGAAGGTTAGCTTGAACATGAAGGGGTAATGCCTAGAGGATCTCCCATGAAGAATCATCACAAAGTGAGACGGAGGAAATAGACCGGTAGCACTTCAAAAGAAGAAAGTAGCGACAGCATTACTAAAGAGGAGTCTTCCATCAAAAAGTCATGGGGTAAGGTTTAAGCCAGCAAGCTCTGCATCCGATGGCATATAATGATGCATGAACATGAACATGAAAGATTTTGCTCCAGTCAAGGGCTTGTAAAATTGGAGTAGAAATTAATTGCTGATTCAATTTTTGGAAAGCCTGCTCACATTCTTCCGTCCATTCGAAATTTAGCAATGAGGGCATACAACGGCTTAGCTATTACAACATACATGTACATGAAACGCTTGTAGTACCCGCAATGCCCCATAAATGCTTGCACTTCTTTCATCTTTGTTGGTCTCGGTAGTGCAAAAATTATTTGTACCTTTTCTTGATGAGTTGAAATTCTATTTTTGGACACAATGTGGACCAAAATTTTACCTTGTCTTACCATGAAGATGCATTTTTTCGGGTTTAAGCAAATACGATACGTTCTTCACTTTTCAAAGGCTTTTCCTAAATGATTGATGTGGTCACTTCTTTGATCAGAATGAACACAAAGATCATCCATGTAAATCTCCAAAAAAATTCTGAGGTATTCTTTGAATGCATGACTCATCAATTGATATTCTTTGAATTTTTTGAGATATTCTTTGAATTTCTCTGTTGCAAAAGTTGTCTTATGCTGATCTTTCACTTTAATCATCAATTGATTGTAGCATGAGAACCCGTCCAACAAACTATAGGCCTCTTTCCCTGCTACCCTCTCAATGACATGATTCGTTATTGGTAGTGGATAGTTATCCTTGATGGTAGCTGGATTTACCTGTTTGAGGTTTACATAGACACATAGTTTGCCGTTATTTTTGGGCACTACCACTATAGGGGACACCAAATCCGTGTGTTCAATCTCATAGATAAACTCGGCATCCTTCAGTTTTTCTATCCCTTCCTTAATTTTCCTGGAAAAAGTCTCTTTGTACATGTAAGGACGTTGTCTTTGTGGTCTGGCATCACTCTTAAGGAGTATTGTGTGCTGACAGATCTCAGGATCTATCCCCTTTAGATCTTTGTATGACCATGCAAAGACATCTTTGTATTGTCTAAAGTATTGACTAGAAGTTGCTCTTCTTCGTTAGTAAGGTACGTGGCGATGTATGGCGGTTTACTCTTCTGGTCTAATTTTGCTAAGTCAATGCATTTGGCTTTTTCAGGACCATCATATGAAGTTCCTGGTTCCTTGAGTTCTCGTCTAGGTTTTTGCACCATTATTTTCCTATCCTGAATGGTATACTTCTTATAGTGGGAAGGTGCATCAAATTTTATCATCATTCGATTCCTTGTTAGTTTCCATTTCTTTTGTCCAAACTTCCTTCAAGCTTTGTTCACTTCATTGTATTTGATTTTGCACTGCATTTTGGACAACTTCATCGATTTATTGGTATTGTTATCTTTTTTTGGTTTTTGTGTGTTCTCTTTTTTTTATTTTGTTTTGGTTGAGTCAGGTTTCATGTATCTCTTTGATATCCCATCTTTGAAGCAGTCTGTTACTTCTACTAAACTTAAGTACTAAGTTTTGTCAGTTAACAGAGGTACTAAGTCCTCGTTGTGCTTGTTTCATTTATTTCTACATTTATCTTGATATCTGCGTTGTCTTCAAGAATTTTGGTTCGGAAAATCATAGTAGATCACCCATCGATCCTTCCGTTTGAAGTTCGAACTTGAGCTACTAGATAGCTCGTCATCTGCGTTTTCCTCTAACAGCTTATCAGTCGAGTCTTGGAAATATTCTTCGTCTGTTTGGTCAAGGTCTCTTATTGAGATTTCATCCACTATGCTTCGGCACTCGGCAACCCCCTCCTTGTCAGGGACTTCCCACTCTAACTTCGGATTTAGACTGACACCCAACATCTGGAAAGGAATGATATGATATCCTTCCTCATCGTAGAATTGGGTGAGGGTCACCTCGTTTACACAAACATCAAGAGTGGCTAGTATTTGTTGCCATACAAAAGGTTTGAACATTTCTTTTGGAAAAGGCTCTAGTATTATGCCTCATCTTGTGTAGTCCTATCAAGAATGAAATTTTCCCTTTTTAAATTTCCACCTTCGAAAGCTTCTCCTGTCCACTGGTGAGCTTTGTTCTGTAGCCAAGCCGGTACTCCCCCTTCTTTGTCAGTTGTGGAGTTCAAGTCTTCTCCTGGGGTTCCTTCTACATCTTGATAGCTATGATCGTGACACTAATTTTTGTAGTGACATTTTTGTTCTTAGATAGATATAGTCGTAACCCCAACCTTGCACCAATTTGAGCTGGCGCATGAATGGTCTTCCCATATGATGCCTCAAAATTGTTGCTCTAGTCAAAATTCATAATAGTGAATGTGTATTCATATGCAACTCCACAAGAGGTTACCACAATCTGCTCCAAGATGCCAATGGTCTCTCCAAAATCCCATCTGCTAATTGAATTTTCATACTAGTCTTTCGGAGAGTAGGTGTAACATTTAATGGCCTAAAAACTTGTGTGTAGCGGAAATTAGCATGAACATAGTGGGCATTTCATTAGAATAGATACCTAATGAGAATTACAAGAGTGCTTGGGTGGAGAGAGCAACAAAAAGCATAACACCTAGTTAGATAGCATCAACAATACTTTCAAAAGAGAGAGAAATTAAACTATTGACAACATTTGAGGATCGGATTTGCATGGAGACGGTCCCCCCTCCAAAAGGATTTGCATTATGGTTACTCCTATCAAGAGAGACATTGTACAATACAATTCTTTGTGTTCCTTCAAGACTAGCTAGTGCAATGAAGATGAAAGCTTCATGCACTAAGCAAAACACTTAGCAAACACAACTTTATTTATCCCCGTTCTCTGACCCAAGACCTCACACACCTTCGAAGATGGTGAGAGCTAGCAGGGTATGAGAGTAGATTGAGAGGAAGAAGGAGTATCTTACGAGAAAGATGTACATCTCCTCACATAATCACTCATATTAGCATAGATTTAGCTTAGTAATTAGCTTGGTAGAGGAGATGAGCATGCATTGAAGCTTGGCTCTTGGTTGGATTTGCATCCACAAGCCAAGAGTGTGTCGATGTAGGCTTCTATCTCACAAGCTTGGAGTAGGTGATGAGCTCTCCATTAAAGCTTGGGAAGAGATAGTCTTCTTTGCTTCACACATAGACTGTGTGTGAGTGTGTGTGTGATAATGCCTTGCAAAAATCATCCCCCTCTCTCTCTTGGGCGAGCCCTCTTGCTATTTGCTCTTGCAGGCTCCCCATTGGACCTCCCCAGGGCTAGCCTATCACAATTAAGCAGCATAAGTGATAGCCTTCTGACATGTGTTCCCCTTTCCCCTTTTGTGAGAGCTTAATCAATTAAACTTAATCGATTTAACTGAATTAAATCCCCATTGTACCTTTCCCCATTCTGACCAATAGGAATTAAGTAGCCCATTGGGCTACTCAATTCCTATTGGACCCCTTCACGGGCTGTCCAATAATCATCTACGAGACTTAATTTTCATTGGTTCTTTTTATTAAGTGTTTTTAAATTAATTAAACTAGATTTACTCAAGCCTAATTATCATTTGTCCACCTCCAAGGCCATCCAATAGGAATTGGGTACACCTTGTGGGCATCTGGCCTAGGGAGCTGACATGTGTCCCTCATTCCCTTTGTGTAAAGGGAGCTTGTGTGTGTGTGTGTGTGTGTGTGGCTTTCTCTCTCATCCCCTAGAAGAAAGGCTCGCCCCCTCCCATGTAGGGATGTACAAATACTTTTTTGGTCACACACAAAGCATCCAATTCCCTTAAGGTTGACCTTTGGACACAACCTTTGAATTTTGGAACCTTAGCATTTTGGAAGTCTTAATGGGCTGAACCTTAGGGTCTTTTTAGCCCATTGTTGCACATGGATCTTTTGCAGATGGCCCCCCCTTTGGATCCCTATTTTTCCTCCTTTGGATCCCTACTGTGGCTGGTCTGCTAGCTTAACTAATATTCTAGCTTTTTCTCCCCTGGTACTTCCCCATATTAAATGATCAGTTTAACATGAGAAAATCATTTAGGAGAATTAGATATTGATTATTATTAGGACATTACCTCTCTCTTGAAATCATAGTCGTCCTTGAATATGGTGTAGAGAAGATAAAGCATATTCATGAGTCCTTTTCTCAGCGGGTAGAGGATCCCTATGTTACCCTACGACATCATTCCACAATGGATGACTAGTCCATTTGGCGCTTGAGAGCCTGAGGCTGCCGCAAGCATGTCTACACATTAGTCCTATCAGTCTTCCATAGTAGAGTGACAAGCTCTACTTGGTGTTTGGGAGACGTCGTCTCCACAAACTTGATCTAAGCATGCATACTACTTCATTTTTGTGCACAATAAAGAAAAAGAGAGTCTTATAAGACAAAAAACTTTGTTCATTTTTAACACTAGAATGGTCACCTAACAGGACATAAAAGTGTCCTTTCAGGGTTTTGGGAAAAAATTCCAAAACCATAGTAGATCCACTCATTTTGAAAAATCCTTTCATGAGCTTATAGTTCAATAACTACTACATATGGAAAAAATGAGAAACTTGTAATTTTTCTCATCCCTTGGTCACTACAAGCCTCCAAAGTTGATGGACCGGTGCATTTTGCCCAAAACAGCAATTTCTTACGGTTGATTGCATATAAATAAGAGTGGGGATTTTTGTAGAAAATGAGATAAAATGCCCCGTTAACTTCAATGGGTTGGTGACCAAAACATATGGTTGCTTTTACCTCACTAAATTGTTTTTGGGAAAAAAAATAGGTACAAAAAAGTTGCATTTTTGCCATTCTGCGGACCTATCATCAAAGTTTCTATAGTCACGCTCAATACAGATACTATATACATGTTTTCTTAGTTCCCTTTGGGCCTTTGGATCCAAAAGGATAATGGATCTCTTACAATTGGAACCTTGGGGGCAATGATAAAGTGCTAAATACAGCAAACATGAAAAAACTGGGTTTAGCAATATGACCTCTAGAAACCCATAGAAACTACTCAATATCTAGCCAAGTTTGTAGTCTATGATTAGATATGGTTACTACCTACAAAATACACACAATTGGCCTAAGAAACTAGAAATATTGAGAAAGTTATACTTGCTACTCTAAAATGTATCGTATTCTTCAGCAATCAAAAAAATCAACCATCATCATATACTATGCTATATAGCATATTAGGTCCCCCAAAACTCAAGGAAGATTAGCTTTATGTTATACATTACACTTACACAATCAAAATTGAATTTGGATATCAAGAAAGCCACCAAAAAAATCATAAAAGTGCTAATTTTGGCAAAAAAACGGGATTATGCAATTCTTGTAAATTGGTCATAACTTTCAATTTTAACACTTAGCTCTCCCTACAAGCATCAAAACATGTTGATAACTATGAAGGCCTAACCTCTAGCCATATAAACCTCACAAACATGAAGTTTAGAGTGGTATAGTTGCCAAAAATTGAAAAAAAGCCAAAAACAGGACCCATTTTTTCACACAGTTTAGGTTCAAAAATGTTGTGCACGAGCAAGGTTAATGGTGAGATCGATACTCCAAAAAAAATGCTAAGTTTTTTTCAGCTTATAAGGCAAATTTGTGGATATATAGCACCTAGAAATGCATTTTCATACTCTTCAAATAATTCAAGCAAAATGGTCACTTAACAGGACACAAAAGTGTCCAAGGACATAAAAGTGTCCTATTACCATTCTAGTGTTAACATTTTGTACATTTTCTTACTCTTGGGAAGCATTGTAAGCATTGACAAGGTTTAGGTTATCCTTTAATTGTATGCCTTGCATCCATCTAGCATCTTCAAAAGGATAATTCTTAAACTTAATAAGATATCATCGGATAGTCTTACCGCCTCTTAATACCTTGTCTTCATGTCGGAGAATGGACTCGGCCTGCAGCACCTCCTCTTGGTCCTCGATCTCCGTTGGGTCTTCAATAGTTGGTTCTTGAGGTGGCTCTCCTTTGTAAGGCTTTAATAGGCTCACATGGAAAGCATTGTGTATGAGCCAATGATTGGGCAACTTGAGTTGATAGGCCATCTCATTGATTGGCCTAAGAATCTGGAAGGGACCATAGTACCTTTTTTCTAGTTTAGCATAGTACTTTGGGTGGCCCGTAGGATTCTTGCCCATCGTGTGCCTTAATCGAACCTTGGGAAACTTTAATAAGACCCAATCGTTTTCTTTAAAGGCTTGGGCTCTCCTGTGCTTGTCAGCAGCAGCCTTTTGCCTTTGCTGTGAGATAGAGATAGAATCCTTAATCTTTTGAAAAGATTCTTGTAGGTCTTGGCTATACTCATCTGCAACGAAGATCTTCCCATGTACCTTAAGTAGCAAGGGACTTTTTGATCTTCCCTCAATTACCTCGAAAGGTGCTTTTCCCGTGGAAGTATGTACAGTGTTATTGTGTTATTGTAAGCATACTCCACTAAGGGTAAGTACTTCTCCCATTGGGATCTTTGATCTACTTTCGTTACATAGGCTTTTAGTAGATCGAGAATGGTTAGGTTATCTATTTCACTTTGGCCATCCGTTTGTGGATGATAGGCCAAAGAGAAGTTTAGCCTTGTCCCTAAATTCTCAAAGAGACCCTTCCAGAAATTACTGGTCATTGTAGGATCTCTATCCGACACTATGGACATTGGCAAGCCATGGTACTTGAAAATTTGTGAAATGAAGAGGGTTTCCATTTGATGGGCTTTCATAGTCTTTTTGACAGGTATAAAATGAGCTTGTTTACTAAACCTGTCTACTATCATCCATATTCCTGTATTCCCATGGATAGACTTAGGAAATCCAAAGATAGAATCCATGGATATGCTCTCCCATGGTGAATTAGGGATTGGCAAGGGTTGAAGCAATCCAAGTTGCTTCCCTCTATCAAATTTTGTCTTTTGGCAAACCACACATTTAGAAACATACTCTTGTATGTTCACTTTCATGGTAGGCCAATAGAAATATGTTTCAATTCCCTTTAAGGTAGACTGAATCCCTCTATGCCCCACATATGGTGGAGCATGAGATTCATACATTACTTTCTCACGTAGTGAGTTAGTAACGCATAGTCTATTGCCATAGAGAAGATAACCATCTTGTAAAGTAAATGGTTCTTCTTTCTTCCCTAATGCAAGGGCTGAAATCACATCTCTAAAATCGGGATCAATCGCGTACTCATCTCATTGAAGATAGATCATTGTGACTTGCTATGGAAACCGCATTCACTCTCGTCCGTCTTGAGAGTGCATCAGCTACTTGATTATGCTTGCCATCAATGTGAGCAATATGAAAATGAAATTGCGAAAGGAAATTTGCCCACCTTATTTGTTTGTCGGAGAGCTTGGTCTGCGTCATGAAGTACTTAAGACTTTGGTGATCCGTTCGCAGAATGAAAGGAGTCCCCAATAAATAGTGCTTCCATGAGTCTAAGGCATGTAGAACTCCAAGGAGTTCCTTTTCATATATGCCTAGAGCTTGCTCAACAAGGTCGAGCCTTCGACTCTCATAGCCTATGGCGTGCCCTTCTTGGAGCAAAATAGCTCGAAGGCAATCACCACAAGCATCACATTGGACCTCAAATGGTTTTGAGAGATCCGATAGTGTAAGCACAGGTTGAGAGATAAGCTTTTCGAAAGCATTGTTCTCCTTAGCAGACCGTTTATACCTAACGCTTTTCTTTGTTAGGTCATGTAATGGTCCCATAATTTGTGAGAACTTTTCTATGAAGCGTCTATAGTATGCACACATACCTATAGAGCTTCTTAGTTCATGAAGATTCCTTGGTTTAGGCCATCCTTTTATTACCTCTAACTTTGATGGATCCATTTGGATGCCATCTTGAGAGATAATATGACCTAAATACTGAATCTCTTGCAAGAAAAAAACACTTTTCTTTCGATTAACATAAAGTTTATTCTCTCTCAAAACTTGAAATATTACCTAGAGGTGTTGCTTGTGTTCGTCTAATGAATTAGAGTAGATGATAATATCATCAAAGAACACTCCAGTGAAGGTTCGATGAGGCATGAACAGCTTCTCCATCGAGCGATTGAATGTGGCTGGTGCATTGGTCAAGCCAAAAGGAATGACAATGTATTCGTAAAGACCAAATGTGGTGCGAAATGCGGTCAAGACAATGTCTTGATCAACTATCCTTTTTTTATGATAGCCACTTTTTAGGTCAATCCTACTGAAGTAGGTCGATCCTTGTAGCTTATCAAATAGGTCTTCTACCCGTGGAACGGGAAACCTATTCTTGATAGTGATCCTATTTAGTGCTCTATAGTCGATACACATACGATATGTGCCGTCTTTCTTTTGCACTAATAGCACAGGTGAGCAAAATGGAGATGAGCTAGGCCTAACCATGCCCTTCTCAACTAACTCATGCACTTGCCGCATAATCTCCTCTTGTTGAGCTTGAGAAACTCTATAAGGAGGTTTGTTAGGCGGTGAACTTCCTGAAAGAAGTTCAATTGCATGGTCATGATTACCTCGTTTAGGAGGTAGCTCACAAGGGATGTCGTCAATAAAAACATCTTGAAACCCTTTGAGAAAATTGGATAACTCTAATTCCTTTTGGTTGCTTTTATTTTCTTTTGCTAAAACATTAGGTTCATTTTGAGAATCTTTAACAAAAATCATGTACACGGAAATAGAGCCCTTTATTGACTTGTTGAAAGCTGGTGTAGGTACAATGGGACATTAGGAAAATTTTGAACTCATTTTTGGGCCTTTTAAGAGTGCCACATCATCAAAGTTGTACAAAAGAAAGCAACCCGGTAGACCCCTCTAAATATTGCTTAGAACCCCATGATATGACCTATCATTGGAAAGTTCTTGAAAAATGGATTCTAAAGAGCCAAGGTCTGAAATGTTTGGATGACTTCTATGAAAGTTATGCCATTTTTTTTCAATTAGCCAGGTTTTGTTATCGTTACGGTACTCTAAAATCACCTTTTTCTAGATCTACATGAAGGCAATGTCCGATACATGCATGCTATATATCAATAGATAGCATTTGAAGAGTAGATTCTAAATATCCAACCTCCGACAAGTTTGGATCTTATTTGCAAAAAATTTACTGGTCCCCACTTTTTAAAATCTATGCCACATCAACAATTCTTACAAGGCCCATTTTTGAGTCCAAACTTTTCCTAATGAATAGTGTTACCCATTTCCTTAGCATCTATATACATGTCTTTTTCCCTGAACTTAAAGGAGATTCTCCTTTCAGGAAATTTAACATCGGCAGCCACGCGGTCCAACCATGGTTCCCCTAGGATTACATCCTCATGCTTGAGAGGAGAGATAAAGAAGTCCTCTTTGTCCACATAGCCTTGGACATGAAGCCTCAATTTCTCGATTAAGGGAGTGACTGAAGCTTCTTGCCCCTTGAAGGCATTGTCTGCGGGTAGGACATCTCCCATCTCGTAGGATTGTATGCCTAGCTTGGTGGCCAACTCTATAGATATAAAATTGTGAGTAGAACCAAGGTCAAAGAGAATAAAAGAATCATGTTCTCTTACCTTTCCCCAAGCATGGCATAGAGGAGATCCTTTGTGATGAGTTTGGTGAGTCTCCTCCTCTTGGATTTCAACCAAGGAAGCTCTAGGAGGATCTTGGCGGTTGTTCTTTTGGGGACAAGTGCGGTACGCATACCCTTGTTCGCCGCACTTGAAACACCGGTTATCCTTGCGATAACGCTCAAGCTCTTCAGGAGAGAGTTTTTTCTTACCTTTGTAAACTCCCTTCTCTTTAGCTTTGTTGGAGTTGCCCTTAGGAGACTTTTGGACATTGTCCTTCCCCTAAGGCTCATTGGAACCCTTGTTTTTTGGGGGCTTATTATTTCTTTTAGCCCCCGTTTGGAAATTGATTCGAGAGGCCACCATAGTATGGTGTATTACCGCCGATATGGTACGTGGCCTTTGGGAGTTGACATACTTTGCCATTTCTTCGGTTAAGCCTGCACAAAATTGTTGCTTTTGCTCTCCAAAATCCAACTTTTTAAAGACAGTGGCTTTGAGTTGTAGGTCCCAAAACTTTTCTACATATTTGTGGATGGATTCATTGGGAGAGAGCTTTAAGCTTCGCCATTCAGTGAGTACTTTGTCTTTGGCATCGGTGGCCAAAAACTGCTTCATAATGGAAGCTCTTAAAGCTTTCCATGTTCATGGAGCTTCATCGTTGGCTCGTAGGCTAGACCACCATTGCCTGGCAGAATTTTGAAAGTGCATAGCTACATGGCGTAGCTTAGAGGACTCCATGAAGCCCTCATCTCCAAACGCCGCATCAAATTGTTGGATAAAGGCCAAGACTTTGTCCATAGCACCAAAGGTACCATCATAGGTAAGGAAAGAGATGCTCTTCCCTCCCTCTTTGAATTTCTTCAACTTGGACGACCTCTTCCATGCGGCATAGGATTTCCTATGGCCTCTTCTTTTTGATGGTTCAAAGGTTGCACCATCACTTTCTTCAGAAGGTGAAGAATTTGAAGAAGGTGGAGAAGAGGGTGACCTCTTTCTCGCCTTTTTCTTGTCTTGATCTTCGTCATCTTCACCATCACTTTCATAAGAGGAAGAGGATGAAGAAGATGGATAAGAGGGTGTCCTCTTTCTCTCCTTTTTCTTCTCTTGATTTTTATCATCCCTCTTTGAATTATAATTTGGAGAAGAGTGCGATGGTCTTCTCCCCTTTGGTGGTGATGGAGAGCGTTTAGCCCGCCGTCTTCGTGGAGCCATCTCCGCCGAGGTGGCGGGAGACTCACTTCTTTCTCGTTCCTTCGGTGGAGGCTCTTGAGTTCTCCTTTGGAAAGGAGATGCATCATCAAGAAGTAAATTCTTGAGCCCTTCGTACAAATTCTCTTCTTCTTCCCGAATCGGAGAGAGACCTCTTTTGGGAGTCTCACAAGGAGGCTTCCTAGGTGTTCTCTCATCATGGTGATGAGCTTGGAGAATCTCATGAGCACGGAGCTGCCGTTGCACTTCACTTTGGAGAGATGGATTGCCCATGGATTGTTGAAGCCTAAAAACAAGATAGTTAACAAGCATTGAAGCATCATTAGTAGCTTGCTCATGAGCAAAAGCAAAGTTATCAACATTAATTTCAGTCTCTTTACTATTGTCAGCCATTCTAACAACTTTTAGGTGTAAAATTTTTAGGTGTACTTTGGCACTTCAAGCCCTAGTTTCTACTCCTCTTTACCCCTTTAGAAAAAGCACTCAAGCTACTGTACCCGCGGCTCGAATACCATTAATTGCAAGGAATAGAAGAGAGGGTCTTTCGACACCAAAACAGCACCGGCTCCTATCAAGCTTCTAATAGATCAATAGTGATTAAGCCGTAGGCAAGCCCTGTAGGAATCCACTATTAAGACCATAGCTCTCAACGGTGATGCCCCGTTAACTGCACAAAGGCAGGGGCACTGCAAGGCTGAAAAATCCCTATTCTACTTACTCACAGGCAATTAATAATACCAACCATTTATAGCTAGCTTGAGGACCTCCCTTCTTGATCAAGAAAAGAGAAACCTTGTACTCTGATACCAATGTAGCATTTAACACTAGAATGGTAACAGGACACTTTTATGTCCTTGGACACTTTTGTGTCCTGTTAAGTGACCATTTTGCTTGAATTATTTGAAGAGTATGAGAATGGATTTCTAGGTGCTATATATCCACAAAGTTTCCTTTTGAGCTGAAAAAAACTTAGCATTTTTTTTGGAGTATTGATATCGCCATTAACCTTACTCTTGCACAACATTTTTGAACCTAAACTGTGTGAAAAAACGGTTCCTATTTCTGGCGTTTTTTCAATTTTTGGCAACGATACCACTCTAAACTTCATGTTTGTGAGGTTTAGATGGCTAGAGGTTAGGCCTTCATAGTTCTCAACATGTTTTGATGCTTGTAGGGAGAGCTAAGTGTTAAAATTGAAAGTTATGACCAATTTACAAGAATTCCATAATCCTGTTTTTTGGCCAAAATTAGCACTTTTATGATTTTTTGGGGGGCTTTCTTGATATCCAAATTCAATTTTGATTGTGTAAGTGTAATATATAACATAAAGCTAATCCTCCTTGAGTTTTGGGGGACCTAATATGCTATATAGCATAGTATATGATGATGGTTGAGTTTTTTGATTGCTGAAGAATACGATACATTTTAGAGTAGCAAGTATAACTTTCTCAATATTGCTAGTTTCTTAGGCCAATTGTGTGTATTTTGTAGGTAGTAACCATATCTAATCATAGACTACAAACTTGGCTAGATATTGAGTACTTTCTATGGGTTTCTAGAGGTCATAATGCTAAACCCATTTTTTTCATGTTTGCTGTATTTAGCACTTTATCATTGCCCCCAAGGTTCCAATTGTAAGAGATCCATTATCCTTTTGACATGCTCCATGGCTGCTTTTGAATCCAAAGGCCCAAAGGGAACTAAGAAAACATGTATATAGTATCTGTATTGAGCGTGACCATAGAAACTTTGATGATAGGTCCGCAGAATGGCAAAAATGCAACTTTTTTGTACCTTTTCTTTTTTGCCCGCAAAAAAAAAAAAAGAGGTAAAAGCAACCATATGTTTTGGTCACCAACCCATTGAAGTTAACGGGGCATTTTATCTCATGTCCTACAAAAATCCCCACTCTTATTTATATGCAATCAATCGTAAGAAATTGCTGTTTTGGGCAAAATGCGCTGGTCCATCAACTTTGGAGGCTTGTAGTGACCAAGGGATGAGAAAAATTACAAGTTTCTCATTTTTTCCATATGTAGTAGTTATTGAACTATAAGCTCATGAAAGGATTTTTCAAAATGAGTGGATCTAATATGGTTTTGGAATTTTTTTCCAAAACCCTGAAAGGACACTTTTATGTCCTGTTAGGTTACCATTCTAGTGTTAATGGCCTAAAAACTTGTGTGTAGCGGAAATTAGCATGAACATAGTGGGCATTTCATTAGAATAGATTCCTAATGAGAATTACAAGAGTGCTTGGGTGGAGAGAGCAACAAAAAGCATAACACCTAGTTAGATAGCATCAACAATACTTTCAAAAGAGAGAGAAATTAAACTATTGACAATAGTTGAGGATCGGATTTGCATGGAGCCGGTCCCCCCTCCAAAAGGCTTTGTATTATGGTTTCTCCCATCAAGAGAGACATTGTACAATACAATTCTTTGTGTTCCTTCAAGACTAGCTAGTGCAATGAAGATGAAAGCTTCATGCACTAAGCAAAACACTCAGCAAACACAACTTTAATTATCCCCGAATTCTCTTACCCAAGACCTCACACACATTCGAAGATGGTGAGAGCTAGCAGGATATGAGAGTAGATTGAGAGGAAGAAGGAGTATCTTATGAGAAAGATGTACATCTCCTCACATAATCACTCATATTAGCATAGCTTTAGCTTAGTAATTAGCTTGGTAGAGGAGATGAGCATGCATTGAAGCTTGGCTCTTGGTTGGATTTGCATCCACAAGCCAAGAGTGTGTCGATGTAGGCTTCTATCTCACAAGCTTGGAGTAGGTGATGAGCTCTCCATTAAAGCTTGGGAAGAGATAGTCTTCTTTGCTTCACACATAGACTGTGTGTGAGTGTGTGTGTGATAATGCCTTGCAAAAATCAGCCCCCTTTCTCTCTTGGGCGAGCCCTCTTGCTATTTTCTCTTGCAAGCTCCCCAAGGCTAGCCTATCACAATTAAGCAGCATAAGTGATAGCCTTCTGACATGTGTCCCCCTTTCCCCTTTTGTGAGAGCTCAATCAATTAAACTTAATTGATTTAAATGCATTAAATCCCCATTGGACCTTTCCCCATTCTGACCAATAGGAATTAAGTAGCCTATTGGGCTACTCAATTCCTATTGGACCCCTTCACGGGCTGTCCAATAATCATCTACGAGACTTAATTTTCATTGGTTCTTTTTATTAAGTGTTTTTAAATTAAGTAAACTAGATTTACTCTAGTCTAATTCTCATTGGTCCACCTCCAAGTCCATCCAATAAGAATTGGGTACACCTTGTGGGCATCTGGCCTAGGGAGCTGACATGTGTCCCTCATTCCCTTTGTGTAAAGGGAGCTTGTGTGTGTGTGTGTGGCTTTCTCTCTCATCCCCTAGAAGAAAGGCTCGCCCCCTCCCATGTAGGGATGTACAAAGAATTTTTTGGTCACACACAAAGCATCCAATTCCCTTAAGGTTGACCTTTGGACACAACCTTTGAATTTTGGAACCTTAGCATTTTGGAAGTCTTAATGGGCTGAACCTTAGGGTCTTTTTAGCCCATTGTTGCACATGGCTCTTTTGCAGATGGCCCCCCCTTTGGATCCCTATTTTTCCTCCTTTGGATCCCTACTATGGCCGGTCTGCTAGCTTAACCAATATTCTATCTTTTTCTCCCCTGGTACTTCCCCATATTAAATGATCAGGTTAACATGAGAAAATCATTTAGGAGAATTAGATATTGATTATTATTATGATAGCAGGTTTCCCCCATTTCTCCCACATTGCTTTGGTAGCTATGGCTGTTCGAACCCCACTATCCAATATTGCTATTCACTTAATTTCCTTGTACTCGACGGGGAGGGTAGTATTTCCTTCTTCACCTTTACAATAACTTTAGTTTGTTTCAAGGGTTATGTCTTCAATGTGCTTGGAGAAGCATTGGGTGGTGGAATTATTAGCCCTATTTTTTTCCAAATTTTTCCCGTCCTCCTCCCAAAGTTGCGGTCTTATTTGCAGTAACTCTGACAGAGTCTGTGTACAATGGATAGGAGATGACAACAACGTGTGAAGAGTTTTACTATCCATCATCCTAGGATTGGCTTTCCATTGAGATGGTACTTTTTTCACCTCCAATCGAGTTTCATGGTTACCAATAAATGAAGGTAAAGTCTTCAACAACTGCGGTTTACTTTCTTTTGATATTAGTGTACCTGCATCGCCATACAGTGATCTGATGTCATTTGGGTGAAAGCATGTTAACCTGTCATGCTTTTTCATGTCCTGGACAATGCTAACTAGCACAATTTTGACATATGCTAACTAGTACAATAGCTTGAGCTACATCTCCAAGATCTATGAGATATGATATATCAATAGAAAGCACTTGAAACAAGGAATCCAAATGTACAACCTCCGACAAATTTTGATATTATTTGTAAAAAATTTATCGGACGCCCAACTTTTTGAAGATGTGCTAACTTGAAACTGCTAACTAGCACAAAAAGCGCGACAGGTTAACATGCTTTCACCCATTTGGATAGAGCTCATGCTCCAAGTGGATCTTTGGGATGGGAGCTGATAGAAGTGTAGCACTTCCATCTTTTCTATTCCTGATCTGTTCCCATAGCTCCTGAGGCAATTGTTCTTCTACTTCCGGAATTGGTAGTGGTGCTTGAGAATACATTCCATCTATCGTATTGTTTTCCACCCTCGTATCCAATGGTGTTCCGTCTACAGTATCTGGTCGGTCTTCCTTTTCTTGAGCTCTAGTTACTGTGTTTATAGGAATTGTTGGTTGTATTTTTTATCCACTTGAGCTGGGCACAATCCCCATCTTGTTCATGGTTGCTTTCCCTTTGTTGCCCGGGTTCTTTGGATAGTGTGGAATGAGATGATTAGTGGTACATCCATCACAGAAACCAAAAAATTTTTACCCGTTCTCCTTTGTTTGGAGAAACTCTTGCCCAATGATCACCGCCACATTCATAGCATGGTCCTACAGGTGCTGGAGAAGCTTGTGGAGCCCCCATCGATTGTCCTGCTCTAGGAGGATACCCCCTAGATGTATAGCCCTTGTTTTCCATGAACATAAGCATATTTTCATCAACCAAGTAATGGTTTTTTGTTGGTTGTGCTATGCATGAGGGCTTGGCCATCTCTTCAACAATTATCCATGGATTTTTTCCTCTGGAGAATATGCATTCCCATCAAGTCCCCTCTCGTAAGTATTGTCTGAATCTTCCTAATATGAGACTACTTGGACCATACGCTGATCAGAAGGTGGTTCTATGGGTTGAGAAATCCTTACCATAGCCCTATTTTCCTGGGGTAATAGAGGTTGATGTCTCAACACAGGCTGAGGTTTTTCCTACCCTAGGATTGCATTATTTGTTCCTACTTGGTACCTTGGAGGGGGTAGAAATTGTTGCCCTTTAAGTGGTCTGTATTGTCTCTCTCTAACATAGTTCCGATTATAGAAACATTTGTGAGTTTCATGGTTTGTCCATTTTTGTTTGGTAGCACACCACTTCAGTACTTGCTGTGCATTTACTCCTAGAATTTGTTGAAGGTCACACCACTGCGTTGGATGATCTCCTCCACAAGTGTCACATTTTTGGGTGGGCGGTTGTCGTGTGTTTGGGTTCATCCTGTTTCCTTGGTTGATCCTTCTGGTCACTTCCTTGATCATTTGATCAACGTCCGGCACAATTGGGTTTTTCCCGCCCAATTTTGACATGGACTCACTAGTGGTTGAAGAGGTGCTACTCATTTCCTGATTTGTGTCTTTAGTCACCTCCCTATATGCCTTGCAATTATCTACCAAATACAAGGCCTCTTTCATGACCTGCTCAAAACTTACACATGCCTTCAAGTGCAAGTCCTTCTTAAGCGTGTCATTTTGCAATCCCTCTATGAAAAGGACTGACAGTCTCTCATCCTGAGGTAGTTCTCAAGCAGAGCATCTTTCTATGTACTGCTTAAAATGAAGCAATGCTCCCTTCACTTTCTCTTTCTCCTTTTTCCTAAATGCATACTCAATTTGGTACATAAAAATAGCAATCTATCGACTAAATATTGTGGGTTTTAAACAAGCAACATTTACTTGAATAGGCTTTCTCCATCATGCCATGTAGTACATCTATTTTTAGTGGGAAATATACAATTTCATACATGCACACTCTTTGACTGCCTTCATAAAAAATATCTTCTATGGATTGGCAATGGTAATAGGTTTTTAAAAAGTTTGGGCACTATAGGTATCATGCTAGCTCAATAACTTACAAAAGAAGTAAGAATGTTTTGGAAGCTCATCGAGGAGGTTTCGAGATTCTATGGGTTGGTCATAGTCTCACTTTGCAAAATGATTGTGTCCAAATGCATGAGCTACTAGGCTATGTACATGGTGAGTCTCTCTTTAGAAAATTAAAAATAAATCTTGCTATCAAATTGACTTTGCCACCGCCAGTGGCTGTCAGCTGATTTTCAGAAATGGGTCAAAAATACAGTGGATCCATATGACCACTTAGCAAGCTTTAAGCAAGTGGTAAGAGAAGAGTGTATATTTGATTTTCATACTCAATTTGAGGGGTTTGGAATGACATTAGAAGGAAAAGAATTGACATGGTTCCAAAACATTCCACCAAGGTCAATCATAAACTTGAACACATTAGCTCAAGGATTTGTAGCTGCTTGTTCCAAAACGGGGATCAAACATAATATAGTAGCTCAAATCTATAGCTTTAAACAGAAAAATGGCGAGTCTATTAGGGATTTTGCAACTCGAGTGAAACAATACATTGCCAGATGCCCGGAGCTGGAGATACCTGCAGAAGAACGACTTGTATCTTTGTTTTTGGAGAGATTGCTAAACAAAGAACTTCATGCTATGCTCTATAGTAAAAAGCATACAACCCTAGAAGCGTGTGTGTCAGATGCTATTGACTTAGGAGACAATTGCAAAATTTTCAATGAAGAAGATGTCCCTATGGATAACCAAAGCGAGAAAACAACATCCACTAAACCAGCATAGGTGGGAACGACTATTGCAGAACCACTCTCAGCCATAGAAGATATGCTTAAAAGGATGACATGATGAACAACATGCAAAAAGAACCTATGAGGGGACCATGACAGGGGATACCTTGACAGGGAAAACCAATTAGGCCACAAAAATGGTGTGCAATTGAGGGTAAAGGGACCAACCATGAGACCCACAAGTGCTACTTCAGACCAAAGTATGATGGGAATATTCAGTACGTGCCCATGAGGCCACAAGGACAACCCATGTACAGATATCAACCTAATATGGCCCAAGCTCAGAGACCACCAATGGGTATGGAAAGACCTCAACCTGTGTTGGGACAACAACTTCCGTATCCAGGACATAATGCAGTGCCTGTAAAGTACATGCAATTTGAAGGAGTCATAGATGAACAAGCACTAGTGCCTGTTACACCCTATGAAGAGCCTAGTTTCTCTATAGTAATGGTAGAAGGAGATTGGTATAGTCCACATCCACCACCAATGGAAGAAACAGTGACTTATGCACCACCAGAGCTCGCTCCAATGTATAATGTAGCTAATCAAGGTGTCATACCTCCCATGGTAAGACCCATGATGAAGCCAAGAATAGGAAACAATTATAACTGTGGTGCTAATGATCATTGAAAAAATGAATGTCTAGAGCCTGACAAAAACCTCAAACCAATTGAAGCCTATTGCATACAATGTTGCAAAAAGGGAGGACACTTTTCGGAAGATTGTCCAAAAAATCCTTTGAACAAGGGTAAAACCGTAGTAAACATAGTCCAAGTGATACCTAGTAGCTCATCAGAGAGTGAACCGATTGTTCGAATCAAGGTAATCACTAGAGCCCAGGCCAAGAAAAAGAAACACAACTCCTCTGATGATTCGGAAAATACGAAAGTTTCTTCTCAAAGAATCAAAATAAGCAGAAGCAAAAGATATGAGATGAGAAAACAAAAACAACGCGTAGAAATCGAGGAGAAAGCAAAGAATCTATTCCTGGAAAAGTTGAAAGAAACTAGAAGTGAATTTAAAGAAATAACCGTGAGTCTGGAGGATCCATTCTGGTTGATAAAATTTTTGAGCCTATTAATGCCGCCTTGGAAGCCTACCAAGCAGGACTTAAAGGAGGCCAAAATATGGAAAACAAATGGAAAAGCTATCGCTCTCCAGACATGGAAGCAGCAAAGCTAGAAGATAATCGAAATTTGGTAAGAATCACGCAAGAAATGTTGGGAAAACAAAAACCCAAGCTTGAAAGCATTGCAAAACCTGAGGAGCTTGTGGTAAAAGAAACGAAAGAAAAATCAGATGTGGTGGCAGAACCCCACCTTGAACCAAACGAACCAGAGCTTATAGTGCCTAAAAGTGAAGATGCCTTAGATAGAATTCCATTCGTAGAGGAAGACTCACCAGGACACTTATGGGAAAAATTGAGAGAGATCAATGATGGGAGTCTAACTCTAAAGTCAGCTCCTATAGAGGAAGTATGGTTGGATAACCTACCTTCTGATATGAACATGGATGTACAATCCTTGTACGGGGATTGCGGATCGAAAGCTTCAGGAATGCAGAAACCATTGACCTTGAGACCAGTACCTTCTTACTTGGGAGATAATGAAGATGAATCCATCGTGTTGACGCGAGCAAAGCGAACCCCGAACCTCGACGGTCTCTAAAACGCCGGAGGCCGAATGGCGCGCCTCGAGCCTGTCTCACGGTAAAGTAAACAGTGGGCACCACCTAGATTTGAGCGGCTAGGATGCAGATCACAATGATATGAACACCGCAAACTTACACACACACACACACACACACAGGGAGAGAGAGAGAGAGAGAGAGAGAGAGAGAGAGAGAGAGAGAGAGAGAGAGAGAGAGATTTACAAATGATGAAAACCCTTGGCGGTGTGAAGGAGAATTATTTCTGCAGTATTTACAATGACCTTCCTTCCGCCGAGGCGGCGCACCGTGGTGATAGAGAAGTAGGGAGAGAGAATGGTGAAAACTACTTGGTGCGTTCTCTAAGATGACTCAATGATTGTGAAGCTTTCTACCAAGAGCGTGTATATATGTGTGCATCGACCATTGAAGTCGAGAGGTGGACATGGCTCCCTTCGCATGATGCAATTCCCAAGGCAAACCAACACACAAGCTCCCTCCCCGTGATGCCAATAGTGTCAACTCTTCCCACTACACTCTACCAAGTGCTGACCTCTTGCGAAATGCCCCCCTCCCCGATAGTGACCTCTCAGTGCCAATTTATAGGTGTTGGCTGCTTGGATTATAGTAATCCCGGTGTGATTAGGGTAAGCTAATTCGGGAGACAAAGCAAGTGGTGGGACCGGTATGGTTGACCCTTGCTTTGTTTTGGGAGGTTATTTAAAAAAAAAAAAGAATCTCTAAGTGGGCCTTTGTGACCATCACTTAGAGAGAGGGAATTTACAAAGTGGGAATTTTACAATGGCTTGGGTGAAAACTGAAGAAATGATGAACATAACCTATAAATTACTGAAAATGGCATCGTGGTTGCGTGATGCCGGCGAATGGTGTGTTGTTGGTGCATCGGTGTAGCACGTACTTATTTTTGGGGTCGGCCGGGGCATGCCTTCGGTGCATTTCTCCTTTTTGTTGTTGGCGGCGCGTGCTTTGGGTCCTCCTTCCTTTTCGTTGTCGTCGTAGTCGTGGAATCCTTTGGTTTTTTTGTATTTGTGGTGTGTATATGCGTGTGTGTGTGTGTGTACGTATGGGTGTGTGAGCGGACGTATGTGTGTATGTATATAGATGTGGGTGCGCATGCATGAGTGTGTGTGTGTGTGGGTATTTGTATGTGTGCGCAAGCGTGCGTGGAAACGGGCTTATTATGTATATATTATATATTTTTTTATTTTTTTCTGTGGGTTGGCGGACTGCTGCAGATTATGCGAGGGTGAGTGGGGTGTGTGTGCGTTTGGATAAGGGTGAATGTGTGTGTGCGTGTGGATAAGGGTGAATGTGTGTGTGTGTGTGTTGCGTGTCTAGAGAGAGAGAGAGAGAGAGAGAGAGAGAGAGAGAGAGAGAGAGAGAGAGAGAATTTTCCTATGCCTATAGAGGCCCGCGAGGGGGAGAAGGAGAGAGAGAGGATATGGCGGGCTGAAGCCATGTGTAGAGCACGAGAGAGAGAGAAGGAGAGAGAGAGATGAGGTGACTGAGGCGGTGGTCACGGGTGTGTGTGGATGAGTGGGGGGGGTAACCCTATCCTTGCGCACCCTCAAGCTGTGACCACGAGCGGCTGAGAGCGAGAGAGGGCTTGCGGGCCACCGTCGGCCGACAATGAGCGAGGGAAGGGGAGGGGTTTTGGCAACAAAGTGGGTAGAGAGGGGGGGGTATGTGGTGAGAGAGAGAGAGATGGGGTATCTTATCTCTTGTTTTGCATGGCGGCTCAAAAACGAGGGGAGGGGGGCAAGAGTCAAGGGGTGGGGAGTGAGGGAGAATATTAGCGGGCCAAGGGAGGAAGAATGAGGCCGATGGAGGGGTGAGGCGAGCGGGTGGGGGAGAAAGGGAGAATATTAGCGGCTATTGGCTTTGCATAGAGAGCGAGAGAGGGAGTGTGAGAGGGGGGCGGGTGTGGGGATAAGAATACGCGAGAGCGGGAGCTCACATGCGGCCACGGGCTCAACACAGCGGGAGCGCGAAAGAGAAAGCGAGAGAAGGGGTTGGGTGCTTGAGGCCACTTCTGGCTGAGCGTGGCCAATAGAGGGGTGTGTGGGTGAGAGAGAGAGGATACTTCATTCGATGCCCGCTTGGGGAATAAACTACAGGGAGAGAGAGAGAGAGAGAGAGAGAGAGAGAGAGAGAGAGAGAGAGAGAGAGAAGGGAGAGTGAAACCGAAGGTGGATGGCTAGGTTGGGGCATGCACGAGCGAGGGCATGGGGGGTGATAAGACCGGCCAGTCGAGGGGGGGGGGGAGCCATGTGACGAGGCCATTGCCAGTAAAACCAGCGTCATAAAGTCTTCCAAGCATTGCCGAGCCTTCCGGCGGTGCCGCCAGGGATTCGGCAAGGGAAAAATAAGTTTTTTTTTCTTTTTTTTCTTTGATTTCCAAAAATAGACCATCATTAGCCCTCTCCTTTTGTCTAGAGGCATTCGTGCTTCTAGCCCTTCCTGTGCATCTTTAGTTGTGGAGTTAGAGGGTTCTCCCTCCTTTGGAATGTCTAGCATGAATTCTGGATCAAACCTAACAAAATACCTTTTCAGTCTCCATCCATTGACCCGAGTCTTGTGAATTCTCCCATCTGCTTCCATCAGCTTATAGCTGCCGTTGTCATAGATTTTCTTGATGATGAATGGCCCTATCTGGGTTGAAATTTCTTGTCCTTCCTCGTATCTATTGTCGTATCTCAGCACTAACATACCTTTTTCACTCCCTTTTCTTTAAGCCCTTGATTGAAAGTGAGCCGACGTCGTTCTGCCTGTGTTGCATAGTGATTGATTGCTTCTTCCCTATCTAGTTGGAGTCTCTCCAGATCCAAGATGTGGTTTCGAAGATTTACAATTTGATGATGTATCTGGCTAGCCAAAAATCGTAAGCTAGCTATCTGTACCTCAATGCGTAGAATTGCCTCCTTCCCATAAATTAGATGGAAAGGGGTGAAACCTAGTGATGTTTGAAACGTTGTTCGGTAGGCCCAAAGAGCTACCATGAGATGTCTATCCCAGTCCCCCTTGTGATTGTTCACCTGCTTTGTGATGATTTTGCAAATCATTCCGTTTACCTTCTCTACCAGACCATTGCATTGTGGATAGTATGGTGTGGAATATCGGCGTCTGATGCCTAACTTCTTCATCAGTTCTCCCACCAGATCACCTCTAAAACCTGGTCCTCTATCTGATATTATCTCAAGAGGAGTGCCAAAACGGCAAGAGATATGCTCAAAAATGAACTTTGCTACCTCTTGGGCTGTAATGCAAGTGGTGGATGTTGCTTATTCCCATAGAGTCATGTAGTCTACACCCACTATGATATACAGTTTACCTGATTGGGCCCTTGGTAAAGGACCAATTGCATTGACGAAGGAAATTTGGAATGGCGGCCTCTACACCAAAACAAACTCCATTGCGCCACAAGGGAAATGAGATGAGGGCACCACCTAGTCTTGGAAGCGTGGACTAGGACCGCTACACAAAGAGAGAGAGAGAGAGAGAGAGAGAGAGAGAGAGAGAGAGAGAGAGAGAGAGAGATCACTATGAATGAAGCATTAACCGTAGTGTGTGTACAAGGAATGGATGACTTCAAACACTCCCAACACAAATACCATATAGATTACCAAACAATCACTCAAGGATTAGCCAAGATCACATCAAGCACTCTCACACGCATATAAAACATTTCTCTTAATTAACATAAGTAAGAGGAGGAGAGGTTACTAGCATGAAACAATTTGCACTCTAGGATGTGCAAGAATAGAGTGAATGAATGAGCTTATGGGCTCATGGTGAGTGATACAAAGGCTCAATGGGGCTGAGGGAGGCTTGAAATTACAAAGGGGAAGGCCTCTTTATATAGGAAAGAGAGTGATTAGGAGTGAGGTTAAGATCCAAGTGTAATTTGAAGCTTGATTAGGGACATTCAACCAATGAAGAAGCTCCTTCCAAGTGATTTGTTGACCAATTAGCTCCATCATCACTTGTGTTGTCTTCACTCCTTCCTCCATAGCTTGAGTCCAAGAGCTTCCTTATTTTAAAATGTAAAGAATCTACATAAAATCAATACATATCTAGTAATAATAGAAAGGGGTTGAATGAGAACTTATGAATTACAACAAGATTAAGCATGACTTGAGAGGTGATTAGAAGAGGAACTTTGATAGGTTTTTGAGCTTGAGAGAGAGGAGGAAGGAGAGGAGGGTGAGAAGACTAATGGCTGATTTTAGAGAAGGTCTCAATGTGGAAAAGGAAGGGTGTGTGTGTGTAAAGGTAGAGGGGGTGGTCTCCACCACAGTTGAAAAAACTGGCATCCACCATTTTGGCCATATCTCCTAGACCGTAGATGCAAAAATTATAAAAAAAAATATGGCCAGAATCTCCAGCTCATCAGCTACAACTTTGATGAAGACAACTTTTCTTGGATCGGAGTGGAAGTATTTTTTAAAAATTCAGCAAAATCATGTGTCTGGTTTCTTCCTTTACCAAGTCTTCCACTTGGGTCCCATTTGTTTGAATCATCATATGGCTCCAAAGCCATGATGATATGAGCCACTCATGACCCTTGAATCATGGGTGCATGGCTCCACAACCACATCATATCTTTTCTTTTCACATTTACATATTTTCCCTTCCCTTTACCACTAGGTTCTCCCTCTACCTTTCACCTCCGGTGAACTAGTCAAGAAAAAATATTTTTTTTTAAATTTTTCCAAGAGGTTGTTCTCACTCTTTCTTTTATTGTAAACCTCTAGAAGCAAGGAAAACCAACAAAATATGATAAACAAAAATTTGTGATAGGCTCGGATCATAGCCCCCCCAAACCTGGCTAGGGGTATTTATGCCTCTAGCCTACTTTCTTTGATCTTGAGCTGACCTTATCCTGATGTGATAAGGCTTTAGACGCCATCCATTTGTCCTGGTCTTGTGCACTTTACCATCAATGTCTTGAAGTCTGTAAGAGCCATTTTTGAACTTTTTGGTGACCAAGAACGGGCCTTCCCATCGGAAAAGAAACTTTCCATCCTTACGAGTGTCGAAGCGATTGTCATATCGAAGCACCAGAGATCCCTTTTTGATGTCTTTGGATGCTAGCTTTTTGTTGAACTTTTCTCTGCGCTTCTCTGCTTCTTGAGAATAGTGGTTGATGGCTTCTTCACGATCCAATTGCAGCCTCTCTAGATCCATGATCCTTTGATGTACTTTCTCCTTTTGAGAGCCTACCTGGCTACCCAATATTCGAAGACTTGTTAACTTCACTTCAATGGGCAAAAGCTCCTCCTTTCCATAAACCAAATGAAAGGGTGTGTACCCTAATGTGGTTTTGAAGGAGGTTCTATAGGCCCATAGAGCTCCATTCAGGTGTTTGTCCCAATCTTGGCGCCTGGCATGTACCTGTTTGGTGAGAATTTTGCAAATGATTCCATTTACCTTTTCCACCAAACCATTGCACTGAGGGTAGTAAGGAGTAGAGTGTTGATGCTGAATATTTAGCTTCTTCATGAGTTCTCCTACCAAGTCTGCTCTAAACCCTGGTCCTCTATCAGATAGTATTTCAAGAGGGGTGCCAAACCGGCAACAGATGTGGTCAAAGATGAACTGACTCACATCCTTAGCAGTAATTCTATTGGTCGGCATAGCCTCAGCCCATCTAGTCATGTAGTCTACTCCCATGATGATGTACTCTTTACCTGACTGAGTGCGTGGTAGAGGCCCTATGGCATCAATTCCCCACTTCTCAAAGGGCCCATATACCTTTATTGGGTTCTGAGGTTCAGCTATGAGCCGTCGTGGTCCTGCTTTCTGACATTCATCACATGTTTGACACCAGTATTTGACATCATGATGAAGACTTGGCCAAGTAAACCCAGCTTGTAGAACCTTTCTACTAGTGACGTCGTGTGCAAAGTGTCCTCCGCACATATCATCGTGACAAGCTTTTAAAATCTCTTCAAAGGAACTCTCCTAAGCACACCATCCTTACCAAGACAATACAAGTCATCATTTACTATGCGATACCTGGTAGCCTTCCTAGCTAACCATCGCCTTTCCCCTGCATTCAAGTGTTTAGGAGCCTCTCCTTGCTCCAGAATGTGCATAATATCTTCCAAGTCCTCCTTGCCTTGCTGAAGTGGAAGTTTGATGGCCACTCCTCCCACTATTGACTCATTTAACTTTGATGATGCTAGGTGGTCTGCATCCTTGTTCTGGTCTCTTGGCACATGATGTACTTGTGCCTCCCTAAATCTCCTCATAAGAGCTTTTGCTTCTCTCATTTTAGTAGAGAGACGGGCATTTTTGCAAGCCCATGTACCTTGCATTTGCCTTACCAAAAGCATGGAGTCACCAAAAGCGTTTAATCTCTTAATTGAATTATCGAGGCACCAACAAAGGCCATGAATTAGAGCATGATATTCTGCTTCATTGTTGGAGTGGACATCTTCTAGAGTGATCCCTTCACCATGGATCCTCTCTCCCAATGGGGATAAGACCACGATGCCTGTAGCTGCCTTATCCTTGGTTCTCTTGTATGCTCCATCAAAGTAGAGGCTATAAGCATTGACCAAAGCCTCTAGAGTTGGAGGTGGTGGAAGTTCCTTTCTCTTCAAATGGAAAACTTTTTCATAGCACTTGTTTGTTAAAATGTCGGCTAAGCATGCTCGAGTTGTTCTTTCAACCTGTATTGTATAATCAAACTCTTGAAGTCGCACCACCCACTTTGCTATTTTGTCAGAGATTTCCATATGTTGTAGTGCATAGGGAAACATATCCTCCACAGTGATAATTACAAACCTCTTCGGCAGCAAGTATGGCCGAAATTTGGTTACCGCAAACATGAGAGCTAAAACTAGCTGTTCCATCAGGGTGTAGGCCTTCTCTGTGTTTTCCATGAGGCGGCTAGCAAAATACACAGGCCTCATAAAGGAGTTTTTTGGATCTTTTTGTAGGAGGGCAGCACCAATGGCTTCTTCTCCCACACTAGGGTTTACAAAGAATGTTTCTTCCCAACAAGGTTGGAGGATTACAGGGAGTGACCCTAACATTTTTTTAATCTCTCTAAAATGCCCTTCACTTTCTTCACTCCAAACAAGCGTCTCTTGACGAGTCAGCTGCTGTAGAGGAAATATCACTTGGGAGAGTAAGTGTATGAATCTACTCAAATATCTTAGCTTTTGCAAGAAGGAGATTAATTGTTTGATGGAAGTTGGGGAAGGTAGATTTAGCAATGTTTCTATCTTTTCAGGATCTACCTCGATTCCATCAATGGACACTACATGCCCTAATAGTGTAACCTTGCTTTCCCCAATGTGACATTTGTCCTTGTTTAGTTGTCCACCCAGCTTAGCTAAACGAGTAAATCCTTCATCAATCTTGCCGAGATGCATACTTTTGGAGCTGTAAATACAAAAGTCATCTATGAAAACCCTTATGGACTTACCAAAGTAAGGTTGGAAGACCATTTCATGAATCGTTGAAAGGTGGCTGGAGCGTTGGTGAGACCAAAAGGCATGACTCGAAATGCAAAACATCCCCATGGTGTGATGAAAGTAGTCTTTTTCTGGTCCTCCTCTGCAATGCGTATTTGAAAGTAGCCAGAGTAGCCATCACACACTGTGTATCTCTCATGGCTGCTACTTCATTTAGAATCTCATCTTGAAATGGGAGAGGGAAGTGGTCCCTCTTTGTTGCAGCATTTAGTGGCTTGTAATCCACGCACACTCGCCATTTACCATTCTTCTTTGGCCTCACCAGTACTGGGGAGACCCATTCTGAATCTTCTACTGGGTATATGAATCCTGCTTCTAAGAGTCTCTTCACCTCAGACAACAGTGCATTTTTTTGCACAACTCCTAATCTTCTTAGTTTTTGTACTACTGGCTTGCTCCCTTCTTTTAGATGGATATGATGCTTCACTGCAGTGACACCTGTAATGTGAGTGTAATCAGAAATAAACAATGATGCATGCTTCTTGAGAACATTTACATAACCCTCCTTTTCTTCTTCCTTTATATCCTTGGATAACATCTCCTCTAGGCTGGCATCCCACACATTCTCCATTTGGATCCTTGGGTTGTCTTCTGATGAGGTAGTTTCCTTTATGGTGACGCCCATGACTTCGAGAGTGCTATCACTCTCTTCACTTGAACTCTCTTCCTCGTCCATGGATGAGGAGCATCCACTTGAGCTCCACTCATCAACTGACGTCTCTAGTTCAAGGTTCTCTTGTCGCCCATTCTTTAGGTTATAAACCACCTTCCGACTATGGCCACCCATGCGAGGCCTCAACTCCAAGTCTCGTGTTGCCCAATCTTGCCTAGCTCCTATACCCATGAGCCAAGGTCGTCCTAAAATAAGGGGGTATCCTTCTCCCTTTACTGGCATCACATAAGCATCAACCTCTGTAGTGATTCCAAAAACAGAAACTCTCAAAGCTTTCACTACACCCACACAAGTGACAGAGACATTATTGGCCATTTTTGCCCTAAAGTTTGATGATTCCATTACCTCTAAACCCAATTGATGCATTAGCTTTTCTGTCATGACACAAACCTCTACTCCACTGTCAATGTAAGTTTTTGGAATCCGTTGTGCCTTGATTTGAGCCTCCACCAAAGGCACTATATCCTTGAGACCATATGCTTTGATTACACTTACTAGCTTACTTCGCTTTGCCCTCGTGCTCACCATTTTTGACCATTGTCGTCGAAGCTTTGGGGAGACATGAAGTAGTTGTGGCCAAGTAATCTTTGGTCCTTGAGAACTCACATCAGCTGTCAAGTCATAAGGTTGTGTCCGAGATCCCATAGGGAAATCAGAGATGTCAATTTGAGACCTAGTACGGGTCTTTCTCTTCTTGGCTTCATCTTTAGTTGCCCGAGATGTACTTGCTTCATTGCTTGCATCCTTGCTTGTTTCTTTACCTACTTCATCTTGGACACGCACACGTTTGATAGGCATTGTAGCCACTTCATCTATCTTCATCTTCCCTTTAGCTATTTCTTCTTGGTTGCTTCTGCCCTTGAGGACCTACTCCATCCTTATGATGCTCACATTTGGTTGAGTAGCAGGGGCTTGAGCTTGAGCATGAGGTGGCTGCAAAATTTGAGGTTGCAGTTGCTCTTGTGCTTGAGCTCTAGCACGGGGTGGACTTACTTGTTGTCGAGGACCTCTGACAGGGTAGTCATATCTTCTGGGATGAGGGCAATTATACATGCCGTGGCCAATTTCCCCACAATTGTAACACAACATTTCCCTTGCTTGACGTCGCATTGGTGGCCGATTCCCACCATTTCCCTCAATAGGCCTTCTTGCACCCTGCACAAGATTTACTCTCAACCCCTCTAGCTAGTTTGTGAGATTGTTTATTTGTTGGAGCATATCTTCTTGTTGACCTCTATTGAGGTCTGGTGCATTAGGCACATTTGGAGGTATGTGAGAAGCTTCCATAGTTGTGATATTGCCTCCCAAAGCTAGCTGGCCAGCTTGGGCTTGATAGAGAATCTTTCTATTCTTTTCCCTAGCAATTCTTAAGGCATCTTCAAAAGCATTTGGAAATTTGCTCTTTACCTTCTCCCTTAGCAAGGGGTACAAACCTGAGATAAATCGATCCTTTTGGAGGCAATTGGGAGCTCGCTCACCAGGGTTTAGTGAGTCTGACCATTGCCCCCAAAGTTTCAGAAAACCTTCCTCATAGGTTGCATAACCATGAGGGTCAACTTGATGAAGGGACAGAAGTCGTTGCCATAGTTCTTCTGCCGAATTGGCTCGTTGAAATCTTCGTAGGAAAGCCACCTTCAATCCCTCCCAATCAATTCTTTGGGTTGGATCTAGAGCCTGGAACCATACCCTAGCTTCTTCTTTGAGCACCAAAGGAAAAGCTCTCAATTTCAATGCTTCGTCATCCCTCCCAAAGACAAGGAAAGCCATCTCCAAGTTATCCAAAAAATCCCCAACATTTTCTCCACTACGCCCAAAAAAATTTGGGAAAGCCATCATAAAAGTGGGTTGCCTTCCTCTCAATACAGCACAAAGATGAAAACGTCTAGGCCCAAATCATATCTTATTAAGGGTAGAATAAATGGATTGATAGATGCATTAATCTCAGCTAGACGACGAGGGCCTAGTAAGTCCCTTATGATGTTTTGGAACCTAAGCTTTGTGCTAGCTATTATATGCACAGTTTGTCTAGCAAGAGGTTGGAAAGGTCCATATAAATCCCTATGATTCATGGAGTATGCTTAAAGAAAGATGAAGATGTGAACATCAAAAGATACATTATACTCCAAAATAGGAAATATTATAGGGTCAGGGGACAGCAATATCTCTCTCAACCTCTCAGCTCCAAAATAGAAGACCAATCTTTGTAGGAAAAAAATCTTTCTATCAATGCGCACATTCACCCTAATATTCTGAACTGATTGAAAGTTGTAGAAAATGGGATTATTCATTGGTGCATTAAGTACAAACTTCCATGAGGCACTTCATTGAAGTTGAGCTCTCTTGGATCCCACCATTTGAGAGATGCGAAGAATTTGCTCACCAGTGATTAGCCTAGCTTTGGTGTGACCATTTTCAGCTTTGTAGAGTTCATAGGGTTCGATGGCTACCCTCTCAACCACCTTGAGCCTTCTTGCTAATAGTAGTTGGAGTGCATCACCATATGTAGCCTCTTGCCAATACCGCACCCCATTGATGTGTAGCTCCCCCTCCAAAAACTTGTTAATACCCGAGCTTGAGAGTGCTTTCACCACCTGAAGTCGAGGCTTCAAAGGAAGTGTCTTCACACTAGCCACAAAGCACTCAACACAACTTTTTGACCTAGGGACTTGATGACTACAAGATTTTCCTTGAAGCAAAGAAGGGTGTGTGTAGTTAACTCTCTTTACCCGCATACGTGCCATTTGTCGATAAAGACGCTTCTTTTCTCGAGCTTCTTGGGGAGACCATAGTGGAAGTCTCGGAGAATTTGATGGATCTTCCTTCATAGGATTGATAGAGCGCTGCTTGAGAACTCCTCCGTGGGGGCACCAATTTATGACGAAGGAAATTTGGAATGGCGGCCTCTACACCAAAACAAACTCCGTTGCGCCACAAGGGAAATGAGATGAGGGCACCACCTAGTCTTGGAAGCGTGGACTAGGACCGCTACACAAAGAGAGAGAGAGAGAGAGAGAGAGAGAGAGAGATCACTATGAATGAAGCATTAACCGTAGTGTGTGTACAAGGAATGGATGACTTCAAACACTCCCAACACAAATAGCATATAGATTACCAAAAAATCACTCAAGGATTAGCCAAGATCACATCAAGCACTCTTACACGCATATAAAACATTTCTCTTAATTAACATAAGTAAGAGGAGGAGAGGTTACTAGCATGAAACAATTTGCACTCTAGGATGTGCAAGAATAGAGTGAATGAATGAGCTTATGGGCTCATGGTGAGTGATACAAAGGCTCAATGGGGCTGAGGGAGGCTTGAAATTACAAAGGGGAAGGCCTCTTTATATAGGAAAGAGAGTGATTAGGAGTGAGGTTAAGATCCAAGTGTAATTTGTACAAATGAATCTTGATTAGGGACATTCAACCAATGAAGAAGCTCCTTCCAAGTGATTTGTTGACCAATTAGCTCCATCATCACTTGTGTTGTCTTCACTCCTTCCTCCATAGCTTGAGTCCAAGAGCTTCCTTATTTTAAAATGTAAAGAATCTACATAAAATCAATACATATCTAGTAATAATAGAAAGGGGTTGAATGAGAACTTATGAATTACAACAAGATTAAGCATGATTTGAGAGGTGATTAGAAGAGGAACTTTGATGGGTTTTTGAGCTTGAGAGAGAGGAGGAAAGAGAGGAGGGTGAGAAGACTAATGGTTGATTTTAGAGAAGGTCTCAATGTGGAAAAGGAAGGGTGTGTGTGTGTAAAGGTAGAGGGGGTGGTCTCCACCACAGTTGAAAAAATTGGCGTCCACCATTTTGGCCATATCTTCTAGACCGTAGATGCAAAAATTATAAAAAAAATATGGCCAGAATCTCCAGCTCATCAACTACAACTTTGATGAAGACAACTTTTCTTGGATCGGAGTGGAAGTATTTTTTAAAAATTCAGCAAAATCATGTGTCTGGTTTCTTCCTTTACCAAGTCTTCCACTTGGGTCCCATTTGTTTGAATCATCATATGGCTCCAAATCCATGATGATATGAGCCACTCATGACCCTTGAATTATGGGTGCATGGCTCCACAACCACATCATATCTTTTCTTTTCACATTTACATATTTTCCCTTCCCTTTACCACTAGGTTCTCCCTCTACCTTTCACCTCCGGTGAACTAGTCAAGAAAAAATCTTTTTTTTTTAATTTTTCCAAGAGGTTGTTCTCACTCTTTCTTTTATTGTAAACCTCTAGAAGCAAGGAAAACCAACAAAATATGATAAACAAAAATTTGTGATAGGCTCGGATCAGCATCTATTCCCCATTTCTCAAATGGACCATATGAGATGATAGGAGTTTGTGGCTTGAAGGTTAATGTGCGATCACTGGCCACTTGACAAGCCTTACATGTTTTTCACCAATGGTGTACATCCCTATTCAAACTAGGCCAAGAGTATCCTACTTGTAGAATCTTCCTACTGGTGATATCTAGAGCAAAATGACCGCCGCAGACGCCATCGTGGAAACTTGAAATTACCTCTGTGATCTCACTGGAGGTTGGCACCTGTCTCAGAATTTGATCCTTGCCCTTACAATACAAGTGGTCGTTTACAAGGAGGTACCTAGTAGCCTTCCTCACCAGCCACTTTTCTGGCCTTTGGTGTATCCTTTTGGACATTCTCCTGTATCTAAAAATATGATGACATTAGGCATAGCATCACTATCTTCAAAGAGGGGTAGCTTCAGTTTGATGGCTCCTACGGGAACGTCTTGTATTCTTTCTTTGTATAGAGCATCTGCCTCCTGATTTTTTGCTCTGGGGACATGAAATAGTTTCACTACTTGAAACTTCCTTAGAAGATCCTTAACTTGGCGTAGTTGACCAAGTAAAACCTGATTCTTACAAACCCAAGTGCCATTTATCTGCCTTATCAAAAGTAAAGCATCACCAAACACATTTAGGAACTGAATTCCTTTGTGAGATACATTGTTGTAACCCAAGAATTAGGACTGCATATTCTGGTTCATTGTTGGAGTGGGAGTGTAACAGTTGCGCGACGGAGAATACTCTTTCTTGTTGCTCATTGAAAATGACTATGCTTTCTACAGACTGGTCCATCGTTCTCTTGTATGCTCCGTCAAAGAAAAGAGAGTGAGCTCTTTCTAGCCTAGGACTCTCTACCATTGGTATTTCTTCCTTCCCTTCCATGCTGACCTTCAGCTTCTTCTCATAATGGCGATGAGTGAGAATTCCCGCTAAACTAGCCCTGGTGGAGTTTTCTACTTGCATGGTGTAGTCAAACTCTTGTAATCTAATTAACCACTTTGAGATCCTAGATGAGACATCCATGTGTCGCATTACATATGGGAAAACCTCTTCCATTGTCAGGATTACAAAGGGTCTAGGCAGGATATAGGAGCGGAACTTTGTGGTAGCAAACATTAGTGCCAGAACCATGTGTTCTACTTCGGTAAATCCCTTTTGTGACGGGGTCATGACACGACTAGAGAAGTAAATAGGACGCATGAAAGAAGTTTGGGGGTCCTTTTGAATTAGCACGGCTCTGAGTGTATCACTTCCTACACTAGGGTTCACATAAAATGGCTCGTCCCACTTGGGAGGTGAAATGATGGGAAGCTTAGCTAGGATTTGTTTTACCTTAGTAAATTGCTGCTCATTCTCTTCACTCCATGAGAAGACATCCCTCTGGGTGAGTTGTTGTAGGGGAAGGACCACTTGAGATAGCAAGTGAATGAACCTGCTTAAGTATCTTACCGTCTGAAGGAAAGAAACCAGCTGCTTAGTGATGGTGGGTGACGACAAAGATACCAGGTCCTAGATCTTGCTAGGGTCAGCCTCAATCCCTTTTGCTGAAATTACATGGCCAAGGAGAGTGACTTTGCTTTGACCAATGTGACACTTATCCACGTTGAGCTGGCCACCCAAGGTTTGTAGCCTGGTTAAGCCATCATAGACTTTGATTAAATGAAGGGCTTGTGAACTATAGATGCAAAAATCATCCATGAAAACCCGTATTGATGTTCCAAAGTAGGGTTGGAAAACAAAGGTCACATAGCACTGAAATGTGGCCAGGGCGTTAGTGAGGCAAAACGACATCACTCTGTAGGCAAAGCATCCCCAAGGTGTGATGAAGGTTTTCTTCTTCTGATCTTCTTCCGCAATGCTAATCTGGAAGTATCTTGAGTAGCCGTCACACACTGTGTATCGTTCGTGATCTGCCACTTCATTGAGAATTTCATCTTGGAATGGGAGGGGAAAGTGATCCCTCTTCGTGGCTGCATTGAGAGGTTTATAGTCCATGCAGACTCTCCACTTACCATTTTTTTTTTTTGGTTCCTACTATTGGGGAGACCCACTCTGAGTCTTCGACAGGGTAGATGAAACCTTGTAGCAAACTTCTCACTTCCTTAAGTAGTGCCTCTTGTTGGATTACTCCAAGTCTTCTGAGCTTTTGTACTACGGGTTTAATGCCTTCCTTGAGGTTTATGTGGTGTTGCACTAATGTAATTCCTGTGATCTTATCATATCCATCAATGAACAAAGTAGTGAAGTTACCTAGCATGGAGACATACTCCTTCCTTTCTTCATTTGTTAACTCATTTGAGAGCATTTTTTGTAACTTACTTGCATTCTCCAAGGACTGCGTACCTGATGATTCCTCTTGGTTTGTCAGGGGTGTTTTAAATTGTGTCAATATTTTTGGGTCTTTAAGAATGACCCCCATCACTTCGATGCTATTGTCACTTCTGTCGGTGGTGGTTGTCTCTTCTCCTGAGGTAGAGGAATAGTCGCTGGTGGACTCATCTTCTGAAGCCTCCAAGATCATGTTGCATTGCTTCTTAGTCCTCATGTCGTAGAATATGGACTTCCCTTTAGCATCCTTCATCTGAATCATCCCAGTGCTCCAGTCTTGTTTAGCTTCCATAGCCATAAGCCAAGGCCTCCCAAGAATGATGGGATAGCCCTCCCCTTTGTGTGGCATGACAAAGATGTCTACCTCCACTTCTGTATTGAATGCTTTTACTTTGACCGCATTTACAATGCCCACGCATTTCACTCTTACATTGTTTTCCATCTTGGCTCGGCAGGGTGCCGACCTACTTACCTCTAGACCTAGATGGTGCATCATATTTTCACTCATGACGCATATCTGCACGCCACCATCTATGTAGACGTTTGAGATTCGTTGCCCCTTGATGTGAGCATCCATAATCGGTAGGATGTCTTCAAGATCCCTTCCAGAGATAGCCCCAGCTATCCCGGGTCTTGATTTCCTGGTACTTACCATTTTTGTCCATTGCCTCCTCATCCTTGGTGCAAGGTGGAGTAATTGGGGCCAAGTCATCTTCGGGCCCTACATTAACACATCCTCAACTAAGTCATAGGGTTTTGCATACTCACCTAGTGAGCCAGGATGTCTATCTTCCGTCGCGGTTTAGCTTCTTGCTTGCTAGACTCGGCCTTCCCTTTCATCTTCTCTTCTCTTTGAGAGGCTTCCTTGTGCCTGGAACGCTTCAATCCCATAGCATCCACTTCTTCTACCTTCGCTTTTCCTTTGTGCTTCTCTCTAACTGATTCTTCTACCTTTGCCTTCCCTTTAGCCTCCAAGCTAATAACACTCACCGCTTGGTTCACAGTAGGTGGTGGGGGTAGTGGTGGAATGAGAGGTTGGGGTGGTGGTTGCTGTTGTACAGGTGGTCAAAGGATTTGGACCGGTGGGATCGGTCCTAGTTGCCTAGGTGGTGGTGGCCTTGCTCTTGGCAGAGAGATATGATTCTGTCTCCCCCCTCTATTAAAATTCTGCCTCCTTGGGTGTTGGCAGTAGTACGTTCCATCGCCATCTTCCTTGCAGTTGTAACAATGGTACTCTTGGTTCTGCCTTCGTTGTCCTCTTCCTTGTTCTGGATTCCTGACAGGTGCATGCCCTTGTTGCACCATATGCAAAGATAAACTCTCTAGTTGGGTGGTGATGCGACTCAGCAGGTCTTGCTGCTCTTCTGATGACTCTTGCGGTTGGGCTCTATGATTGGCTGTTGCAGTCACTGGGGTTGGTCGGGCTGAGCTTGTTTTCTCTAACTCATTTACTCTTGCTTGCATGCACAGCTTCTTGTCTTTAAGGCGGGCTACTTCGACTGCCAACTCATATGTTGCAGGAAACCTTCCCTTCATCTTCTCTCTAAGCGGCGACCATAGACCAGCAATGAAACGGTCCTTCTTTAGGAAATTAGGTGTTCCTTCACCGTCCTCCAGTGAGGCAACCCATCTCTCCCATAAGTCCACAAATTTGGACTCGTAGGTGGCATACTCTAGCAGACCTCCCTGCTTTAATTCTGTCAGTAACTACCATAGCTTCTCCGAGGTTGTACCTCTACCAAACCTCTTTACAATAGCAGCCCTTAACACATCCCATGCATTCTTGGTAGCCTGGGGCAATGCATTATACCCGGACTTGGCCTCTACTTTCATCAGTAGAGGAAAAAGTCTAAGTCGTGAAGCATCATCATCTTTGTTCGAGACGACACAAGCAATGCCGAAATCATCCAAAAAGTCGGTGGTGAGATCTTCTCCCTTCTTTCCACTGAACGTGGGGAAAGAAACACTTGCCATGGTAGTGACTTAGGAAATTACAAACCTTCTTTTTTTATTTTTAGATTAATACATTAACAACAGTAGCGGCTCATAGCGGCTTTTTATAGGGTTGGGTAAATAGGTTAAAATAGCATAAAGATAGAAACATTAAAGGAATGATGGTAATCCAATATGGGGAGAATGATAGGGTTTGGGGAATTGAGGATTTCTCCTAGTACCACCGCACAGAATAGGTATACGATCTTCTATTGGTAGAAGACTTTCCTATCTACGTAGATATTCACATGCATATGCTGCAGGAATCTAAACGGGAATACTGTCGCCCCATTTTCCATCATGCACAGAGGGTGGAATACTTACTTATACTCTTACCGTGCTAGTGTTGATGAGTTGGCACATCCACAGGAGGTCGTCGCCTTTCATGGGCTCTACCTTTTCCTCATCGTTCAACACGTACGGGGTGATGGCGATGCGTCTGACCACTCCCAGCCTCTTGGCTAGTAGCAATTGCAGGTAATTTCCGTACTCGGGGTGTTGCATGAATTCTACTCCATTCAGTTGCAATTCGTCCCCAGCCCACTGGGTTTCACCCGTGGTAGAGAGCTTCTTCAGGATAAGTTGTATAGGGAGAGGAGGAAGATCCTCTACCCGTCTTCCAAAACAAGGAGAGCAGTAGCCGAACCACTCTTCCCTAGGACATGGGAATCTTCTTACCACTTCTTCTTCAGGATTTTCGAAGTGGATTGGTATCACTCGCATGCGTCATGCAAATCGGTAGGCGACATTCCGCCGCTTAGCTTCGGATGACTTCCTCTTTGGCAAGCTGGGTACAACCCGACTTTCTAAGCTTGAAGCACTTGCTTGGCCAGATGCTTCTCCTTTCAGGGTCATGCATTTTCAGACTGGCTTAACTTCTCCTTACCTTTGGCTCGCGAAGCCCCTTTAGGCCACTTTGGAGTAAAGGTTATAACTTTAACTGCAGTTTCTTTAGGGAAAAGAGGCTTCACCGTTTTCTTTCCTTCTTTGATGTGAATGACTTCTTCGCCATGAATGTCGATGTAGACGATTTTAGCCCTTTTGCTGCCTTCCTTGTTGCTGGCACTCATTGACAGTGTGTCTTGGTTGACAATAGTGATGGCACTTCACGGACCTCCAACCTGATGCTCTCAATTTGTGGTTAGAACGAGCAACACAAGATGGAGAATTCACCTCTTGAATACTGAGGACACTGCAGCCTGGCAGTAGTACTTCAATGAAGGCGGCTAGTGCCTCCTTCGTCTCCTCTTCTTCCATCCTCCAATTAGAGAATTCCTTCAGCCATTCGTCCATGATTAATGGCGTCCGTCACTTCTAGCATTGTAAACCAAAGGGTCTTAGAAGCCCTCCTCAGTGGGGTCACAAAATGACGGGAGCAAAGCGAACCCCAAACTCGACGGCCTCTAAAATGCCAGGGGCCAAATGGCACGCCTCGAGCCTGTCTCACACAAAAGCGAACAGGGGCACCACCTAGCTTTGAGCGGCTAGGATGTAGACCACGACTATATGAACACTGTAAACTTACACACACACACACACACACACACACACAGATTGACAAATGATGAAAAGCCTCGGGTGTGTGAGAGAGAATTTTTTCTGCAGTATTTACAATGAGCTTCCTGCCGGCAAGGCGGCGCACCGTGGTGATAGAGAAGTATAGAGAGAGAATGGTGAAAACTACTTGGTGCGTTCTCTAAGATGACTCAATGATTGTGAAGCTTTCTACCAAGAGCGTGTATATGTTTTTGCATCAACCATTGGAGTCGAGAGGTGGACGTGGCTCCCTTCGCATGGTGCAATTCCCAAGGCAAACCAACACACAAGCCCCCTCCCCGTAATGCCAGTAGTGTCAACTCTTCCCACTACACTCTACCAAGTGCTGACCTCTCACGAACCCCCCCCCCCCCCCCCCCCCCAATAGTGACCTCTCAGTGCCAATTTATAGGTGTTGACTGCTTGGATTATAGTAATCCCGGTGTGATTAGGGTAAGCTAATCGGGGAGACAAAGCAAGTGGTAGGCCTGGTGTGGTTGACCCTTGCTTTGTTTTGGGAGGTTATTAAAAAAAATAAGAATCTCTAGGTGGGCCTTTGTGACCATCACTTAAAGAGAGGGAATTTACAAAGTGGGAATTTTACAATGGCTTGGGTCAAAACTGAAGAAATGATGAACATAACCTATAAATTACTGAAAATTGCATCGTGGTTGCATGATGCCGGCGAATGGTGTGTTGCCGGTGCGTCGGTGTAGTGCATACTTCTTTCCGGGTTCGGGTAGGGCATGCCTTCGGCGCATTTCTCCTTTTTGTTGTTGGCAGCGCGTGATTTGGGTTCTCCTTCCTTTTTGTTGTCATCATAGTCATGGAATCCTTTGGTTTTTGTGTATTTGTGGTGTGTATATGCGTGTGTGTGTGTGTGTACGTTTGGGTGTGTGAGCGGACGTATGTGTGTATGTATATAGATGTGGGTGCGCATGCATGAGTGTGTGTGTGTGTGTGTGTGTGGGTATTTGTATGTGTGTGCAAGGGTGCGTGGGAATGGGCTTATTATGTATATACTATATGTTTTTTTTATTTTTTCTGTGGGTTGGCGGACTACTGTAGATTACGCGAGGGTGAGTGGGGGGAACAAGGTGTGTGTGTGTGTGTGTGTGTGTGTGTTGTTGAAAGGGGTGTGTGGATAAGGGTGAATGTGTGTGTGTGTGTGTGTGTGTGTGTGTGTGTGTGTATGTGTTGCGTGTCTAGAGAGAGAGAGTGAATTTTCCTACGCCTGTACAGGCCCGCGAGGGAGAGAGAGAGAGAGAGAGAGAGAGAGAGAGAGAGAGAGAGAGGATATGGCGGGCTGAATCCATGTGCAGAGCGCGAGAGAGAGAAGGAGAGAGAGATGGGGTGACTGAGGCGGTGGTAAGGGGGTGTGTGTGTGTGTGTGTGGATGAGTGGGGGGTAAACCTATCCTTGTACGCCTTCGGGCTGTGACCACGAGCGACTGAGAGCGAGAGAGGGATGGCGGGCCACCATCGGCCGACAGTGAGTGAGGGAAGGGGAGGGGCTTTGGCAACGAAGTGGGGTGGGTGGGGGGGGGGGGGGGGGGGGTATGTGGTGAGAGAGAGAGATGTGGTATCTTATCTCTTGTTTTGCATGGCGGCTCAAGGAGGAGAGGAGGGGGGGAAGAGTCAAGGTGTGGGGAGTGAGGGAGAATATTAGCGGGCCAAGGGAGGGAGAATGAGGCCGAGGGAGGGGTGAGGGGAGCGGGTGGGGGAAATAGGGAGAATATTAGCGGCTATTGGCTTGCATAGAGAGCGAGGGAGGGAGTGTGAGAGGGGGGTGGGTGTATGGATAAGAATACGGGAGAGCAGGATTTCACATGCGGCCACGGGCTCAACACAGCGGGAGCGCGAGAGAGAAAGCGAGAGAAGGGGTTGGGTGCTCGAGGCCACTCCTGGCGGAGGGTGGCCAATAGAGGGGTGTGTGGCTGAGAGAGAGAGAGAGAGAGGATACTTCATTCGATGCCCGTCTGAGGAATAAACTACAGGGAGAGAGAGAGAGAGAAGGGAGAGTGAAACCGAGGGCGGTCGGCTAGGCTGAGGCATGGATGAGCGAGGGCATGGGGGGTGATAAGACCGGCCAATCGAGGGGCGGGGGATCCATGTGACGAAACTATGTCAGTAAAACCAGCATCATAAAGTCTTACAAGCATTGCCAAGCCTTCCGACGGTGCCGACACGGCTTCGACAAGGGAAAAATAAGTTTTTTTTTTTTCTTTTATTTCCAAAAATTGGCCATCAGTGTGTAAGACCACTCAAGTAAAAAGAGCTGAACAGACCCTAGAAGTAGACAACATTCATTCAATCATGTCTACACATCCAATTCACTCTTACCTTGGGAGAATTGTTAAAATTGAGACCATACTTATGGAATGATTTACAAAAAACCCTAGAGAAGGTGGGGATAACGGGGTTCATCTTGAAAATTTTGGGAAAATTGAAAAATTAAATGGACAACAAAGAGATTCAATCAGTTCCCATGAACAAAGTTAGGGAATATTATGAAGGAGAGGAAGGAAACACCACCCTCCCAGTGAAATATAATGACATTGAAACCATGGAAATACTAGATGGTGGAGCTGGCATAGCCATAGCCACTAAAGCAGTATGGGAATCCTGGGGACAGCCAGTAATAATTAGACAAACTTGAATGAAATTGCAGTTGGGTGACGGACACATTGAGAGACCATTAGGGCTGCTTGAAAAAGTGATAGTCAATTCCTATGGAATTGAATATCAACATACTTTTTCCATAGTAGACTTTGGGAAAAAACTCAACCATGAAATCATATTGGGAAGACCTTTCATGCGACAGGTACAGCTTATCCAAGATTGGGGAAACAATTATCTGTACTTGAAGCAAGTGGGATCTATAACACGAGTCAATCTAAAAGATCACACTTATAGAGATGTCTTGAAAACACCCATCCAAGAGTTTGATACAGTCTCTTCGGCTGAAACTAAACTCCCATCCTAGTTAAACAAAGACACTCCTATTTGGATGTGTGGAGCCTCAAAAAATGGAAGCTTAAGACGAGAAGAATGTATCCTAGAAAGGGACTACGCAGAGGAAGTCTATGTACCTGAACCCTTTCCTAAGCATTTGTTTGAGCCATTTGAGTGGACTCAAATTTTAGCGACAATGGATGTATGTGTGAATACGTCTATGCCTACTCAATTTTGCAATGAGGATGGCTACGACATAATTCCCATCCAAATGATTTCAATCCTCAACATTAGAGACAAAGGTGAGGAACCCAGGGACTTAATGAAAGCTCAACAAGTCTTTTCAGACCTCTTTACGATGAAGCTGATGAGTTAGATGAACACTCAGCTACCTCAAAAGGTTCGGGGTCAGAAAAAGAGAATATGAGAGCTAAGCTACTCTTAAAAGGAGGGGAGGAAAAGTTTTTTGACCTTCCAAACCAGAAATCAAGAAGACAAAAATGGTATAGACGAAAGAGAGACACCAGAATTATGAAAACACGGCCTATGCCATCGGTCTCCAGTAAAACCCAATTTCTGATGCAGATTGATGCAAATGATTGTGTCAAGGACAAAATAACTGGCAAATATTCTTTAAACAAAAATTTAGAATTGTCTCAAACATCGAGAAAGACAAGGAAGGGTACTCAAGAAAAATCACAGGATAAGAAACCACTCATGACTATAGTTGAGCGGAAAAGGAAATCTCAAGAGTTGAAAAAAGCTCTAAAGGAGATATACACAACCGAAATGGAAACCACAGAATAGGATGGTAAGGATGTAATGCGTGTTCCATCCCATTACAAAAAGTATACTTTCCGAGATCGAAAAACTATTGTCGAACAACTTGTTAGGGAACTACAGAAACAGGGTGAATCTTATGAAGGGCCTGAAAACGCTAAAAGGATAGACTTGGCTGAACCAGGAGAAGAGCCTAGACTGGTTTACATTGCGAATGTCCTAAGAGAATAAAAAGAAGAGCACTTGCTGAGCTTGTTAAAGGAATACCGAGATATCTTCCCTTGGTCGTACAAGGATCTCAAGGGTGTTGATCCAGAAATCTGTCAACATACCATACCCATGAGAGATGATGCAAAACCAAGTAGACAAAGGCCATACACGTATAATGAAACAATTTCCAGGAAGATAAAATAAGAGATTGAAAAACTAAAGGAAGCCGATTTTTTAACGAAATTGAACACACAGATTGGGTGTCTCCAATTGTGGTAGAAGAATGGAAAATTACGAGTGTGTGTTAATCTCAAAAAGGTGAATGCAGCTACCATTAGAGACAACTTTTCTCTTTCGATAATTGTGCATGTTTTAGAACAAGTTGCAGAAAAAGAAGCTTATAGCTTCTTAGATGGCTTTTCGGGATACAATCAACTTTTGGTTGACCCAAAAGATCAGCATAAAATTGCTTTTGCAATAGAATGGGGTATATTTGCCCTATCATGTTATGCCGTTTGGGTTAACTAATGCTCCAACCACATTTCAAAGGTAGATGAGACATGCTTTCAAAGAATATCTTAGGAAATTCTTAGAAGTATATATGGATGATCTATGCGTGCATTCATCAACCCAGGCTGATCATTTTGAACACCTCAAAAAGGTATCGAGAAATGTAGACTTTATAGGATCTGCTTAAATCCTGAAAAGTGCACATTCATGGGTAGACAAGGAAAAATTCTTGGACATATAGTGTCTAAAATGGCATAGCTATTGATATTGAGAAGATTCATATCATTGTTGATTTCCCTAGACCAACAATAGTCAAGGGGGTATAAGCCTTCATGGGGCATTGTGATATTACCGACGGTTCATCTACATGTACGCTATAATTGCAAAACCCATGTATAGCTTGATTACACACTTTGAATGGACCGAGGTATGTGAAAAATCATTCATGAAGCTTAAGCAAGCTCTCACCTCAGCTCCAATATTGAAAGCACCAGATTGGAATAAGGTATTCCACGTACATGTAGATGCTTCCAATTTTGCTATCAGTTGTATACTAGCTCAACCAAGAGATAGAAAAAATGATTTTCCGATTTCTTATGCTAGCCTACAATTGAACATGGCGGAAAATAATTACACCACCACCGAAAGAGAAGGATTAGGAATGATCTATGTCATTAAAACGTATAGACATTACCTATTAGCCAACAAGTTTGTGTTCTTTGTGGACCACCAAGCTTTGTTGTATTTGGTCAACAAGACATGCAGCACAGAAAGAATAGTGAGATGGTTCATCATTCTTTTGGAATTTGATTTCACTGTGGTTGTAAAAAAAGGCACTACACATCACGAGCAGATCATTTGTCAAGGATTGTTTCAAGGGAATCACTTAAAGGGATAGACAATGATCTACCAGATGCCTATTTGTTCTCCGTGGAAATGATACCTCGATGGTCGAAAAACATTGTGTCATTGATGACAATAGCTCAAGTGGATTCACAAATACCACTTCCTATTACGATCATTAATCGAGCAATCGGCTATGTATCAATTACTAATAGCTAGTAGGTTAGACAAAAGAAATCGAGACGGGATATTGCTCTTATGCATTAATCCTGAAGAAAAAGAACAGTACCTAAGTCAAGCACATGTTACCATGGTAGGACTTCACTTTGCGGAAGACCAAACTATGCAACAACTCTTGAGACTTGGAGTATTTTGGCCGACTATGAGGAAAGATGTTCGATATTTTGTAAAGTATTGCCCTCAATGTCAAAACAAAACACCCATACCTCATGTAACATTGTTTCAAATGTCACCTGTTCCTAAGTGGAGTAATTCTCTGGTTACTTACTTATCAAGCCGAACATTTCCTGAGGATATGAGTAAACGTCGTCAAAGAGCAATCAAAACTGAAGCAAGAGACTCTGCTCTTATTGGGAACCAATTGTATCGGAGAGGTAAAGATCAACATTTGCGTCTTTGTGCAAATGAAAACGAGTATATTCCAATTATAGAACAAGCACATGTTGGATTAGCTGGAGGTCACTTTTCTAGTGAGACCACTGCAAAAGCGATCTTGACGGCAGGCATATGGTGGCCAACACTTTTTTTAGATGCTAAAGAATATGGTTCAAAGGTGTGATTCTTGTCAACGAGAAAAAATGCCAACACAAGTGGATAGCATGCCCTTAAGACCAATGATGGGGGCTAGAGCTTTCGCAAATGGGGTATAGATTTTGTTGGATCAATACACCCACTTGCTTGTAGAAATATATCATTGTAGCTACGGACTATTTGACCAAGTGGGCCGAGGCTAAAGCAACTCAAAAGAATGATGCCAGAACCACTGATGCATTCTTATATGAGTATGTATTCACGAAATATGGACTGCCAATAGAAATTGTCAGTGATTGGGGAACTCATTTCCTCAATGAGTTAATCGAGTATTTGCTTAATGAGTTTATGGTCATCCATAACAAATCAGCTCCCTATCACCCACAAGCAAACGGACAAGCTGAGCATACGAATAAAATTCTTAGCTCGGTGCTAACTAAAGTGGTTAGTTCAGGAAGGATAGATTGGGAAATGAATCTCCATGCTACTCTATGGGCTTATCAAGTTTCATTCAAAACAACTTTAAATGCTACACCCTTTAACCTTGTATATGGTCTTGATGCCATACTTTCAATAGAATTTCTATTGCCGACATTAAGGGTAGCACATAATCTTGAGTGGACTAGACACAAATTGTCAGAAAGACTTGAAGATTTGGAAAAGCTAGATGAGCAAAGGCTAACTGCTATACCTCATATCTATGCACAAAAGCAGAAACAAAAACAATTTTTTTGATTCCCACTTAATCACAAAAATCTTTAAGAAAGAGGACTTAGTTTTAGTCTAATCCCTTAATCAACAAATTCCCAAGTTTAAGAAAAAAGAAAACGGACCGTTTATCATTGAAGATGTAGCTCCAAGTGGAGCAGTAAAATTGTCCACCCTAGATGGTGAACCAATGGCTAATTGGATTAGTGGATGCCACTAACCAATGAACTGCCACAAAGAATGCATGCAGCCAAGCAAAGGAAGATTAAACTACAACAGGTTATTGATGAAGCCCAAGAGGAAGCTCGGCTTCGGTTATTCAAGCAAAAAGATGCTCTCAAGAATCAATAGATATAGATTCCCATCAACACTCTGGAAGTAGATTATCAACAATGGGAATTACCTAAAGATGAAGTTTCAACAGATGATGATTGGTTAGATGGAATGGACCTGGGCATCAAAGTACAGCTCAACAATCATAGCACCAATGCTTTGGTCGACACACAAGAGCTTGAATTAATGCAGTAAGTTATTCCACGTACAAGAAGGCAACAAGTCAAGCATTGACAACAGGAATAACGACACCAAAGGATGCAACAAGAACCCAACTACAACATTGGGGATAGTCAACTTGAACGTGATAGTACATGGATGTTCATGTCCTCATCAGTTTGTATGCTTACCAGATCAACACATGAATGAGAGGATGATTCTTGGAATTCCCTGGATGCGAACATACAAAGCAGTATTAGATTGGGATACAAATCAGCTAAAGCTATCACCTAAAGGAGGGCAACTCATTGTTCCAAATGCACCAAGCAAGGAAGAATGGAAAAGAAGCAATCAGAAGACCAAACCACTAAGTAGTCAATCTTCTCCATCCCCTTGATAATCAAATGCTACAAGTAGCATGCAAGGAGTCAGAAAAATTTGGGTACCAAAAGCACAACTTAAGGATAAACCGATGTAATTCTGGGTGCCTAAATCTCCACCGACAGAACAAAAGGAGGTTCGAAGGATTAAAACACAGAAACGAGCATCTCCGAGCAAGGAACCTAACATGGAAATGATTTGGAAGAAAAAGGAGCACTTATCTTCTTCACAAATCGTAAAACCAATCAAGCAATGGCAAGTTAAGTCTCAAAAGACTCCACCACACCATGAAGCACTAAGTAGGCCAAGAACAATGGCGAGAAAAAGCTCGACAACAATCAAAAGTTCTACCAACAGCTCAAGCAATCAGTGTGCTAAAGCATCCTGAGGGTACAATTAAATAGAGAGCACACAAGCTACAAGATTTGCTCTTTGGAAGACATCAGAAACAAACCTCGACATCGAAAACCCTTGAGTTAATTACTCAAGACTCTTGCACAACATATTGGTTTGAATTGCATTGATCTTCATAGCATGGTAGATCCAACCACGGCTATGCATAGACACAATTGTTCAACCCATGCACACAGTCGTCCCGGAGTACGCCATCTAGGAGGGGTGGACGGGCACTAAGTACTAAGTAATTAAGGGTAATGTTTGAAGAGGGAGTAAAACGTTTGATGTTAACGTGTGATTTTTTACAAAATTACCTAATACTGCCCTTATAATTCATCATCAAGGGAAAATTCATTGATAATATCTTCTCGATGAGTGTAAATAGTGTATATACTATCAAAAAATCATCAAAAATAGTCCTTTTTTGGGATTTTTTCATTAGTTTTATTGTTAATGAGGCTTAAAAATAGAAAAATCCAACAAAAAACAATAAAGCTGTGTTTTTCAATGGATTTTCTTAATTATTGGATTTTCACTTTACTGTTTTAGAACATTTTGCTATTTTCTTTGATTTTTTAAATAAACAGGTCAAAAATTAATAATAAATAGCAGGGAAGCTCAGATGAAAAAATGGAAGACACGATGGTGATCAAAAACACAAGGCGGACAAGTATAAAAATTTTCAATGAAATCAGAAGATGGAAGCGGGAAGCCTAATAGGCGGCCATGCCTACTTTTGCAAAATTCTTGTAGAATGAGCTACACGAATCCGATCAGGGAAATTTTTAAGTCTAACATAGATTTCACGGCCTAGTAGAATTAACGGGGGAATCTGGGGAAAATTGGTTCGGGAAGTCCGGGTATAGATATCCAAGGTAGGCCAAAACCACCTCATTTCCACTTGCAGCCAGCTTTGCAGAGAGAGATTTTGGCCTCTTTAGCACGACTTTTTCTAGAGCCCACAGTTGACCATTTTCAGCGCTGTCTCACATGAGACATGAGGGGTAAGTTCTTTACTCGTCAATGATCCATTTTGTACGGCCGGAAGCTAGTCTAAAGCCTTAGAAAAAACCCTAGAAATTGAGCAGTGCACGAAGACCTACGACCAAAAGATGACCATAGCGACCTGCCAGCTCGACCAAATCAGATGGGATTTGAACCATAGCATGCCCTAACATAATAGAACCTTTCTATATCATCATTTGACCATTCGGTAGGGGTCGAGTGCGTCCCTAGTAGAAAAGCTAGGTTTTTGGCGAATGCCAGAATTCCGATCTGACTCCACAGATGGCTTGCTTATGAGGTCCATATACAATGTATATGATTGCTTTGGTGAAATCCATCAAGCAAAGCCCTCAAAAAGCAGAAAACAGCTCAAAGATTACAAAGCGTCAAATTCGACATACGGGGTCAAACTGACTCCAAATGAGCCAGAATTGGATAGGTTGCTTCATGACTATGTTGCGGACAAGTCCAAAGCCTCAAAGTTGACCGACCAACCCAACAGGCAGTGTAGTCACAAAAAACGGTGATTTTAGTGTGGACAAAGTACAAAATGATGCTGGCATGACCAAACTTAACCAAATTCAATTTAGGACTTGTATTTAGGTGTATGGAATATGTCTAGGTCAAAATTTGTAAGTTTTGCAAAGAATTTGACACTATTGTAAATAATTGTGATTATTTACTTTTGCATCAGTCTGCTTGGAAATTGTCACCTCACCACCTATTGCATGCCAAAAATCAAATAAGAGTCAAAATGACCACCCATTACTTGGAAGATTGTCAAAAAACGAAAAGAAGTCTCTACAAGCCAATTTCTTGGTTATGGACAACATTTCTTGATCCAAATCACCTTATATCTTATATACATGGTGCATACAATGCCTAGAACCAGTTTGTACCAAAAAAATTAATTTTGGAAGAAAAGTTAATAATCGCGATTATTTACCTTCTAGCCAAAATTGGGAATTTGGATATTTTGGCATCATACATCCAAAGTACATGATGTGTTAAGCGCACTAGCCAATTTTGAACCAATTTGGAGCTCAAAATCTCAAATTTCCTCTACTGTTTCAGAGACCTAAAGCCAAAATCTGGTACTATTTTCACCCTATGCATCCAAATGAGCCCATATTTCACTCAGAGTATGTATTTGGTATATACTTCAAGCCTATGAAGCTAAGTTTACAAAAAGTTGAAAACATTTCTCAGTTGTAAATAATTGCGATTATTTACTTTGGTTGCAATAATTTGTTTTGACTTCACACTTTTGTTCCTTGCATGTTTTTATTCATATATGCTTGTTCAAAAATTGATTTGAAGCAAATTGGACCAAAATTGTCAACATTTCAAACTAAAGGACATTTCAGAGAAAATTCCAACAACTCTGCTAACTTTGCACTCTATTCACTGAACAGAAACCATGAATGCAGCAGAGAGGGCCAAGAAGAAGCTCAACCAAAAGGAGAAGTTGCAGGAACTGCCCGCTTATCAACTAGATCTAGAATCAATCAAAGCCGCCAAGGCAGCTTATCTCTCCAAAGAACAACTAGAAGAGCATCATACCACAGTCTTCACCGGCAGGTTCAAAAGTGAAGAGGGACATCAAGTGGAGTTTCAACTCTTACCAAACGAAGTCTATGAGGTTGCCGCCAAGCCAGAGACCAAAGAAGCCAAGTGCAGGCTTGGACTCAGAGACTTCTACAAATAGGAGCCTTGCAGAGTGAATTTTCAAAAAGCTTACTAGCTTTTATCCACCATTAAAGAAGATGGAACTGCAAAGATCACAGACCCCCCAAGGGAACAAGGTCAAAGTAGTGATAACAAAAGTTATAGTGGTAGAGGCGCTCAGACTGCCCACAGAAGGAATGACCTTGCAAGCAAGGGATAGGAAAACATCAGGAACTTTTACCAAGGAAACCGCAGCCACCTTTGCCGATTTAATTCACAAACAATGGAAGAGCCAGCCCGCTTGTACCCCCAGCAGTTCCATTTTTTGGCAAAAAGGCCACCAAGGTACACTACACCAAATCACACAGCTGCCACCACATTCACTCAAGTTCTTAAGTCAACAACCAGGCAACCAGTGGACCATGCGTAGTATGTTCTGACCACCTTGAAGGGCACCAAGAAAGAAGGAAAAATCACTTACTTTCCAGTGCACTAGAAGTCTTAACAAGGATAGCATACCATGCCATTGGAATGGCTGACAATCTACCACCTGTTCCTGATCAAAATACATGGATATTGGGAGCACAACCCTCTCCAAGAGCTACAAGGTTAGGAAAGAGATCTTATAAATCCGATGAAGAATCAGCTAACAGCTCGCTAGAAAGGCATAGCAGCGACAACTTTGATAACGAGGAAAAGAGAGCTCGTAGAGAAGAAATGAAAAGAAAAGCTGTGGCCGCACACCAAGAAGAGCCCGCACAAAAACAAGCACGCTTTGAAAGAAAGAAACGGGCCCACCAACGCAGTAGACAAGCACAAGGGAAGGACCCAGAGAAATGGGTGCCTACTGGACTAGAGGCCCAAGGATGAAGCATCATACAAGAAAAGAGGCTGAAGATCCGACAGAGCGTTGGAAAAAATGTACCAAGAAGTCAAAGCCCTCAAGCTGAAGGAAGCAAAAGAAGTGGCTAGAAAAGTCAAAGCGGTGGAGGAACAAAGACAAGCCAAGGAAATGGCTAGAGAAGAAGCACAAGAGCAAGGTTACGATTCTCCAAGACCCACCTCACTGCCTACAAAACAACAGGACCATCCCATGCCAAGCCCACCACCATCACCTGCGGGCAAAGACACCAATAAGGAAGCGAAGCCTAAGAAAGAGACAGAATTTGAGTCCACCAAAGAAACAGAATCCGAATGAGAGGCTCACCAGTAGGAGAAGCAAAAAGATAAATAAGTAGAGCCGGAACAAGAGAAAGTCGCCAAAGCTACTCAAAAGCCTGAAGAGCAAAAGGCAAGTGAATCTGCACAAGAGGCCACTGTTACACAAGAGCAGCAACAACAGCAAGTACCGGATCCAGAGAAGGAAGTGAGCCCTGCACCTGAAGAGACTACACAATCTGGGCCATCACCCACTACTTCCACTTAGCCAGAAAACACCGAGGCAACAAGGCCTCAGGAAGACAAAGAAAAAGCCCAACCCTCTACCTCCACACACAAAGAACCAGCAGCTACGATGCAGTAGAAAGACACATATGAGGCTGCAGGCACATCGCAATTGGCTAGACAAGAGGATTGGCAGTCAAATGACGAGTTATACTGCAAGTAAAAGAATATGCAAGGCAGATGCAAGACATGACGGAGAGACTTTGTTCAATAGCACAAAACTGCAGCACAAAGGCCAACGAGCTTGAGATGGTGATTGACGCTCTCCAACGAGAGTTAAACGATAGGAAGACTGTCATCACCGATCTTCAGAGGCAAGTGCAGGAGATGAAAGAAAAATTTGAACAGCATCAGCTAGCTAGAGACAGACAGCAAAAAGAAATGGAGGAGTTAGGTGATCTGCTCACCAAATTATCTGATGCCTGCAAAGCAAAAGATGAGCAGCTGGCAGAAGTTGCAAATGAACTTCTTACGACATCCCTGTTAGCTCAAAAAATTCAAGTGCAATTGGATGTTACAAATGCCTCTTTATAGTACTCTGAACAGCAAATCAATGATCATGCAATCTTCTTACGGTAAATAAGAGAAAATCCACCCGTGGCCTCGATCAAAGGGACTAATGAAGTGTAACAAGGTACTAGAAAAGAAGAAAAAGGACCTTGAGTTAGAGTTAAAGCTGGAGCAATCACTGCGCAAGGACCTGGCATTGATGCGGGTCTAGAGAGAGAAAGAGCTCCTGAAAGGAATAGCAGAGCTCAAAAGAGTTAACCAACTCCTAAGAGATGGAAAGCCACAAATGCAGGATGAGGTAGGAACTTTAGAGCCGCCACAGATAGACATACCCTCAGTCTCATTTGCTGAGTTTGAGAGAGTCCACAACAGAGCCGAGTGGTGAAGAGGATTTTTAGATTAGCATCACAGATGCAGACACAGTGCCAATGGTCCAGCTATCAAAAGCTGAGGAGGATGCACTGAAAGAGAAGATCACCCAAGAGGTGGATGAGCAATGGAAAGCCGCAATGGATTGGGAGTTGAGAGTTCTACACTCTTTCAACATCACTCAACTCACTCCCAATCAAATCAATGTGCAATGGCATCAGCAATCCCTGCCATGCCCTCTCATCAAAGTGGAATTACTACAGGTAAAAGAGAGGATGTACAAAGACATGCAAGAAGATGGCGCAGATAAAGACCGCTCAAAGTGGAGGTTAAGCTGGCTGAATAAGAATCCACGATATTTGATTCTGTCCACAAGAGCACCTGCAGCCCTGCAAAGAGATCCCACATTTTGTCATGTACCGAGAGTAAGGACATGGCAAGAGCATGAGGCACTGACAAAGAAGCGGTCAACCTGGCTGAACTACCCCAGATTGCCAGCTCCAAAAAAAGGACAAGCAACAGAGGAATACATGGTGAAAACCCTAACGGGCGCCATGTCTTTCTTCAAGAGTCTACCGGATCTCTCTTGCGCCATGTTATATAAGATCTGTAGAATGTTTCTCACATGCATCCAAGTTTTTCACGAGCCTGAGCAAGCAGGAGCCCCATGGATGTCATTTTTAGAAGGTAACAAGGAGTTATGCTATGATCTAAGTAGTCAGCCTTCCGAAGAAGTATTTTATGGCTTCCATGCCAGATGTATGTTCTTACCATCAAGCAATATGTTGGCATTTGAGGAAGATTTCTACACTAGATTATTCACTTGGTGAACGAATATCTTTGTATCAGTGATCAGCAACCTCACATCCAAATTTGTAGGCTACTCAATGATGGAGCGGAAGAATAGAGTGACCATGCAATTTCTACAAGTTCTAGACAAAGAAAGAAAAATCAGATACCAGAAGGCACAGGATGCGCTTAAAGACCGCCTCGCCAGCCGTCAACCCGAAGACTATTTCAGCCCATAAAGCTGTGTCAAGGGACGACAAAGGCGAGGAGGGGGGAATGTTAGCAGTAGCAAGCTAACACAAACACCATTTTTTGGAGTTCTCTTTGTAATAAAACATTTATTATTTTGATAAATCCGGAATATTGTAACTCCTATTTTCTCGGATAAACTTTGTAATTAATGAGCCGGGGCTACAAGCTTCCAGATTGTATCAGCCAGTCATTACCTAGCTTTGGTATTACTCCAGATTATTAGTTTTGACCGCCCAAAAACCTTGGCTAAGGTATAAAAGCCAATTTTTGTAAGTTTTGGATAAGAAATACAAAGCGTGAGCTAATGACGCTCACTCCTCTCCTTCTCGTGCTTCCTACTCCCTCCTCGGTTGTCACATTGCAGTTGCGTTTGTTGCATTGCAATCGCATGTAAGAGCTCTACGAATTGACATAAACACATCACGATATTTTGTACAAGCTTTTGGCGTTGCCGACCCGCGGCCTAATTTCATCATAACTACAAATTTACACTTTCAAATCAAAAACTAAGCATAGGCAGGGTAGTGGGGCATCATTGCTAAGAATTTAGATGCATTCTAGGTCAAAAGCGACTAGGTCAAAAATCCACTGCTGTTAATAATTGCGATTTTGGAACTTGACCTAAAGTGGGGTTTGAGACCATAATCATGTGTTCTTAGGTCTTATAAACTTTTCCTAGAAGTTTTGTTACGTTTGTATGTCATTTGATGCTATAATGGATGTAATTTGTTTGCCGATGAGCGATTGGCTTTTGGTGATTTCAGTCACTTGAGTGTAGCTTGAGTTAGATGCGAGTTGTTAGTTGTTTTCCGAGAGATTGACAACCTCTTGTAGTCTCTATGCACTAGTCAAGTCAGCTTCGTCCCATGGTTTGACAAATTAATCGTGGTTCCCGCTAATACTGCAATAAGATAGGATGGTGAGGTTAGACATGCATCCCACAGAGAGAGAGAGAGAGAGAGAGAGAGAGAGAGAGAGAGAGGGGGGGGGGGGGGATGCTAAATCATTCAACTAAATAAATGTTGGGAGCATTTTGGGCGTTGAATTGAACACACACACACGCATAGAAATAAAGAGACAATGTGTAGACAATAGATAGTTACTCATAGTGTGCAAAGAGGTAGATTGAATGTGTGCCGATTTCATGCGTACAAGCACATATGCAGAGTTGTGTATCTTTTCAAGAAAACATTCATATGTTAGTCTTCACATTGTTAATTAAGTGACTGAGATTAGTTGAAGGTTCAAATCTTGCAAAAACTTTCACAGACACCCCTAAGCTTAGCCACTTAGGAAGGCATCAACAAAGTCCTAGATATTTGAAACATCACCAATGCTTATCATTGATGTTGCATTTGGAAAAGAAAAATCTTATAGTTCTTTAGCTGGTGTGTATATAAGATCACATGTTTTCTCCTCTACAAGGACTCAAACAAAGTATATTTTGAAGTCTATTGGTCATGTCATCTCACTTTGCCTCTATTGTCGAGTCATCATTATTGCTAACTTGTTGTCACATGAATGCGTAGTAACAAGGTATTAAGTACCTCCAATGGCATTACTATAGAGAATTCATGTCATCATTTTTTTCTAAGTTATAGACTTTGGTCAAGTGATAGAGGAAATGTGGGTATCCACTAGAAATGGTGTATCAATGCCACAAGAGGACTCCATTTGAAATCACTTGGAAGTTGATCTAGACGATTAAGGATGTCCGTCTAAAAACAAGACAACAAGAGAAAAGACTTAGTGCACATGGATACCAAAATTGAGTCTATGCTCTTTATACATCAAAAATTGATTTTTATGGGTGCTTATACTATTATGCATGTCGCGGATCTAGCTCTTTAAATACCCTCTTAAGTCTCGTCACTGTAAATTCTCTTAGACCTCTTACATGATAGTGTGGTCTATAGTTATCTTCTAAGTTTTCCTTCCCTATGATGGCAACAAGTGCTTTATACTTCTTGGTAACTTTGGAAATCCTAAGCATTTGTGACCACACTGCCAAGTAATAGTACATATCTCCTAGGCCTAGCCACATCCTAAGCTAGAGTATCCTCAAGTTGGCAAACCAATCCTTTGGGCTATCATCAATATAGATAAAGAATTGATAGAAAGGTTCATGGCTATGAGGCATAGGGTGGTTTGAGAAATTATTGAATGATCAATGCATGATAAGCTTTAGCTACACATAAGTTTTGTTTGAAATAAATAAAGTTTTCTTGAAAGTGTATTTCAAAAGGTAGCTATGTCAACACTCTTCCAGCAAGCCATGGTCCCTAGAGTTGCAAAGACTTTGATCCTGATCTCAAGGTAAAATAATTTCCTTGCATTGCTCTTGATAATCATCTCACCATGTTGTTGAACATTATGGCCAAAAATTTGCTTCCCTTGTTAAAGCATTCCGACGTCACCTTAGGAGCCATTGCTAGCTACAAAATAGAGATTCAAAAATCCTTAATACACTTATATGACACTCCAATCATTTTTTTTTTCCCAATACCACACAAGAAGACAATTCAAACAAGTATCACCAATCAATGTCAGTCATAAATGCTCATGCATTTACAGTATCCTTTCTCAAACATCATGCATGAATGTGTGCATGATGCATGAATAAATCGACTAGTATCAAGCTTCAGGCTATCCCTATAACCTTCGGCTCTGATACCATGTGAGAGATACCCCTCCCCTAGGGTCTATGCAAGAATTATACAATTTACAATTTACAAATTTATACAATTTCAATATATATCAGATTTGTGGAAGCATTTGCATAGGAAAGGAGTTCTCACCACCTGACCTAGCATGGCGTTTAAGCCATGAGCCAAACTGCATCAAAAAGCACCTAACAACTAGTTCTGCCCTTGAATGTGTGGTATGAATGAAAGCGTACTCAAGAAAATGACCAAGTGGAGGGTGAATATATGCACACACCGAATTGCGAGAATGGGGGGGGGGGGGGGGGGGGGGGGGGGGGGGGGGGGGGGGGGGGGAGGGGGGGAGAGAGAGAGAGAGAGAGAGAGAGAGAGAGAGAGAGAGAGAGAGAGAGAGAGAGAGAGAGAGAGAGAGAAGAGTGGAGGGTGAAATAGAGTGCACAGAGACACAAGAGAATGACAAAAGAGAATCTTTAAATGCCCCATCTAAATGAAATAGGAAATCATGAATTAATGCAAGTACAAAGTCTGGGTATACCACCATAACTTCAAAATATAAATGACTAGTAGGGCAAGACCGGGTAGGGCAAGGGCAAGGACAGACATGAGGTCAAGGGGTGCTATATTTTAGCAGGCTATGAGTCTATATATAGCAAGGTTAGGTGGAGAGTTGCATGCTCCAATCCCCTCTGGTCTCAAACTGGTATCAAAGTGAGGTGCAACATGGAGGAAGGGGAGAATCCATGGATGTTCTCTCTCTCTCTCTCTCTCTCTTCTCTCTCTCTCTCTCTCTCTCTCTCTCTCTCTCTCTCTCTCTCTCTCTCTCTCTCTCTCTCTCTCTCTCTATGTGTGTGTGTGTGTGTGTTCTTCATGGTAGGATTGTAGCCGTAAAGGAAGATTCCATGGGATGAACCATAGGCAATCTCTCTTGCCAAGAAGGGGAGAAGGTTGTGGGCATGGTCCCTTAGCTCTCAAGGCCGGTTCAACAAAGGATTTTTGACAAGGAGAAGGACCCGTGGCACACACCCTTGCATACAAGATGAGACTGTGGTCGACTTGCATTGTTTGAATCATGCTCAATCTTGTTGGGTGTGCAGCGGCAAGAGAATCATAATTTGTTTCTAATGTGACCCCATCCGAGCAGGGTAGTGGATTCTGCTACTTCCTTGATCATGGGCACATAGTGCTGCCATTTCCATGGAGTTTGGTTTTTACATGTGGTGGATACCCTAACACTGCCCTAAGGCCCAACCTAGGGCATTTTCCCGCAACAAAAGTTGGCCATGGCTACACAGGCTATGAAATGCATGACCAAGAGCATTAAATTGCAGGTGAGGGTACAGGATGCAAGGCATGCAGAAAACTATGGCAGCATATTGGTGCAGGCAAAGTTGGTCAATGTTGGAAGGTATGCAATGCTGTGAAAAATATGTCAACAAGTGAAGGCTAAAGGGTTAAGGAAGGAATATGAGACCTTGGCAGATAGGTGGAAATAAAATGCATGTATAATTTGGTTTTTTGGGCCAAGAAGGCTTCCAAAAGGTCCAATAGGGGTGGCAGGTCCAAGTGTCTGGAGTGTTATTTTGGTGCCCAAGGAATGTATCATTTGAGATGTTGTGGAAGTTGGTCCAGACGGCTCATCAAACAGAGCCACGATGTGAGAGATATGGCAATTTGAAGTTGGAGGTGGTTGCAGATCCTTGATGGGTAGGGCATATGGGGACAGGTGTTGAGGGTTGATTTTAGTCGGTAAATGTGAAGTACTCAAGCTGCAAGCCATGTCGGTCCTTTTAGATTGCAAATCAAATCCTTGATGAGCAAGTTATGGGCAGTTGAAGGTTTGATGGGGGTCGACTCTAAGCCAATTTGACCGCTTTGCAAAGCATGCCATCAACTGGTTTTTGGAGCTCCACAAGGTTTGCCGACTAGTGCTTAGTACAAGGGGTTAGCAAAAAGTGACTACTTGTCAATCAGATGCCAGGTCAAAGAGCTATGGCCCAATAAGGTTTGGTCTAGTTGGTGGCGATACAATGCCAGATAACTTTTTTTGTTTTTGGCAGCTCAAGTTGGAGGGTGCGAGAAAACTGGTAGATTAGGAGTTGGGGTTGCCAGCTTTGGGTGGCACTTCATAGCTTGGGCATCGGACAATTGAGCATGGGATGGCACTAGTATGAAATTGAGGCAAAAAAATGGCATTTTTGTAATTCATGTGGAGCTTTTTGGGGGCCTTCAAGGCCAAGGGATGAGAGAATGACATGTGGTAGCATAATAGCCCCATATGCACAATTATGAGATGGGAGTTTGGGGTATAAGACCCACGTGGACCACCCTTCATTAGCAATCCGTGGGAGAGAGGGGAGCTCCCCACCTCGGAGTTATGACAACCAACTCCTTGGGCACTACGTGTAATGTGTCGAGTTGCATTGGCAGTGCTTTTAGTTGAATATGATGGTGCAGGGCATTGTGCAATGGTTGCAACCGCCATCAGTGGTGGGTTTCAATTGTGATGAAGTGGCATGCAAATAGTTTGTGTAAATGAGTCTTTACCAATGTTCCTCTCTTCCAAGATTAGCATAGACAAAGAATCTATAAAACTCATAATGTTTCTCGATAAAAATAGAGGTCGTGAACTACTTATATGATGGTCCTAAAACACACAAGCGAGCTTTCACCTTGTCATCATTATAAAAAATAACACCAATATGTTTTTTATATTTATAACCTAATCATTTATAGACATGTCCTTTTTGCACGTTATTCATCTTTATCTGCAATTGCAACTTTCCTACCTTATTATTGGTCACACAGAATGAGACCAAATTTTTTGCAAGGCTTGTCAGCAATTATGCTCTTTATGGTATTTTTTTAATGACTTTTCAATGATTATTATGAGAATTATGCTTGGAGCGTACTTTATAAGCAAGAGTTCTTTCCAAAAAGCAAGTGTGCTTTTTAACATTTCCTTGAAGAAGAATTTTGAAATCAAGAATCTATCATCAGATGTGAAGTTTGTGAAGGTTAAGTTCTTGCTTTCTAAGGTTAAATACTTGCATTGTTTTTAGCCAATCATAGCATGTAGGGTAAGTTTGGTTAAAAAAGATAAGAGAATGATATTAAAAGAAACAAAAAACTCTAAAAAGAGAAGGTACAGAAATATTTTCATGCAAAGGACCCTCTGGATCAGAGAAGCAAGTTGTCATGCATGTAAGATAACCCTTTACAAAAACGACCATAATTTTATTTCCAATCATCGACATCATGGAACTTAAGACTCAAATGAAAGTTCTTTGCAAGCTCTACCCATCTAAGGTATCCTTTTGATATTTTGATAACGTCCACTATTTTTTTCAAAAATAGCTTCTTTGCTCCGCAATTATTCTCAACAATTCAAGAGAAGACGATGAAGGAGGTATGTGTGCCATGCATGAACCATGCATGGACATTTGTAAGTAAAACTCTTTTAAAAATAAGGCCCCACATGTTTATAAGAGCTTTGTATGTTTTTGCAATGCCTCTACAAAAGGTGAAAGAAATATCAATGATGAAAGAACAAGATGACTTGAAGAAGGCCAAAATTGTTGGTTTGCTGAGAGAAGGCCATTATGTTGGAACGATAAAAAGTTGACCTTATCTCGACAAGATGATGTATCATGATTGTCTTTAACTTCATTGTAAGCTTACATAATACAAAAATCCAATCGAGGGAGGATTCCGGCCGCCAAAACTCTGTCGTCTCTCTTTCCCCCTCTCTCTAAGGTTCTACTTGTAATTATGCAATTGTCTCCCTATTTAGATCTGATTATAGTTTAAAATTTATGCTAAGAATCTCCTATTTTGATTATTTTCAAGTGATGATGGCACTCTATCAAGCACTCTATTCTTTCCAAATTTGGTTACAAGCATCTTGCATATGCCCAATCATGGTATTATTCATGCTGACAGCAGATAACCAATACATGACCTTCCATACTCCCTTTTTTCAATCTCTAAAGCCTTCACCTATTGAGGAGTAGGATTCTCCTTGTGCAATGTTGGTGCATTTTCTAGCTCACCTTAAATGTATTCTCAGTAACCTTCCACCAAAAAAATATCATTTTGAGCTTCTAAGCATGGAGTTTGTTATTGTCAAGCTTCTTGCTAATAATTTGGTTGATTCTTTCATTATTAGAAAAGTTTTTCAAAACATAAGAAATCTGCATTGTTGAAAGTGTAAGAGAATGATCAGAATAGTGGTCAGTTGGATTATGTAATGCTAGTCGTAATTAGTCTTGGTCAGAATATGGTTTGGTCGGATTTTGCTCAGTCAAATATGTATGCCAAGAACATTCAATTAGACACTTGTAACTCTTTTTATGGTAGAAGTCGTGGGTAACAAACACACAAGAGTCAAGATGTAACTAAGATTTTGATCAATAGAGTTTCCTTATTGTGTTTAATCTTCTTCTCTTTGCTCTAACTTTGATCTCTCTAAATGTTGTCTGACTGTGTTCTCTGATGAGTCTAATTATGGAGTGAAGTTTGATTATTTGTGGAGAGTAAGTTTTTTGAGAGAGATCATTGTGTTGTTGAAACCCAACACATTTGGAAATCCTGTTGTGCTTACAGCTTTGTTAGGGTTTGGATGGAATTCTTTCAGTGTCAGCATTGCTGCGGGTATCTCTATTTCATTAACTGATGATATATGTCAGAGCGACCAAGAAGGGTATCTAGGGTCTATTACACGAGGAATCACACCCAAGCAGAGAATATTGTTCCTTTCCATTATGAAGATACAATAGAGGAAGAAGTAGAATTGGATGTCTCAGAAGTGCAACCAAGGAATCGAGTAGGGGAGAGTTCAGGATCATCAGCAGGAAGGAAGGTGGGCCAATTTTTCAGGGCTTTACTCTTGACAGTAGGATCTGCAAGAAGTAGAAGAAGACTCCACTTTGACCCACAAAAGGTATCTACTAGGCAAAGATGTAGGAGAGTACCCCAATCTCCCCCTATGGCTCAACCACCTCCTAATTGCAAGGTTAAAGCAACAAAATTTAGAGGCAAGTCAGGTGAAGATGTAGATTCACATGTGGCTCAATTTGAGACCAAGTGGCAAGCTAGTGGACATCAGGAAATATATGGTGATGATATCAAATTGCAGTAATTTGCAGCAACACTGGAAGGTAAAGCAATGAGTTGGTTTAGCCAATATGGAATTGCAACTTATGCTGCACTCAGAGTAGCATTCTTACAAAGATTCAGAAAAGAGAAAACTCCGATTGATATTCAAAAGAAAATCAAGGATAGTAGACAGAGAAGTATGTTGGTGGAAGATTATGATCAAAAATTCAGAACTTTGATGGAAAGATTACAGGGTAATGAGAGACCCACAGATGAGATGTTAGCAGGTTATTTTTTGAAAGGTTTAAGAAAGGGATTAAAGAATGTTGTGGCCAGCATAGAAATTTGTTGGGGGCTCGATCGTTGCAATAGCTCCAATGACTAACAAAATTAACAATCTGGAGGGATGAGCTACCCGGCTAGGGCATGGAAACACTCACACGGTTAGTGAGATATTCGTGGCAACACAAATGGTTAACTCTACTAGGTGAGGTTCTCGGCCTATGGAGGAGATAAGACGCAATTAAGGGGAATCTCCATATCCACTTCTCTTCACCTCTAATCAACCCAAACACACACACTACGGTTGCAAGACGCACACAACACTAATCCTATCATGCAACACACTAATCGTAAGCACACACACACATAGATCTATCGAGCACCACACTACAATAAAACCTACATGCACACACAAGCAAAAGAGGAAAATCACACAAGATTAGAGAGGGATTAACCACTAATTAGTTAAGATCTAGCTAAACTAAGCATCATAGGCAATCATAAGAATTATGAGAGAGACATAGTGAAAGAGAATGAATCATTGATTAGTGTTAATCAAGTCTCATGAGCAAGGAGAAGCTTAAGGAATCCATAGCCACACACCTCAAGAGCTCTCACCAAAGAGTGCTCTCAACAAATGAGCTTGAGAACCCTAATTTCTTTTACACACTGCCTTATATACCTAGGGTAAAAATATGCAATGTCCGGGCACCCAAGGCCTTTAGGGCTCCACCACTTACTGAATCTGCAACCTAGGCACACTAACTGATATATTCTTTATATCTTGGAACTCCCATTGATCTCGTAATACATTAAAATATTACAATGGCTTGAATAAATCGAGAATATACAATACATGACCATTTTGGGAAAACGTGAAAAATGTGTAACTCCAATCTTTACTGCTTCTTTGTATTAATCTTCGATGTGCATCCGTACGTCTTTGGTCTTTAGTAGCTTCTGTTAACTGATGGTGGTGGCTCAGTTAACATTCCCCCTTTCCGATTTTAGTGACCGTCCTCGAGCACTGTTGAAAAGTTTTTGTGGAGGCTGTGAAAGGTTTTGATTGGTTTTTGATGGACTGATTGTCTTCATTTGTCATTGAATTTGTTAATGAGGTCAATTTTTTGCAGCATCTTCATCGGTCCAATTATGTCTAATGCGAGAGATGACATTGCATTTGTCCGTTGTAATAGCATAATGATGAGGCTGATGTTTATTTATGAAAAGTATGTACAAGGGAAGTAGAATGATGAGGTTCTAAATTAGGGTCTACTACTTGGATGACCTAAGGGAAAAAACCAAGTGGGAAAAAAGTTCCTTTGGGATTTGCACATTGTTGGAGTACTTATTAGCATGGGAAATATTAATAAAGTACTCAAGGGATTATTTGCTGATAGATATGGAATTAGAAGGTAGCAAATATGAGAGGGTAACATGATGGAACATTGTTTTGCATGTTGTAGTCCACTCAAGGTTCATAGATGGAAGAAAAAAAGAGTGTCTAATGCATATGTCCAATGATGGGACATCCTATTTATGCATACACAAAAATGCATGGGAAACAATCTGCTGTGCAAGAAAGGTTTTGAGGGGTTATCCAAAAAGATGGTGTAGCTATACAAGCATATGACATGGCTTTGCAAGCTGGCACACCTTTAAGAATGGTTTTTGTTGACGAGGATATGCTCTCTCATCTTACTGTGCACTGTTCGTGAGTGTTGGATTATACGACACTCCACCAATTCTAAGTTAATAGACTTTGACTCTTATGCTCATCTCTTCCAGCATGAGCGACATGACTTAGATATGCTCAACTCTTCCAGCTTGAGTGTAAGCCTAATAACTACGACTCTTAGAAGAGAGTTTAATATGACTTGAAGCTTTGGGACTAATGCTTTGCTCATTTTATGGCTCAGCAACCAGACTCTGACTATGCCAAAGAGTGTTTTTTGCACCCTGGCGACTTGACTTTTTACATTCTTATGCTTACTACAAACATTTCTTCAGGTAAAAGTAAGCTTGAATACTCAAAAAGAGGATTAGTGAAGGACCAAGTTGGCATTGGAGTTTCTTTTGCCATACCTGTTTTATCTTCTTCAGATTTGCATTTGTGTTGGTTGGCTTGTCCTTCTTTGACTGTGAAGATTCCATTACGTGTTTGATTCTCCAAAAAGGCCTATTGATAGGAGTCTTTGATGTTGTTGTAGGCCTCTATTCACTGTCGGCATTTGGTTTTTGACTAGGAGCATTGAAATACTTAGGAATCCAAATCTCTTGATGACCTTTGTATCTCCATTGTTGACTTTGTTGAGCTCTAGGTCTTGTTGATTTCTTGAGATCTTCATGCACGTCTGGTGCAGTTGCAGTTGGCTTTTGGTTGACTGGTAGCCAAATCTTTGTATAACCTGTATAAAATCCTTGTTTAAGAGGAACATTTTTTGAGATCCATCTTTGTTCTGTATCCTCTTGAGAGTTGTGGTTGAATTTAGTATCTATGTCATTCTATTGTAGCCTTTCTTCTTAGGTACCCTGGAATATTGTCGAGGTTGATACCTTGTGGGCCTTCTTTCATGGGAGGGACTTGAAGTTACTTTATAAGCTCTAACCTGCGGTTTTGCAACCTATATCTATTTGTTACCTCCATAGTACTCCTGTTCCTTTAAGCTCCACTGTGATGCTATCCATCCCATGTGTTTGTCTTTATGTGTTGATTTTTCGTCTTTAATCCAAACTGGATCATTGACTTTGACTAAACTGCTCAAAACAAAAACTTTTTGGATGTTTCTTTGATTTCTTGAGTACTTTGGCTGATATACCTTTGCTTTTCTGGGTGTCTCCTTAAAGGTTTTAGTTGGTTCAGCAATTGACTTGAAGTTTTGAAAGCTTGACTCACTTGAAGAAGCTGATCCATGAGGGTTCTTTTATGTAGAGGCATATGCTGTCACAACTTCTTTGCTAATCGGTGGAAGTTCCACTTTAGCTTTACCTTTGTCTGCAAGATTTATCTTTGATTCTCGTGACTTCTATAACTCTGAATCTAGCATTAACGGTACCTGTATCTGCTGCTGGCTACCTCTTGGAGAAGAGAGTATTAGCATTGTATCTTCTTTGTAGGCCTTGTGTTGGTCTAACCATTGATGTCCAAGGATTACATCTGCAAGCATTTTCTTTGAAGGCTTCACCTGAAGCTTTACTTACTCTTCATGATTCTGGATGCTAAGGGTAGCAACCATTTCTTTTTACTTGTAACCTTACCCATGATTTCTCTGTTACCTAGCTTGCTTTGAGTAATCTCTAGAATGCTCTGGATGCTTTCTGAAACCATATTGCACTTTGCTTCATTGTCCAGTAGAGCATTACATCTGACACTTGCTCCTTTTGTACTGTTGAGAACTACAACTATTCTCGTTGTTGGTTCTATTGCAGATTTTTGTCCTGATTTTTCCATGGTCTCATCTTGATCTAAGTGTGTCTCTATGGAGGGTAGCTTGAGACTTTGTTTTCCAATCTGATTTACATCAATTGATTCAGTTGGCAATGTCTGGATCTTTGGACTTCCTATTGTTTCCTGGTTGACTACAACCGTGGTCTCCTTTACCTCTGGATTTGGTGGCATTATTTGCTCTTTAGCTATCGTGGTTGCCCCTTTCTCTGTTTGATCTGCACTTGCTATTGCTTGATTTTCTTTAAGCTCTTTTGAAGTTCTGATTGATGGAGATGAATCATCTTCAATAAGCTTTGCTTTGGCATCGGTCTCCATTTTAGCTGTGGTTGAGGACTTTGTGCTATCATCTGCGGGTGACCAGTATTAGTCTTCAATTTTTGATGTCTCTGAAGACTGCATCCTGTTTACATCCTGCATCTCTAACATCTTCTGGGCCATTGGCCTTCCCATTATGATGTCGTCTGGCATATCTTTTGCTATGATCACGTGGAATTGAGTTATGATTATCTGTGAACTTACTTCAATGGTGGGGGAGATGATTCCCCAACATTCTGCTCGTTTCTTTCTTGATATGCTCACAAATTCAGGAGCATCTTCCAGCTGTGGTTGGCCACATATTTTCCAAGTGCGAAGGGACATGAGGTTCTTGTCTAACTGAAATCTAGCTTTACTTCACTTGACAGTTTTTCTTTGTTCTCATCAACAATTTTGCACTTGATCTTCTCAGGATTTGTATCCGATTTGACTGCTTTTGCTATGGCCGTGTCCATTGTTGAGATTTATCTGTATTCTCTTTGCTTTGACCACCTGTTTCAATCGATGTTGGCTCCATTGGCTATAGTATTGCACCTTTTTGCATTTGTTGAGCATTATTTCCCTGCATTTGTGTAACCTTTGATTTTAGAAGATCCCTTGTACTTTCTGGAAGAATCTATCTCTTTGGAGGAGATTTTGTGGTGACCTTTGTGTAGCTTTTTGGACTTTAGCTCCCATTGGTTTTGACTTTTCTATCACCTGTTCTGGCAGCTTGAGGCTTTGCATCATCTTCAGATAGTCCTTGAATTCAGTCGAGCCATCCGTAGGGATTTTTACAAGTTTTGATCTTGTTGATATTCGTTCCCATGTGCATCTTGATATGTATATGTGAGTTTGGTCACATGTAACTGTTTGAACACTATGGGCTTTGTTGGTTTTTTACTTTGATTTGTGGAGATCAGCTGAAACTTTTGTCCCTAATGATCTTCACAGAGGCATTTATTTGTAGACTCTGATGGAATTTGGTGCAATTAGAAACTTCCAACAACCATATGATCTTTCAATGTTTTCTGCCTTGAAGGGGTCTATTGGCTAGAAGCTCTAGGGCTTCTAACTCGTGTAGCATTTCCTTGTACATAAGCTAAGCTTGATGGATTTACAGCTCCCCCCTTCCTAGGGTGATCACTATAACCTACTTCATTGTAAGAGTTCAAAATTGTTTGGCTCTGATTTAGTCTCACCTTTTGGGACTGTGAAGGTATACTTTGGGTAGCAGTGTTGATGGTTGGCATTTCTAAACCTTCTGCATAGTTTCTATGTATCACCTTGAAACATGACAAGTTATTCCCCAAGTCAAGCTGTAGATAGCATTATCTTTGCCCTGATATTGTCTATCCCATGGGTCTCCTATGATATGAGCTTCTGTGGTATCAGGACCCAATGCATCATAGATGCTAGACTCTTGTCTATATCTACGACTATTTTGGTCAAAGTATATGTTTGTTTGGTCACAACATTGAAGCTTGATTTCTGATGGAGGAGTGTTTGGCTCTGGACAAATTTCTGGGTTCACTTGGGTAACATCCACTAGCTCTAGAGAGGATGGGCTATAATAGATTCTTTCCTTTGAAATGAACCATCCTTTCTGATCTTCACTGGATGCACTTCTATGAGCTGGTATGTGGGCCTTCAAACACAGGTCGATCCTTTTTGTACAATTTTCCTTTTTGGTCTACATAGTGTGCATATGAATTATGTGTACCACACAAAGCTAACATCATTCTGTTTGATGTGTCCCTTAGACTTGTGAATGATCGCACACTTGTGGAAGTGGATGCAAAATTATTTGCAAATTTAACAGGTTTTTCAACCTTCGGTGATATCTCAACACCTTTACCTTTACTAAATTCATGCAAGAATTTGTTGTTCAAAGAATCAATTTTAAGATTTTCAGATGCCTGTGCATCTTTTGCTCATTTTGAATTTGCAGTGCTTTTACTAGTGCTTCTAATGGTAATGCGGAATCATTTGATTCCATTAAAAGTGATAGGTTAGTTGCACTTACATCGAGATTCTCATTTCCAATTTGCTCTGTACTTTGCTTGGTAGTTGATATGTCCCTGTTGTCTGGATTTCTTGGACAATCTTCAAAAAAATATCCACCTTTTCATCCACATCTGAGCAATATGCCATGATTGGTGGTATTTCATTTGGTTCTATCATGCCAAGCTCTAGCTGAAAATTTTTTGCTTCTGTGCTTGCCAAGTTGTCGGCATCTTCTTTTAAAACACTGAGCATCAAGCTGTAGATTGCTCCATCTTGACCTTTGTACCGTCTTTGGCTTGATTCTCCAATTAGACTGGCTTCTATTATTTGATCTGTTGGATCTTGCAATTCTGGCTCTCGACTGTAGATTTGACCATTGTAATTCATGTAGAATGACCCTGATTGCATATGCACTAATTGGATGCTTTGCTGGCTTCTGCAGATATCTAGATAACTACTTGGGTTGATTTTTTGCACTTCTATCTGCACTTCATCTTTAAACTTGCAATACCTGGCTCCACTGAAGTTTGTGAACATCTGGGAGTCTTCTGAATGTGTCTTTACTCTGATTAATAGGATCTTGGCCCCTGTGCTGCTTTTACTGCTCATTAAGTATCTATGGCCTTTTGAATCTGCATACAAGACTTTGTCTCCATTGTAGCCATATAGCTGCAAAATTTGCTCTGTTACACTTGTGCATGTGTTGCCACTGCTACTAGCTTACTCTGTTGTACTTGAACTCTCGGCTCGTTTTGAGTCCATGTTGATTGGTTTTGTAAAAATTGTCATTTGCCAGATTTTGACGTTGCTAAGCAGAATTTTTGCTGCTCGAATTTGTTAATTGTTTTAGCTAAAGCACTTTTACAGTTGACTGCTCTTCAGACTCACAGAGTTGATTAACTCTAGCTCGACAATGTTAGAATTGATTTGGGCCTTTGAAATGATGAAAATCTAGGCCTTGAATAGCTTAATCTGCAATCCACCGTGATTTGTGCATGTTCATCCAATCGGAAGCTAATTTGCAGCGCAATTACTTGCACTTGTCTTTCTAGCATGCAAAATTCTTGAAATTTGACTGACGCTCCTCAAAACGGCTTTGAGTTGGTCAATTTCAGCTTTTTCAAACTGATCTCTGATTCGCTTTTGTGTTGTTTGCTCGATTTTTCCTATCCACTGTTCTCGATTGGTGCTCGCTTTGCGGTGCACTTCTCTGGTTTTTCTTTTTGGTTCTTGACTTGCTCGTTTTTGTGCTGTTTACTCAGCGTGTGATTTTTTTACTTTTTTGGGTTCTTGTGGTACTTCCTGGCTTTTTTTGGGTCTTTCTAATTTTTTCTGGCTCTTTTGACGACTTTCTTTTTATTTTTTCTAATTATTTGTAAAATTTTGATTTTTTTGTCTTTTTATGATTTTTTACGATTTCTTTTGAAAAAGTTTTAAATTTTTAGGATTTTTTGGATTTTTTAAATTTTCTATGAATTTTCTAAGTTTTACGAAATTCTTGATGGTTTTATGAATTCTGTGATTTTTGTGAATTTTTTTTCTTAGTTTTTGAAATTTTTGGTGATTTTTCTGATCAATTTTAGATTTCTTATGAGTTTTTTGGTATTTTTACTATTTTTGTGTGGAATTTTTTGATTTTTTAAAACAAATTTTCTAGGAGTTTTATATTTTTCGGTAAATTTTTCTATGTGTTTTTCTATTTTTTAAGAAATTTTTTTAAACTCTTTTTTGAATTTAGTTCTTTTTTTTGTAATTCTCTAGATTTTTTTGGATTTTTTATTTAATTTTTGGATATTTTATACTTTTTTATGTCTTTTAATTGTTTTTGTTTTTCAATTGAATTTTTTATTATTTTGATTTTTTTTATAAAAAAATTAAATTGATGACTTACCTGGCTGAGGCTGGCACCAGCCGCTTGCTGGCGGGGCCATTGACAAGCGTTCACTCCGAATGTATGACAGCAGCGCGCCAGCACGCGTGGCATGAGAGGGGGAGTGGAGCAGCAGGCACAGCCGGAGGGTAGATGACGTGGCGGCCTGGCTTGGTGTGTAGCAGGGCGGGACAACGGGACCTGCGGAGCAGTCAACGGCGGTGGGAGAGAGGGTTAAGAGAGAGAGAGAGAGAGAGACGGGCCTGGCAGGCATGCACGTGCAGTACAAGACAGTAGTCCACGGCCTAGCACACGCACTGGAGAGAGAGGAGGCGGGACAGTCGGCACTGGCAGAGCTCGTGGGGAAGAGTTATGAGAGAGAGAGAGAGAGAGAGAGAGAGAGTGGGTAAGAGGGAGAATGCACGCGGGGTTAAGGGAGAGATGGGGGGGAGAGATGAAGGGAACTAATCAGAAAACTAAGGGCAAACTCGAAATTCTCTCGGGTTTTTTGGTCATAGTTTGAAGCTTTTGTCGGTAAGTGCACTAAAACCTGTGAAAAGTTTTCGGTTTTCTTCAAGGCAAACTCAAAATCTAACAGGGATTTTAAGATTTCGGTCGGTTAAAATACACTCGACCCTGGGAAGAGAGAATAAGGGAGAGAGAGAGAGAGAGAGAGAGTGAGTGGATGGCAGTGTGGGTGTGGGTGTGGGTGTGTGTGTGTGTGTGTGATGGGTGGTGTTCACTTGAAAAGAAGAAGAAAGAGAATCTTATTGTCGGCAAAAACAATCGCCAATTGACCGTAAAGATCTAGTCGACAAAAAAATTTGATGCACCGAAAGGCACAGCGTCAAGCTCGAAACCGGCCCTTTTTTATTATTGATTTTTTAATTTTTGAACGTGCAAAAATGCCAAAAATAGGTCGAAAATTAGCTGAAAACGCTAAAATTCACCAGAACATCCAAAAAATTCCCAGAAGATTATAGGAAACTTAAAAAATCACCGTCATTCACAACCAAACATTTCTAATACGCAAAAGCACACCGAAAGTAGCAATTTTTACCGAAAATGCCAAATTTGACAAAATCATCAACCCTGTCCCCGAAAATAGCAAAACGCTCAAAACTCGGCCATGGAGGGCACAAATGCAAACAAAATGATGCCGTAAATACCCACACACAAAATAGCTCGTAAAGATCGCAAAATATCAAAAAATTAACAAGAATTATCAAAAATTACAAAATTATCCGAAAAATACCCAAAACAATTCTACAAATTCTTTACACATTGGGAATTAGTGCAGCCAAATAAAATCACACAAATCACATCAATTCAATTGTCAAAAAATTTATGAATAAAATCAAGATTAGGCAATTAAACCGGTAAAATTACCGACAAAATTAGGTAAAATATTGACGCAATTATATGGTGTAAATCCCTGTTTTGAGCACAAAAATGCAAATTACATCAATCATGCAAATTACACACTTGTTAGGTGCACACACACTAAAAAATTGGCAGTTTTTACCAATCTTTAGGTGCGCACACAAAAGGGTTAAACTTGTTGAATTTGCAATGTGACTTGACAAATCATTATTTGGGCATGAGCACAACACAAATCAATCATAACACACACATTGATTTTTAGGTGCACAAACATGGGCAAAATAGTGCACACACAGCTAAAATTAGCAGAGTCTTACCGAGCACCGAGCAAACTTTACCGAGTGAACACAAAAAGCGAGCAAAATCCAAGAGAAAAAAGAGAGAGAGAGAGAGAGAGAGAGAGAGAGAGAGAGAGAGAGAGTGAGTATGAGAAGAAACTATTTGTTGCCATATCTAAGTCAAGAATAACTTACTCTCAAAATTACTTGAAATGTAAACAAGGCCACAAATACAATAAAGGTCAAAAATTTGAAGAAGTCATTAACAAAACAAGACATTGAACTTACCTATCTCGCGTTGACGTGGTATGGATTAGATCCATGTCCCAAAACGATTATGTGAATCTTTTGTTTGCTTTACAATTCTTCAAATAACTAGTTTTTTGCACTTAACACTCCCGTGCCACTGAGGCAATGTCCATGTGATGCAAAGTTCCTTTTTGCAAGCTCAACAGATTGCATGTTTTTCATTCTTATTCCTTCCACGCATATGCAGCAGTACTGAGTAGGGCCAAGTCCCAGACGAGGCTTATTTTGCCTCTCTACTCCAAAGGCACTACTAATTTTGTTTGTTTAATTGATGAGTTCATCAGTGAAGACACTTTCGTTAAACTATACACTTCTATTCTAAATTTGAACATTGGGTCCAATGTGTGGGAAAAACGTGTCTTAGCTTATTATGCCCCCTCTTTGGAATTTGAAAATGCTGGTTGAGAGCATGGAGAAAAGGACATACACCATCTGTAATTAGCAAAAAATAGTGTAAACTTTTTGAAATCATGCCAAAACCTCTTAAATTTTCTCCTTGGAAAGAAGGTAAGGGACTAATGCACGTTTCCTAATACAGTAGCGTGAAGGTTACTATAGATCTATTATTATAATCCACTAGAATCTCACGAGATCCCTTTGCTTCTCACCTTTTGATGTAGTTTTCAAAAAACTCTGTGGAGTGTTGGGTGTTGGATAATTACACTTAATTACACCAAGCTAACCATTTGACTATGTTTGCATGCCAAACATTCCACTTCTTTAATTAAGAATAACAAGCCGGCCTAGTTGGACAGGTCGTAGGACTCCTGTTGCTCGCACTTTTTGCACGCATCCTCACCATGCATCGTTGGCACCCCCATCTTCCTCGTCATCGCTCGCGTCTCCTCCTATCGTCCTTCATCTGGATGAAACGGGGCCCCTTGTGTTTGGTCTTATACTGTGATTGGAGGTCATTGCCTTCCTCGCTCGCCGATGACTTGCATCCGGCTCAATGGCCATTCAAGTGGCCTGCAATGCCGCTCGCTTCCTTGACACAAGCACGCGAATAGTTGCCGACTCGCCGAGGAGATATTCTGCAAAGATTTCCATTAATCGAAATTTTTGAACATCGTTAGCACATACTCGTTTCAATGCTTAATTTCACTAATTTTTGTAATACAAATTATTAATTTTAATAAAGCTAAGAGATCACGTTTTTTGCCTTTTACGCTCCCGCGTCGACGTAGTACTAGTTAAGGGCACGTCCCGGGGTTATAGGGGCAAGCACATTGCACTATTATTTTTTATAAACCTATAAGTGATCAGGTTTTCGTTTTCTGCCCTTCACCCTCCCGCGTCGACGCGGTACTAGTTAGGGGCACGTCCCAGCGTTATAGGTGCAAGCACATTGCAGTATTGATTTTGATAAACTAAGAAATCAGGTTTTCGTTTTCTGTCCTTTACCCTCCCACGCCAACGCGGTACTAGCTAGGGGCACGTCCTGGCTTTATAGGGGCAAGCACACTACATTTCCAATGCCAAAATCAGGGCTACCATCACGAAAGTAAGCTCTACCCTGGTTCTACCTAGGCGTTGTCTGGTCAAAACATACAAGTGATAGCTCTACCCCGGTTCTACCTACGCGCTGTCTGATCAAAACATACAAGTGATCTTGCGAGCTGACATTAAGGGCCAGAGGCAGGAGCTGCTGAGAGCGGATTTTTTGAGATGGGGCTCAACTCAAGGCTCCCACCAGACAACCACTCCGTGAGACCCTACACACACATATTTCTTAGGGGCACCACCCTCTTTTATGGAGAAAGAAGGAAACCAAAACAAACCATATGCAACACACACACACACTCACACCTTCCTTATGTGCTTCAACACAAAATGCCCTTCAACCATTCAACACACACTCCTTAAGCAATCCCTTTGAACACTGCACAAACTCACATGCAAAGATTGACCTTCACCATATTAGTGCTCATATACTTCTAAGAAAAGAAATCACAAAACCTCAAAACTCAAACACCATAATGCACAAATACTTGACTACTCCTTTCCTTTCCCAAAAGAAGAGACTACTTACACACATAAGGCGGCATGCATAGAGAGCTCTTCTCCATCTATGCAGCCCCAAGACTTACTTACACACAACATAAGGAGAGAAGCCAAGCAAATAGACACCATGGTGCAAAAAAAACTTTCTCAACAAACAAGCAACCCAATGAGCACAAAATATGAGAAGCTGTCAAGATAGGCTTACCAATTTTACATGCGTTTAGAGCAAAAGTGTGACGACGACACCCCAATTGCAACAATTTGTTGATCAAACCATGAGATAGATCATTGAACTTGATATCCTTGCTCTCATATAGAATCTACAATCCTTATTTAGGGATGAGTATGATAAGAGAAATGTTTGCAAGAGAATGGTAGCAATAGCATATTGATGCTCTCTCTATGGTGCCGCTTATGATAGCGAGCTTAGGAAATGGATAGGGAGACAAGAGGAGAGAGAGATTAGGGCTTCCCTAACCTTAGAGGAGCTTATTTGCAGCAATGGAGTAGGTGTGTGTATTTTTGTGCTTGCCAAAGGGCCTTTTTATAGTTGTACAAGACCTTGGGTTAGGTTAAACTTGACTAGGGTAGGTAATTAACCATAGTTAGGTTCCCTTTTGACCATTCCTTCAATTATGCAAATAAGGGACTTATTCTTTCATTAAAAATAGCCTTTTAGGTCGTGGAGGCTCCGTAAGGGTTGATAATGTATGTGGGCCCCACCATGATGTCCCTCCAGTGGCTCCTGCAGAGTGTCCCCATCTTGTTTGTTGTGTCTCTGGAAGCATCTTGAGCCGACCCCTCCACATGCAAGTGGTTTTTAACTCCCCATTGGTATTTTAGAATTTTGAAGAAGTCAAGAAAACTTTTCACCTTTGTGGTTTACCTGATTGTAACTTTGACCTGCAGTAACAGTGTCCCCAGCACCTTGTTTTCACCATAACTTTCAGCCTGTAACTCAGAATTGGGTGCTGTAAAAGGAAAAGTTGACCTTCTCAAAGTGTTTAAGCTGATTTTGGAGTGTTCCTCAAGTATACCCATGAGCTAAGGCGTTCAAGATGAATCCAAAACACCTTTTGAACAAAGTCTCCTTGTAGGGGGCCCTTTAGCATGCATCCAAGGTGTAGCATGCTTTTTCAAAAGAGAATCCACCTTAAACAAATGAGGTAGGCTCCAATAAAGTTTGATTTATTGGGGATATACATTATATTTAAGATTTGTTGACCAACACAAGTATATGATCCAAGACTTGGGTCACATAGTGGTGGGGAAGGGAAGGCCTACAAGGTTAACCCTACCCTTGAGAGAAGATGGGTAAGATAAGTACCCATAAATTATTTATTTACAAATTATGGGATGTAGATAGCTATTTAAATTAGTAAAGGTAATTAGTTAAAAGAATATACAGTAAAAAACTAGGAGAGTAGAATTATGTTTACTATTTACATTTAGCATGAAGAGAGACATATGATGTAAATGCATAAAGATCTGAGAAGGGTAAGGTGTTTGTATGGAAAAAGGCTATTACGGAAAGAGAGAATGAACACTAGGTTAAAACTTTGATAAAAAATATATACATTTGAGTAGAAATGTAGTGCAAATGCACGGTTACCATTTAACGCTACTCATATTAGCCCTCCCCCTTCATCTAGGATCATTCATGCTCCTAGATGAAACAAAAGAGTTTTTTCTTTCTTCTTCTTCCTTTTTTTTTCTTTTCTTTCTTTTTTTCTTTTTTTTTTTCTAAAAAAAGGAGGAGTGATATACACTCTTTTACTCCATTAGACCTGCTTTTCATTACCTCAATCCCATAAATCGGAGATGGGAGGGTTTCCTTGGGTGTGTTGAGATTCCAAGGCTGGTTCTTCTTTGCACATCAAAGCTTTAAAAATAGGTGGAGCATTTGCCAAGCCGAAGGGAGCCATGCCAATTTGGAGCTTAGACGATGTAGGTAGATGACTTCCTATCAACGGATTGATACGTTGAAAGTAGGGCTTTAATTTCCATCCATTGACTCTGGTCTTGTGGAGTTTTCTTGATAAATCTGCTAATCTGTAACTACCATTCCCAAACTTTGTTTTTATCATGAAAGGTCCCTCCCATCTTTGCAAAAACTTTTTGTCAAGTCGAGTATCAAGTCGGTTATCATAGCGAAGAACCAACATACCTTCCTTCAATCCTTTCCCCTTGAGCTTCTTGTTGATTTTGTCCCTTTGGCTTGTGGCTTGGGCAATGTAATAGTCGATGGACTCTTCTCTATCAAGCTCAAGTCGTTGAAGATCTAAAATTCTTTCCTGCAAAGCTTCTTTTGGCCTCTTTGCTCCCCGTGAGAGAATGTGTAGGCTTGCAATCTCCACCTCAATAGGAAGGAGTGCCTCCTGTCCATATACCAAATGAAAAGGAGTGAATTGAGTGGATACCTTGAAAGATGTTCTGTATGCCCATAGAGCTGCGGTCAAATGACGATCCCAGTCGTTTGGTCGATCTGTAACCTGCTTAGAAATGATCTTACATATCATTCCATTCACCTTTTCAACCAACCCATTGCACTGAGGGTAGTAAGGTGTAGAATGCAAATGTTTGACTTTTAACTTTGCCGAAAGATTATCTAGGAGCTCTGCTCTAAACCCTGGACCACGATCTGACAAAATCTCTAATGGTGTGCCGAATCTACTGGATATGTGATCAAAGATAAATTTTGATACCTCCTCGGCTGTAATTCGTGTTGTACTTGCTACCTCCGCCCATCGTGTCATGTAATCTACTCCCACAATGATGAAGACCTTCCCGGTAGATGTGCGAGGTAAGGGGCCTATTGCATCCACACCCCACTTCTCAAAAGGACCATACGAAATTATTGGAACTCGAGGTTCGTAAGTGAGTCGTCGATTTCCAGCAATCTGACAACCTTTGCACGACTTACACCAATGCTGGACATCACGGTGTAGACTTGGCCAAACAAACCCTGCTTGTAAAATCTTCCTGTTTGTAATATCATGAGAAAAATGACCCCCACAGACATCATCATGGCATGAAAAGAGGATTCTCTCTATTTCTTGAACAGAGGGCACCCTTCTTAGCACCAAATCTTTCCCTTTATGATACAGATCATCTCCTATGAGTTGGTAAGGAGTTGCCTTTTTTACCAATCTATGCCTTTGCACTTTATCCAAGTGTTTAGGGCACTCACCAGTTTGGAGGAAAAATATGATGTCCTTCAATTCCTCTTGGCTTTGGTACTTTGGTTCGTAGAGCTTCACACCTCCCACCATGATCTGAAGTTTCTCATTGGCGAGATAATCTGCTTCCTTGTTGAGGGTTCTCACAACATGCTGTACCTGTGTAGCTTCAAATTTCTTTATCAAAGCCTTCACCTGTCTAAGCCACTCCACTAGAGTAGGGTTCTTGCACTTCCATATCCCTTGGATTTGCCTAATAACTAGTAAGGAATCACCTCTTATTATAATTCTTTCGATGCCAAGTTTTCTGCATTCTTCAAGCCCCAACTTTAAGGTGACATACTCAGCCTCATTATTAGAATGAACATTTTCCAAGGTGATACCTTTCTTAGCAAGAACTTCCCTTTGTGGACTTAGAATAAGAACCCCCCCTGCTGCCTGATCGTGTTGTCGTCGGTAAGCTCCATCAAAGCACAAAATGTGTGCATTGTCCATCTCCTCCTCATTATTTTGTGGTGTAGCTTTGTCTCCTGCCTTTGGTGACTCTTTCCTTTCTCTCACTTTGTATGTGAGAATGTCTGCAAGACTTGCCCTTGTGCTATCTTCCACAAGAAAAGTGTATTCGAACTCTTGAAGTTCTAGAACCCATTTGGCTATCCTAGATGAGAGGCTCATGTGTTGCACAACATATGGTAAATTGTTTTCCATGGTGAGAATGACAAATGGTGCAGGTAAGAGATATGATCGGAACTTTCTTACCGCAAACATAATTGTGAATACCACCTTCTCCCTATCGGTGTATCCCTTCTCTGCAGCGGTCATGACTTTGCTTGCAAAGTATACTGGCCTCATGTAGCATGTTTTTGGGTCTTTTTGCATGAGAACTACACCGATGGCCTCCATTCCTACACTTGGCGTGATGTAATATGTATCCTTTGGATTTGGTGGCATTATTGTTGGAAGAGAGTTGAGAATACCCTTTACTTCAATAAAGCATAATTCGTGTTCCTCTCTCCATTCAAATGTGGGTTTGTTTGCTAGCTTGTGCAAAGGTGCAATAGCTTCCGCTAGAAGGTGAATGAAACGAGACATGTACCTTACTTTGTGGTTGAAAGTCATGAGCTCCTTGGTTGTCGTTGGTGGTTGTAGTGACAAGAGAGCATTTACTTTTGATGGATCCACTTGAATTCCTTGCAAAGAAACCACATGACCTAGCAATACCACTTGTGACTCTGCAATGTGACACTTCTCAGGATTAAGCTGTCCCCCAAATTGATGAAGCCTCCTAAGCCCCTCCTCAACTTTTTGGCAATGAAGTCTTTGGCTACTATAGATACAGAAGTCATCCATAAAAACCCTAATTGACTTTCCAAAGAAGGGCTGAAAGACAAGAGTTGTAAACCTTATAAAGGTACTAGGAGCATTTGTGAGCCCAAATGGCATCACTCTATAGGCAAAGCAACCCCAAGGTGGGATGAAAGTGGTTTTTAACTGATCTTCTTCTGCTATTCTGATTTGAAAATACCATGAATACCCATCACACACTGTGTAACATTCATAGCCGGCTACTTCATTTAAGATTTCATCTTGGAAAGGAAGAGGAAAATGATCCCTCTTTGTTGCAGCATTGAGCGGTTTGTAGTCAACACAGACCCTCCATTTTCCGTTCTTTTTAGGGGTTACTACAATTGGGGACACCCACTCAGAGTTAGACACAGGGTAAATGAAACCAGCTTTGAGGAGTCGGTTAACCTCTGTCAAAAGTGCCTCTTGTTGTATTTTTCCTAGGTGCCTTAGCTTTTGAGCCACAGTTTTAGTACCTAGTTTTAATTCTATGCCATGCTCTATAACATCCACACCTCTAATTTGTGAGTAATCAGTGATAAACAAATTGGGATACCTCTTGAGCATATCGATGTAGGACCGCTTCTCCTCAGGGGTAAGATCTTTTGCAAGCATCCTCTCAAAGTCTTCAAAGTGCTTGTGGTCACCTTTGTCATCCTTTGTTTGCTCCTTTGTTGGGTCAACCTCTATTGATGGGGTTTTTGATGTGTTGAAGATGATTCCCATTACCTCCAAAGATGATTCTTCTTCGCTATTGGATGTAGTGGTTGAACTTTCCTCGTCGCTTGAGCCAAAACTCTCTTCACTTTCTTCATCAGCCGTGGTCTCATAGTTGATGTCGAGCTACTTTCCTTCATGCCAATCGTATACTACATGTTGCCCCTTTTTGAGAATCAATTGTCCTCGTCCCCATTTTTGATTTGCATTTACAGCGATGAGCCAAGGCCTCCCTAGGATGATGGGATAGCCCTCCCCCTTGGCTGGCATAACATACATGTCCACACGTGCATCTATATTACATACAGAAACTTTTACATTCTCGATGATCCCTAGGCACTTCACACTTGCATTGTTGGCCAGCCTAGCTTGACAATTAGAGGATTTAGTGATTTCAAGCCCTAGTCTATTCATGGCTCTTTCCGTGATCACACACATTTGTGCTCCACCATCAACGTACACGTTGGATACCTTCCTACCCCTTACATAAGCATCTACAATAGGTTCCACATCTTGTTGTGGCTTTGAAGTCAATGCCTTTACTGTCACCTTTTCTTTCTTTCTTGGGAGTCTTGTGCTTACAAGTTTGGACCAGTGCATTCTCACCTTGGGTGATAGATGTAGGAGTTGAGGCCAAGAAATATTGGGCTTTTGAGTTTGCAAATCTTCTAAGATGTTGTAGGGTTCCATATTCTTTCCTAATGGAAAATCGTTGATGCCGATCTCCCTTCACCTTGACCTCTGCTTCTTGCCTCCTTCCTCCTTCTTTGACTTTTTCTTCCTCTCCTTCCTTGTAGGTTCTGACTCTTCATTCCTTGTGTCTTAATCCTTGTTGTGTGCTCTTGTGCGCTTTTCTGTTGGCATAACATCAAAATGTATAGGGCTCACCTCTATCTCCTCTTCTAGCTTTATGACATTTACTCCCCTCTCTTCCTCCACTGGTGGGACATGAGGGATGTTTGCCACTGGAGGTGGTGGTGGTCGACGAAGAATTTGCGGGGCTTGAGCATGCTCTTGCTGCACCATGAGCGGAGGGGGTCTAGGAGGGTATATGTCCCCTGGAAGCCTTCGAGGGTGAGGGCAATTATACATGCCATGACCAACTTTGTTGCAATTCCAGCATCTCAACTCTTGTGCTTGACGTCGTTGATTGCGATTCCCTTCTCTTGGTTGTCGTTGTTGGGGTAGGCCCTGCACTAGATTCAATGTGAGACTCTCTAGTTGTTGAGTTAATCTTTGCAAGATCTCTTGTTGTGATCCTTCCCCTATTTGTGAAGTTTGGGCAAGAGAGCCCCTAACTTGTGCTCCCATGCTTGGTGAAGAATCCCTCTCAATGACTTCATTTAGGTCCCTTGTTCTATGTGCTTGAAAATTTAACTTCTTGAATTTGACCATGGCCACCTCACGTGCTTCCTCAAATGTTGATGGGAATTTTAACTCTACCTTGGTCTTCAAAATTGGATACAAGCCAGCCATGAACCTAACTTTCTTTAGAAAGTTTGGTGCACCACCTTGGTTTTGTAAGGTAGCCTCCCATCTATCCCATAGGTTAAGGAAAACGGCCTCATAAGATGGGTAGTCTTCAAGGAATACCTATTTATGTTGAAGTAGACAATTCCAAAGACCCTCTGGAGTATCTCCTTGCCCAAATTTGGCAAGAAAAATTGCACGTAGCCTCTCCCAATTGGTTTTGTTTTGAGGTTGCAAGGCCTCGTACCATGCCTTAGCCTCCCCTTTGAGAACGAGTGGAAAAGCACGCAGCTTTACCTCTTCTTGATCCCTCCCAGAGATGAGGTGTGCCATCTCCAAATTATCCAGAAATTCTTGTGCATCCTCACCATTTTTAGAATGAAAGGTAGGAAAAGTGCTTGACATTTTTACAATACAAGGAGGCTTGTGTACCACAAAGTTTTGACTACGATGAGTGATCACATCAAAATGAAAATGTATACATCAAGTGTTAGTTCATAATTTATCATAGGCAAAATAAAAGGGTTGATTGAGGCATTAATTTCATTAAGGCGAGTGGGTCCAAAAATTCTCCTAATGGTTGCTTGAAATCTAAATTTTGTAGCAATTATGATGTGCACAGATTGACGAGCTATGGGTGTAAAAGGAGAAGGGGCTCCAGGTTGGTTCATGTGACAATGTGTTCTCCTTTTTCTTTCTCTTGGAAAAAGTTTCCTTTGAGTGGATCGCTATCTAAGCGCCTCTTGTCCCTGCCTCAAAACAAAATAAAAACATGGACATCAAATGAATCATCATAATTAATGAATGGAAGAATGATGGGATTTGGAGATGCCAAGATTTCACCAAGTCTTTCTGCTCCAAACATAAAAACAATGCGTTGTTGGTAAAAAAAATTGCGATCTACACAAATGTTAATTCTGATGCGTTGTGAAAAATGAAAAGCATATGGTGCAACTCTATTGTTCATGAGGAGAATAGAAGGCAATTAGGAAAGCTCCTCCGTGGGGGCACCACTTTTATGAGAGCGGATTTTTTGAGATGGGGCTCAACTCAAGGCTCCCACCAGACAACCACTCCGTGAGACCCTACACACGCATATTTCTTAGGGGCACCACCCTCTTTTATGGAGAAAGAAGGAAACCAAAACAAACCATATGCAACACACACACACACACACACACACACACTCACACCTTCCTTATGTGCTTCAACACAAAATGCCCTTCAACCATTCAACACACACTGCTTAAGCAATCCCTTTGAACACTGCACAAACTCACATGCAAAGATTGACCTTCACCATATTAGTGCTCATATACTTCTAAGAAAAGAAATCACAAAACCTCAAAACTCAAAACACCATAATGCACAAATACTTGACTACTCCTTTCCTTTCCCAAAAGAAGAGACTACTTACACACATTAGGCGGCAAGCATAGAGAGCTCTTCTCCATCTATGCAGCCCCAAGACTTACTTACACACAACATAAGGAGAGAAGCCAAGCAAATAGACACCATGGTGCAAAAAAAACTTTCTCAACAAACAAGCAACCCAATGAGCACAAAATATGAGAAGCTGTCAAGATAGGCTTACCAATTTTACATGCGTTTAGAGCAAAAGTGTGACGACGACACCCCAATTGCAACAATTTGTTGATCAAACCATGAGATAGATCATTGAACTTGATATCCTTGTTCTCATATAGAATCTACAATCCTTATTTAGCGATGAGTATGATAAGAGAAATGTTTGCAAGAGAATGGTAGCAATAGCATATTGATGCTCTCTCTATGGTGCCGCTTATGATAGCGAGCTTAGGAAATGGATAGGGAGACAAGAGGAGAGAGAGATTAGGGCTTCCCTAACCTTAGAGGAGCTTATTTGCAGCAATGGAGTAGGTGTGTGTATTTTTTTGCTTGCCAAAGGGCCTTTTTATAGTTGTACAAGACCTTGGGTTAGGTTAAACTTGACTAGGGTAGGTAATTAACCATAGTTAGGTTCCCTTTTGACCATTCCTTCAATTATGCAAATAAGGGACTTATTTTTTCATTAAAAATAGCCTTTTAGGTCGTGGAGGCTCCCTAAGGGTTGATAATGTATGTGGGCCCCACCATGATGTCCCTCCAGTGGCTCCTGCAGAGTGTCCCCATCTTGTTTGTTGTGTCTCTGGAAGCATCTTGAGCCGACCCCTCCACATGCAAGTGGTTTTTAACTCCCCATTGGTATTTTAGAATGTTGAAGAAGTCAAGAAAACTTTTCACCTTTGTGGTTTACCTGATTGTAACTTTGACCTGCAGTAACAGTGTCCGCAGCACCTTGTTTTCACCATAACTTTCAGCCTGTAACTCAGAATTGGGTGCTGTAAAAGGAAAAGTTGACCTTCTCAAAGTGTTTAAGCTGATTTTGGAGTGTTCCTCAAGTATACCCACGAGCTAAGGCGTTCAAGATGCATCCAAAACACCTTTTGAACAAAGTCTCCTTGTAGGGGGCCCTTTAGCATGCATCCAAGGTGTAGCATGCTTTTTCAAAAGAGAATCCACCTTAAACAAATGAGGTAGGCTCCAATAAAGTTTGATTTATTGGGGATATACATTATATTTAAGATTTTTTGACCAACACAAGTAAATGATCCAAGACTTGGGTCACATAGTGGTGGGGAAGGGAAGGCCTACAAGGTTAACCCTACCCTTGAGAGAAGATGGGTAAGATAAGTACCCATAAATTATTTATTTACAAATTATGGGATGTAGATAGCTATTTAAATTAGTAAAGGTAATTAGTTAAAAGAATATACAGTAAAAAACTAGGAGAGTAGAATTATGTTTACTATTTACATTTAGCATGAAGAGAGACATATGATGTAAATGCATAAAGATCTGAGAAGGGTAAGGTGTTTGTATGGAAAAAGGCTATTACGGAAAGAGAGAATGAACACTAGGTTAAAACTTTGATAAAAAATATATACATTTGAGTAGAAATGTAGTGCAAATGCACGGTTACCATTGAACGCTACTCACTGTGAATTATCACCAGAGACAGGATTAAAATGTTCACGTCCTGGCCAGCTCATAAGCAGTGGCAGTAATAATATACCTGCTATGGGCGTTGAGGAATTAATGCCTCCTTTATTGGCCCGCTGATCAGGCGGACGGAGGGCCACGCAGTTAGCCCGCACTAACGCGGTATGGACTAGGGTCATGTCCATGTGAGATTAACGACACGGAGCGCGTACCTTAATCTCGGAAGATATTAGCGTCATCCCTGCTTCAGCTTCCTAAAGAGACAAAATGAGAGATACTGAGAGAGAGGGAGATGGCAATGGCCACTGCTGTGCCGACTGCTTTTCATAGGTTCTCGCCACACTGTGAGGAGCAGCTACATCAGCACTGTAGCCCTCCTGGAAGCAAAATCTTTTGTGTGTCATCACTAGATAGTATAGCCTCAGCTCATTCTCTTTTTGTTTTTCTCTCGCACCCGTTGTCCCTCTCTCTCTCTCTCACTCACTCAAAGTTGGGCCGAGCAGAGGCGAATGTTGTTTGGACTCCTTTGGAGTAAGAAGGCTAGACCCCATGGATTCTAGCTCAAGCTACCGACTAACTGCCCGCCACAGATGATCTGGCACGCTCAAAATCTAGCTGTCAGTTGCCCGGACGGACACTTTCCCTTCAGAGTGATCAGTGTTTGGGAAAAAACATTTGTTAAACCTTACACAATTCCTTCCATGGGTTTTCGAATAGAAAATTTGAAAAATCGATCTGATTTTTCTCCTGCTCTCACGTGGCATTTTTGAATTTCAAAGCTTCACGAATGTAAGCTGATACGCTTTTCCCGAACAGTGCCAAGGGTCCCTTGTTCAGAGTAACTCTAGCAATGTCCTTCCTGATTGCAGACTGGGGTGCAGCTCCTTCATCTCCACTATGCCTGTTGCTCCACTGTGAATAGCCCTTCCCTCTTAATTAGCGGAGACTCTAGCTATGTGATTGGTGCTCGCTTGGTCAGGACGAGTCCTTGATTTGTGCCTCCAAATCCCTCGCACTTCAGCAGTAGTAGAAAGCTCTGTCATACAAGTCTTCAGCTCTCTCTCTCTCTCTCTCTCTCTCTCTCTCTCTATATATATATATATATATATATATATATATATATATGAGAGAGAGAGAGACTTTAAAGAACCTTTAATTTATTTTATTACCCTGAATGTTTAAGAGCCGAGTCTCACAAAATACTAGTGGCATTACTGGTTTTTTGTTTTTTGGGACGAAGGTAGAAATGTATTAAAGTATAGTAGAGATGAAATACAAAGCACTGAGGTCCCACAGGTAGCGGGTGGGACATCTCCAAGTCCATGAGAAATGTTACAACAATTGAAACATTCTATATCTGGTAAAATGGTAAAATTTAGGGACAATGGTACTACACTGCTTCCATCTGGTAACCTTTGATGCAAGATACATTGAAATATTCAGAGAGAGCATCTTGTGCTTTTCTACATAGCCTCAGAGCAGATTGTTTAATCTCAAACATAAGGATCCAACTAGGGCATGATGAGGAATGTTTGAAATACAAAGGCATTTCTTTGCATCCAAGTAAACCATACTGTAAGACCTCTCTAGATATTCCTCTATTGATATGAGATCCTGGTATTCCAGAGCTTGAAGGTTGAGTTGACTGGTTGCTTCTTGAACAATCCTTATTACATCTGCATTGCATCTACAACTGAACCATAGGTGAGCACAATCTTCTATGGTTCCGGAGCATCTGGTGAATAGCCCATCACTAACACCTATTTTGCGAGCTTTATTTCCACTCCAAATACCCTGATGCATGATGAGAACAAAAGAAAGGAGACAATTCCTGTAGTCTTAGAAATCTTGCAAATACCATGCATTTTATGAGGATTAGCCGACTCTTTAGAAGACTAATGAATGAGAAACATTGAGAATGCAAAAACAAAATTGAAGGTCCTGACTCCTTTTTTAAAGGAAGGGAAGATTGTGCAACCAAGGGGTTTTAAATTTCAACAAGTATCATGTCCATGTGACAAGAATTTTACACTTCAAATCTCACTAAATGTCTTGATCGTATGCAAGAGTTAGCTCTAAGATAAGACATGGTTTTCTTCATGTGCCTAGTCCTTTCCGTGCTAAATTCAGAGATGGAAAGTATGTAAGATGGAGGTCAAAATTAACCAAAGACTTCAATGAGAGGATAGCATTGGGATGAAACACACAGGCATAGCCAGTGAGAGAGGTTATATTGGAGCCTAATGCGTTGCATGTTTTTCATGTTAGCACTCCTGGCTCCATTCAAAAGGGGGTGATGAATGATGTGACCATTGAAGACTTTCCTTGATGTACTTAAGAGGATTTTCAAAAAAGAGACAACCAACATCTCTCATATGTGCCATGTACTTTGTGTATTTTCATGTCCTTGGGTTGGACTCTATAGCTCATGAGTTTGTGCATCAGGCTGTACTAACAAAAGTGGATTTTTTCTAGGGATTGGGTGGGGTCATAGTTTTAGGGATTGGGTGCTTGGAGTTTTGATAGCTCATGTTACTTAATCAAATATGAATTTATAATATAGCAACAATCACCTTCATGCATTGGATTTTTCAATCCTCTATGGATTGAGCATTTTGTTGGATTGCCTGCACTTAAGATTATGACTGGTCTTAATCAAAAAAGCAATTTGTGTTACAACTCTCTTTACTTTTGCTCGAAAAAGTTACATGCTCGTTTTTTTTTGCTCTGTGTATGGATTTCCTCAAATTAGCGTACACACACTCAATTAGAATGCACACACACTTGATTTTAGTGCACACACACTTGAAATTGACCATCCAAACATGCAATTAACTCAATTAGGCACCCAATGAGCAATCCACAATCACCAATTAGCAATTGAAACTTGTCAAATTCATGTGCCACCAATTCTTAAAAATTTCGGCATTACGACGACGTGAAAATGAATAATCGCAAAATTTTCAATCCATAACATCAACATTGCATTGCATCAACATAGCATAGCATTACATTGCATCATGGTGGGATCTCTACACAATTCTACACATAGATTCTAGGGAGGTTAAGAATACCACCTTAATTACCTTTCCATTGAAGATCAATTGAATGGTCGAATGCTCTAATCCTTCATAGCACATTAGTAAATTAGCAAAAGTTAGTCAAATTAGCAAGGGGTTAGTGTGAAATTAGAGTGTGTAAACACACAATTCGCAAGATATGGTAACACATTAGGGAATTATGAACACATTGCTTCATGCACACACATTCAAAATCCACAAAAACATAAACACACAAGTGAAATTAGTAGTGAAATTAGTGAGGGAACACAGTCGATTATGCCACAATTACACTAGCATAGGCCATCGTCCCCGATAGAGGTGCCAAATTTTGGGGGACTCCATCGTTGCAATAGCTTCAATTACAAACAAAATTATCAATCTGGAGGGATGAGCTACCCGGCTAGGGCATGGAAACACTCACATGGTTATTGAGTTAATCGTGGCAACAGAAATGGTTAACTCTATGAGGTGAGATTCTCGGCCTATGGAGGAGCTAAGCCGCAATGAAGGGCAATCTCCATATACACTTCTCTTCACCTCTAATCAACCAAAATACACACTATGATTGCAAGACGCACACAACACTAATCCTATCATGCAACACACTAATCGCAAGCACACACACATAGATCTATCGAGCACCACACTTCAATCAAACCTACATGCACACACAAGAAAAAGAGGACAATCACACAAGATTAGAGAGGGATTAACCACTAATTAGTTAAGATCTAGATAGTCTAAGCATCATAGGCAGTCATAAGAAGTATGAGAGAGGCATAGTGAAAGGGAGTGAATCATTTATTAGTGTTAATCAAGTCTCATGAGTAAGGAGAATCTCACGGACTCCATAGCCACACACCTCAAGAGCTCTCACCAAAGAGTGCTCTCAACAAATGAGCTTGAGAACCCTAACTTCTTTTACACACTGCCTTATATACCTAGGGCAATGTCCGGGCACCCAAGGCCTTTAGGGCTTCACCACTTACTGAATCTGCAACCTAGGCACACTATCTGACATGTTCTTTACATCTTGGAACTCCCATTGAGCCCGTAATACATTAAAGTATTACAATGGCTTGAAATAAATTGGAAAGTTACGATACATGACAATTTTGGGAAAACGTGAAAAATGTGTAACTCCAATCTTTACTGCTTCTTTGTATTGATCTTCGATATGCATCCATACGTCTTCGGTCTTTAGCAGCTTCTGTTAACTGACATTGACTCATTTAACAACATTGTAGGTGGCTTCGACAATTTGGTCACATCTGCAACAAGGGTTGAAAAAGACTTGGTATGATCCGGTCAAAATCTGGGAGCAACCATAGATTTGAATTAGAGGCAAAGTCAGATAGTGGGTCTGGAACTGATGAAGATAGTGATTCTGAGGTGTCATCTGATAGTGAGGCTGAAAGTAGTAAAGGAAAATAGAAGAAGAAGAAGTAGGGTGGTAAGAAGAAAAAGGATAAAAAAGACAGAAGAATATTTGATTAGTCAGTTAAAGAAAATCGGATATTCTGTTGTAGCTCCAAAGGAAAAGAAATTATGTCAGATTTGTGAAAGGGAAGGCCATAACACAGCCCAATTTGGTACAACCCCAATAATAGGACTAGATCAACTCCACAAGCATGCAAAGGGAGAAATGATGCTAAAACAAATCAAATAGCTCCATTTAGAGGGAGGCCACCATTTCAGAGACCTCCTAGACCTCCAAGACCACCTTGGAGAAATCAGGATAATAATCAGAGAAGACCACCAAGCATCATGCCATGTGTGTATTATTCAGCACCAGATCATTACGGTTGGTCTAAATTGTGCTTTGTGGGTCAAGCATAGAGAGGAGAGAGGGATGCCAGTTGTACCCTTCAACCAAGACAATCAATAGGCTAACCCACAGTAGGAGCACCAACATCAACCACTATCTCAATCAAATGTCATCATAAGTGATATTGATGAGCAACAAACATCAGATGGGTTCCTTGGTAAGAATATGAAGTCTCCATATCACGAGCATTATGATGAATGGGCTTGTGATTGTAATCGGTGTGGGGAGGACCAGGAGAGAGACGCCATGGCTATTACAAGGTCCAAGGCTAAAGGTCCCATTGATTGGAAGGAACAAAAAGGAATCACAAACCAAGTTCAGAAACACTTGCCGCGAAGGACCAAAAGAATCAGAATATGGAGGATAGTACTTCATATGTTCAGGGGGATCAATTGCAATAGCACTATGAGAGACCCTTGATTAAAAAAGATGACAAAGATTGTTTTGAAGCATTAATAAACTCTCCACTGTAGATCTCTTTGGATCAGTTATTATGTATGGTTCCAGCCTTCAAAGAAAAATTTTTGAATAGATTTCTATCAAGGGATTATCAAATTCAAACAAATAGCATACTTGAAATAGTAGTGAACAAAGTTGATCCATCAGATGTTGACTTTGTAGTGCATGTTATAAAAGTGGTATTTCATAGCACTTTGTTTGATGAAGTATTATTGGATGGAGGATCTGGGGTCAACATTCTGGCTAAGTCGGTGTAGTATAAAATAAAGCTGGGGGAATTGCAGCCAACACCATTTCAGGTGAAGATGGTGAGGGCGAGCTTTTTGAAATGGGGCCTCTAAACCCAAACCAATGGGCCTACCCTCACAAAATGTTCATAAAGAGGTACTTGGGGCACCACCTTCTTTTGGGAGTGGAGAAGGAAACCAATCAAAATAACACTTGCACTCACCCACTCAAGCAACACACTTTGAAAACCCCCTTACTCTATATACACTTTGGACACTTGAACACCATCAACGATTATGCAACCCAATGTCATGCATCAAATGAAATATGCAATTTGTGGAATAGCATTCACCTTCTCCCCATAAGAATACCCATAATACATCCAAACTCCTCCTCTCTCAAGCACTCATCAAAAAAATCATGCGCACAAGACTTGCCTCTCAAACACACAAGAGAATCACTTACATCAAACTAACGCACTTTGCATAGAGAGCTCATCTCCATCTATGCAATGACGTGACACAAATAAAAATCACAATGAGAGGTAGCCACATGCATATGTAATGAAGCAAAAGAGAGTTGGAGTGAGAAATTTTTTTAGACCAATTGAATAAGTGTGGAGAAACAAACCAATGGTAAATTGAGAATAGAACACTTACTTGATTTCTCGCACACCTTTTAAGGGGAGGACAGACGCTCGCTAACCATCACGAATTGCGACACTTGAAAGTTTTGAAGATGATTTAATGATCATTAACATAACCATGAGAGAGATCATGATGTATTTACAAGTTATTGAGGTGCTACAAATGATTTATTGGGTTGATGGAGTAAGAGATTGTAGAATAGAAAGAGTGGAGGATAGAGTTGCACTTCCTCCAAAGAGGAGGGTTAGGAGGGAGGATGTGAAAGAGGGAGAGTTGGGGTTTTCTCTACTATTGATCAAGAAACAACATGAAGTTGAAAATATAGGTGTGTATCCTTGAGTCTCTCCAAGGGGGGCTATTTATAGTTGTGTAGGAGTGGGATTATGCTACACTTAATTAGGGTAAGTGATTAGCCTTAATTAAGTGTCCTTTGACCACTCATTGAATATTGGACATAAAAGAGACTATTTATTCACCAAAAACATCATTTTAGACCGTGAAGGCTCCATAGGGGTGCATAATGTAGGTGGGCCCCACCATGAGGCCCTACGGGTGGCTCCTGCGGGGTATCTCAACTTGTCTCTCTTGGCATTTAGAAGGCATCTTTAGGTTGGTCCCATCACATGCAAGTGACCTTGAACAATCATTGCTCTTCTAGAAGATGGTAGGGGAAAAATAAGATCTCACCCTCTTGATTTACTTGATTTACAGTTCCCTTTTGCTACGAATCTGACAGGTTTACACTATTTTGACCATAACGTTTTACCTATAGCTCGGAATGACATGCTTCAAAAGGAAAATTTGACCTTCTCAACATGTTTGATATGAATTTGGACTATTATTCACGCACATGCACCAAAGAATTCGGTTTGGAAGGTCCACACTAGGCTAGGGAACCTTTTGCTTCCAAGTCTTCTTGTATGGGCCCTTTGCTTGTATGCATCCAAGGGGAATCATGCTTTCTCAAAAGGCTATGATACTTAAACAAATAGAGGAGGGCCCAATATTATTTTCTTGTGAAAAGAATATACAATTGGAGTCTTTTGGGGGCATATAGTTGGTTATTGTATGCTTACTTCTATTTACAAAGCAAAAAAGAAAAGGGTGGTAATATAAATATATGACTAAGGTGACATTTTTGGGAAGAGTTCAATGTATGTGTCGCCACAAAGGTTAAACGAAAAGGTGGAATTTACTCTAGATAACTTAATAGCGTAGAAAAATATATACACATATGAGGAAGAGGACGTTGAGTAGGCTGACAAATGTTGCAAAAAGATGGTTACCATTTTATGCCACTCATATTAGCCCTCCCCCAAGCCTAGAGATATTCATATCTTTAGGAGGACGGTGTTGCTTCTTTTTCTTTTCTTTTCTTTTTTTTTCTCTTTTATTTGTCATTTTTCCTTTTCCACTTTTTTTTTTGTTTTTCAATAGGAGGAGTGTCATGCACTCTTTTACTCCATTAGACCTGCTTTTCATTATCTCAATCCCATAAATCAGAGATGGGAGGGTTGCCTTGGGTATGTTCAGATTCCAAAGCTGGTTCTTCTTTGCACATCAAAGCTTTAAAAATAGATGGAGCATTTTCCAAGCCAAAGGGAGCCATGCCAATTTGGAGCTTAGACGATGTAGGCAGATGACTTCCTATCAACGGATTGATACGTTGAAAGTAGAGCTTTAATCTCCATCCATTGACTCTGGTCTTGTGGAGTTTTCCTGATAAATCTGCTAATCTGTAACTACCATTCCCAAACTTTGTTTTTATCATGAAAGGTCCCTCCCATCTTTGCAAAAACTTTTTGTCAAGTCGAGTATCAAGTCGGTTATCATAGCGAAGAACCAACATACCTTCCTTCAATCCTTTCCCCTTGAGCTTCTTGTTGATTTTGTCCCTTTGGCTTGTCGCTTTGGTGATGTAGTGATCCATGGACTCTTCTCTATCTAGCTCAAGTCGTTGGAGATCTAAGATCCTTTCATGTAGAACCTCTTTTGGTTTTTTTGCCACTCTTGCAAGAACATGCAAGCTTGAGAGCTCTACCTCAATGGGGAGAAGTGCCTCCTGTCCATAAACTAGATGAAAAGGGGTGAATTGGGTAGATACCTTGAAAGATGTCCTATACGCCCAAAGAGCAGCCGTCAAATGGCGATCCCAATCATTAGTCCGGTCCACAACTTTCTTAGAAATGATCTTACATATCATTCCATTCACTTTTTCCACCAATCCATTGCATTGAGGATAGTAGGGTGTGGAATGCAGGTGTTTCACTTTTAACCTCCTCAAGAGATCATTCAGAAGGTCAGCCCTATAACCCGGGCCTCGATCTGATAAGATTTCTAGGGGTGTTCCAAACCTACTACAAATATGGTCAAAAATAAACTTTCATACCTCTTCAGTTGTGATTCGGGTTGTGCTTGTTGCTTCCGCCCATCGTGTCATGTAGTAAACACCCATGATGATGAAAACCTTCCTTGTAGAAGTACGAGTTAGGGGACCTATTGCATCCACACCCCACTTTTCAAAAGGGCCATAAGATATTATTGGGACTCAAGGCTCATATGTTAGTCATCTATCCCCAGCAATTTGGCATGGCTTACATGCCTTACACCAATATTGGACATCACAGTGTAAGCTTGGCCAAATAAACCCTGCTTGTAAAATCTTCCTACTTGTAATATCTTGAGAAAAGTGACCACCACAGACATCATCATGACATGAAAGAAGAATTTTCTCTATCTCTTGCACACCTGGTACTGTCCTCAAGACCAAATCTTTCCCTTTGTGATATAAATCATCCCCGATCAACTGGTAAGGTGTGGCCTTCTTAACTATTCTATGTCTTTGCACCTTCTCTAAGTGTTTGGGACACTCACCTGCTTGTAGAAAGAAGATAATGTCTTTAAGCTCCTCTTGACCTTGATATTTGGGTTCATATAGTTTCACACCTCCTACCGCCATTTGAAGCTTTTCATTTGCGAGTAAGTCTGCTTCCTTGTTATGAGTTCTCACAATGTGTTGTACCTGTGTTTCTTTAAAACCCTTCATCAAAGCTCTTACACTACTAAGCCACTCAAACAATGTACGATTCTTGCACCTCCAAGTCCCTTGGATTTGCCTGACCACTAGCAAAGAATCACCTTTTATAATAAGTCTTTGTATGCCTAATTCTTTGCATTCTTCTAACCCAAGGGTTAGAGCAGCATACTCAGCCTCATTGTTAGAGTGAACGTTGGGTAGAGTGATACCTCTTCTAACCATTACCTCCTTTTGTGGGTTCAAAATGATGATCCCCCCTACTGCTTTGTCTTGTTGGCGTTGATAAGCTCCGTCAAAGAATAAAGTATGGGTATTATCAATCTCCTTCACTTTGAACTGTTTTGAGACTTCCTCTCTTTGTAGTCGTGATCCTTCCCTTTCTCTCACTTTGTAGGTGAGAATGTCTGCAAGTCCTGCTCTTGTGCTATCTTCTACAAGGAAAGTGTATTCAAATTCTTGGAGTTCAAGCACCCACTTTGCTATTCTAGATGAGAGGCTCATGTGTTGTACTACATATGGTAGATTGTGCTCTAAGGTGAGAAAAACAAATGGCACAGGGAGAAGATACGATCGAAACTTCCTTACCGCAAACAATATTGCAAAGACCACTTTCTCCATTTCAGTGTATCCCTTCGCGGCCGGAGTCATCACCTTGCTTGCAAAATAGATCGGCCTCATGTATGATGTTTTAGGATCTTTTTGCATCAAAACAACACCAATTGCATAGAAACCTACACTTGGAGTGACATAGTAGGTCTCCTTTGGATCTGGTGGCATTAGGATTGGGAGAGAGCTAAGAATGCCCTTCACTTTCTCAAAACATTTTGCATGTTCCCTCCCCCATTCAAATATAGATTGGCTTTCCAACCTATGCAAAGGGGCGATGGCTTCTGCTAGGAGATGGATGAAGCGAGACATGTACCTCACTTTGTGGTTGAAGGTCATTAGCTCCTTAGTTGTTGTTGGTGGAGATAATGACAAAAAGGCCTCTACTTCAGAGGGATCCACTTGAATTCCTTGTGAAGAAACCACATGGCCTAGCAAAACCACCTGAGATTCACCGATATGACACTTCTCTGGGTTGAGTTGTCCCCCAAATTGATGGAGCCTCTTAAGCCCCTCTTCAACCTTTTGACAGTGAAGTGATCTACAACTATAAATACAGAAATTATCCATAAAGACTCTTATAGATTTTCCAAAGAATGGCTGAAATACAAATATTGTGAATCTCATGAAGGTGCTAGGAGCATTGGTGAGCCCAAAAGGCATTACTCTGAATGCAAAACATCCCCAAGGTGTGATGAAGGTGGTTTTTGGTTGGTCCTCTTCTGCTATTCTAATTTGAAAATATCCTGAATACCCATCACACACAGTGTAGCATTCATGACCTGCTACTTCATTCAAAATTTCATCTTGGAAAGGGAGAGGGAAGTGGTCCCTCTTTGTTGCAGCATTGAGGGGTTTGTAATCCACGCAGACCCTCCACTTACCATTCTTCTTGGGAGTCACTACAATAGGTGATACCCATTCGGAGTTGGATACTGGATAGATGAAGCCAGCCTTCAAGAGTCGATTCACTTCTTGTAGGAGAGCCTTTTGTTGCACAGATCCTAGTCACCTTAACTTTTGAACCACAGGTTTGGTCCCTGGTTTCAATTCAATTCGATGCTCTATTACATCTACACCTCTTATTTGTGAGTAGTCAGTGATAAACAAATTGGGATAACTCCTTAACATATTGATGTAGGACCTCTTCTCCTCACAAGTAAGATCTTTTTCAAACATCTTCTCAAATCCTTCTTCAAGGTGGTGGCATCTTTCATCCCCTCGTGTGTGATTGTCTGTTGGATTTTCTTCTACAGAAACATCTTGGGTGTTGGCGTTGAATACAATTCCCATTACCTCCAAAGAAGACTCCTCTTCACTGGTTGATGCACTGGTTGATGCTTCCTCATCACTTGAGTAAGGACTCTCCTCCTCGATCTCTTCATCTGCCGCGGTTTCATAGTTGATATCTAGTTGCTTTCCTTCTCGCCAATCATACACCACCGGTTGACCCTTCTTAAGAATCAAACGACCACTTCCCCATTTTTTATCTGCATTCACAGCAATGAGCCAAGGCCTCCCTAGGATGATGGGATAGCCCTCCCCCTTAACTGGCATGACATACATATCCACTCGTGCATCTATGTTACATACAAAGACTTTTACATTTTCAATGATCCCCAAACACTTCACACTTGAGTTGTTGGCTAGCCTAGCTTGACAATTAGAGGACTTTGTAATTTCAAGCCCTAACCTGCTCATTGATTTTTTCGTGATCACACACATTTGAGCTCCACCATCAACATATACATTAGACACCTTTTTACCCCTTATGTAAGCATCCACAATGGGTTCCACATCTTTTTGTAGCTTTGATGCCACAACCTTAATGGAAAGATTTGCTTTCTTTTTTGGAATTCTTGTACGTACCAACTTTGGCCATTGCCTTCTTACTTTGGCTGATAGGTGTAGAAGTTGAGGCCATGAAATGTTTGGCTTTTGGGTTTGTAAATCCTCCAGGATGTTGTAGGGCTCTAGCTCCTTTCCCAATGGGAAGTCGTTGAAACCAATTTCCCTTCGCCTTGATCTTTTCTTCCTGCTACTTTCAGCTTCTTCCATCTTTGACTTCTTCTTCTTGTCCCTTCTGGCTGAATTTGTTCCTTCACTTCTCATGTCTTCATCCTTATCATGTGCTCTTGTGTGTTTTTCTGCCGGCATAACATCAAAGTTTAGAGTATGCTCATCTATTACCTCTTCTAGCTTGATTATGTTGACTCCTCTTTCTTCCTCCTCATGTGGGACGGGAGGTATATTTGCTGGTGGTGGTGGTCGACGAAGGATTTGTGGGCCTTGAGCTAGTTCTTGCTGCACAGTGAGAGGAGGCGGTCTGGGGGGATATATGTCTCCCGGAAGTCGCCTTGGATGTGGACAATTGTACATGCCATGGCCCATTTCATTGCAATTCCAACATCGCAACTCTTGAGCTTGTCTTCGTTGATTGCGATTCCCTTCTCTTGGTTGTCGTTGTTGAGGTAGGCCCTGTACTAGATTTAGAGTGAGGTTCTCAAGCTGTTGAGTTAGCCTTTGTAAAACCTCTTGTTGAGAGTTATCTCCTATTTGTGAAGATTGTCCAAGAGGGGCCCTAATTGGTGCTTCCATGGTTTGTGAAGACTCCCTCTCACTCACTTCATTCAATCCCCTTGCTCTATGTGCTTGGAAGTGTAGTTTTCTAAACTTGATGATGGCTACCTCACGTGCTTCTTCGAAGGTGGATGGGAATTTTAGCTCTACTTTAGCCTTTAAAAGTGGATACAGGCCAACCATGAATCTCTCTTTTTTTAGAAAGTTAGGTGCACCACCATGATTTTCTAATGTAGCCTCCCACCTACCCCATAGATTGACAAAGGTTGCTTCATAAGAGGGATAGTCTTCAAGTGATACCTGCTTATGTCCAATAAGACATTTCCATAGTCCTTCAGAAGTATCACCTTGCCCGAACTTGGAGAGGAATCTTGCTCGCAGTCTCTCCCAATTGGACTTGATTTGGGGTTGCAAGGTCTCATACCATGCTTTAGCTTCTGCTTTTAGAACCAACGGGAAGGCTCGTAGCTTTACTTCCTCTTCATCTCTCCCGGATATGAGATGTGCCATCTCCAAGTTGTCAAGAAACTCTTGTGCATCTTCCCCACTTCTTGCATAGAACGTGGGAAAAGAACTTGACATTTTGTTTAGACTTTTTGAAATTTCTTTTTTTAAAAGAAACTTTTCTCTTACGGGCCGCACAAGATGGTTGACACTATAAATCTGATTACATTAAAATGAAGATGTACACATCCATTGTTAATTAGTACTTTATCATAGGTAGAATAAATGGATTAATTGAAGCATTGATTTCATTCAGGCGAGTGGATCCAAATATCCTCCTTATGCTAGATTGAAACCTAAACTTAGTTGCAATGATTATATGAATGGATTGCCGAGAAATAGGCCTAAAAGGTTCATTGTTTTGATTGTGATTCATGTGCTACTCCTCGTTGTTGGTTTGAAGACCTCGTTCCTTCATATGGCCCTTGAGCATCCCTTCACCACTCCTTGTTCCTGCCTTTAAAACAAAATGAAAATGTGAACATCAAAATAAGTTTCATAATTGATGATTGGAAGTATAATTGGATTGGGTAATGCCAGTATTTCTCTAAGTCTTTCTGCACCAAACATAAAAACAATGCGTTGCTGGAAAAAGACTTTTCTATCTATGTGAACATTTACTCTAATGTGTTGTGCAAAATGAAATGGATAGATGGGAACTCCATTGTTCATCACTAAAACATTTGAAGGTACCTTGGAAATATGTTCCTCCGTGGGGGCACCACTTAATGAGGGCGATCTTTTTGAAATGGGGCCTCTAAACCCAAACCAATGGGCCTACCCTCACAAAATGTTCGTAAAGAGGTACGCACACTACTTGGGGCACCACCTTCTTTTGGGAGTGGAGAAGGAAACCAATCAAAATAACACTTGCACTCACCCACTCAAGCAATACACTTTGAAAACCCCCTTACTCTATATACACTTTGGACACTTGAACACCATCAACGATTATGCAACCCAATGTCGTGCATCAAATGAAATATGCAATTTGTGGAATAGCATTCACCTTCTCTCCATAAGAATACCCATAATACATCCAAACTCCTCCTCTCTCAAGCACTCATCAAAAACATCATGCGCACAAGACTTGCCTCTCAAACACACAAGAGAATCACTTACATCAAACTAACGCACTTTGCATAGAGAGCTCATCTCCATCTATGCAATGACGTGACACAAATAAAAATCACCATGAGAGGTAGCCACATGCATATGTAATGAAGCAAAAGAGAGTTGGAGTGAGAAATTTTTTAAGACCAATTGAATAAGTGTGGAGAAACAAACCAATGGTAAATTGAGAATAGAACACTTACTTGATTTCTCACACACCTTTTAAGGGGAGGACAGACGCTGGCTAACCATCACGAATTGCGACACTTGAAAGTTTTGAAGATGATTTAATGATCATTAACATAACCATGAGAGAGATCATGATGTATTTACAAGTTATTGAGGTGCTACAAATGATTTATTGGGTTGATGGAGTAAGAGATTGTAGAATAGAAAGAGTGGAGGATAGAGTTGCACTTCCTCCAAAGAGGAGGGTTAGGAGGGAGGATGTGAAAGAGGAAGAGTTGGGGTTTTCTCTACTATTGATCAAGAAACAACATGAAGTTAAAAATATAGGTGTGTATCCTTGAGTCTCTCCAAGGGGGGCTATTTATAGTTGTGTAGGAGTGGGATTATGCTACACTTAATTAGGGTAAGTGATTAGCCTTAATTAAGTGTCCTTTGACCACTCATTGAATATTGGACATAAAAGAGACTATTTATTCACCAAAAACATCATTTTAGACCGTGAAGGCTCCATAGGGGTGCATAATGTAGGTGGGCCCCACCATGAGGCCCTACTGGTGGCTCCTGCGGGGTATCTCAAATTGTCTGTCTTGGCATTTAGAAAGCATCTTTAGGTTGGTCCCATCACATGCAAGTGACCTTCAACACTCATTGCTCTTCAAGAAGATAAGTAGGGGAAAAATAAGATCTCACCCTCTTGATTTACTTGATTTACACTTCCCTTTTGCTGCGAATCTGATAGATTTACACTATTTTGACCATAAGCTTTTACCTGTAGCTCGGAATGACATGCTTCAAAAGGAAAATTTGACCTTCTCAACATGTTTGATATGAATTTGGACTATTCTTCATGCCCATGCACCAAGGAATTTGGTTTGGAAGGTCCACACTAGGCTAGGGAATCTTTTGCTTCCAAGTCTTCTTGTATGGGCCCTTTGCTTGTATGCATCCAAGGGGAATCATGCTTTCTCAAAAGGCTATGACGCTTAAACAAATATAGGAGGGCCCAATATTATTTGCTTGTGAAAAGAATATACAATTGGAGTCTTTTTGAAAGGAGAAAAACTATATATATATTCTTAAGAGATATTGGGCCACCTATGTAGGGGGCATAGAAGACTTGTAGAGAGGGACCATAATCTTTGGTAAAGACAAGTGGAGAGTTGATTTCCATGGTAATTTATCTATATGGGATGGAAGATGGATATATTATTTTTCTACTACTAATTCACAAGAGGTAAGAAAGTTTGGGGGTATACAGTTGGTTATTGTATGATTACTTCTATTTACAAAGCAAAAAAGAAAAGGGTGGTAATATAAATATATGACTAAGGTGACATTTTTGGGAAGAGTTCAATGTATGTGTCGCCACAAAGGTTAAACGAAGAAGGGGAATTTACTCTAGATAACTTAATAGCGTAGAAAAATATATACACATATGAGGAAGAGGACGTTGAGTAGGCTGACAAATGTTGCAAAAAGATGGTTACCATTTTATGCCACTCAATGGCAGACCAAAGGAGAGTTCAACCATCAAGAATATTGAGACAACAATCTATTTACATTGCAAGAATTTAGTTTCATGTGAATTTTGTTGTGTTGAAGATGGAGAGAGGAGATACCTCATATGATATGTTGTTGGGAAGGCCTAGATTGGCTAAAGTCAAGCAGGATTGGGGTGAGTTGTCATAAAGAAAGGGAAGTAGGAAATTGCAATACCTATGCCTGGGAGAAAGAATATTCCTTTTAAGGAAAGACCATTGTATGATCAATCGATTAATTTGGCAGAAGAAGTGGACGATCATGAAGACCCCCCCCCCCCCCCCCCCCCCCCCCCCGCCCTTTGCTCCCGTCCACTCCCCACCTCGCCCCTCCACCTCTTTCGCCCCTCCCCGCTTTTCCTCCCCCCCACCCCCTGCAGCTCCTTCTCCCCCCCCTCCTGCTCCAGTTTCACAATCGACTCAGGAGACTGGTCCCTCGCCGGAGGCTAGGAGATCTCTTGGCAGCACCTTTGCCACGAGTCGCCTAGCAAGAGAGGGTCAGCCCTTCTTGCGGCCCCCTCTGCAGATTCAGACATCTTCCCTTGCAGCTATCCCTCGTGGTCTGTTGAGCATTGACCTCCGACGCCGCTGGGATTTCTTTGACTACGGGTTCACTCTCTTTCTCGACGATTCCGCAGCAGACCACGAGGCATCCTGCTTCAGGGTCCATGCTTTGTTCCTCGCCACTAGGGGGACAGAGGCCTTGGACTCAGAAGTTGGTTTCTCCTTCCCCCTCTGTGGTAGGACCGAGACAGAGTGGTCCCTCGACTCATTGGTGGGATGGTTGCATACACAGGTTCTCGAGTTCTCTCACCACATGGGAGAACTTGGAGTTACAGATTTACTGCAGACATGGTGGCCACTGTCCAAGTTTGCGGTGACACTGAGCAGGCTGTAAGCACATTGTGGTGTACTTTTTTGCTAATACGCAGTGTTTTCCTTGCTATTTATACATTCATGAGGACTCCTGGACAGAGGAGGTTGCTTTACGCCCGGCTCTCTCTGATTGGGCTTGGACTAGGCACTCACTATAGTCTCGTCTATCTAGAGAACGCTCGGATGCGGATTACTCCCCATCCAAGCCAACCTCGAAGATAGCCCGTCTTGCTGCTGCGGAAGCATCTGTTCTCTCTTTCTTCCCATGAGGATCGTCTCCTGAAACGTGTAGGGACTAGGTGGTCCCCAGTTTCAGCGAGACAGCGGGGCTGTTCGCGTCAGGAGCTTCAGCGGTGCCTTGTGGGAGGAGAGATTGATCTCCTTATGCTACAGGAGCACCATCTATCTGAGAGCCGCATTCGGCGATGTGGTCAGATTTTGCATGGATGATATGATACCTTTTGGTCAGCTGCTTTTGGACCTGGAGGCATGCAGGGTGGGGTATGTATGACTATTGCGGACTCATTGCAGCAGGCCATTGTGGGCAGAGGGGTTATTGTGTCACGCAGGGCTCAGTGGATTACTATGCACGTTCAGGGTGGCCTTGTGGGCTTCCTGAACATCTATGCGCCCAATGTGGCGAGTGCTGGTGTAGAGTTTTGGTCACAGATTGTTGAGTCTTTGCCACAGGCTGACCATTCGTGTGTAGCGAGGGACTTTAACATGTTGGAGGACCCTTCTGACAGGATTGGAGGCAGCCATGCTACTGTGCATGGAGTCGAGTTAGCAGCTTGGGAGAGGTTGTGTATGACTTTGAGGGTCTCGGATACATGGCAGCACTCTGGCTTTGTGAGGACTCCAGAGAGTCTTGCCTTCTCTAGGTCGGCACCGCAAAGTGGGTGGAGTGAATCTATCGCGGATAGATTGCTTCTACACTAGTGACCACTTCAGTGACTTGGGGGGATCCGTAGGCATCCTGGCAGGTACATCCTTCTCGGACCATGCACCAGTGATCCTCACAGTGGCAGACAGGCAGAGGAGTGGGAGCACGATGCTTCGCATCCCAGAGCGGGTCTTGTTGGACTCAGCACTCAGAGAGAGGGTAGAGGCTCTTTGGACAGAGGGCATGGACAGCCAAGATCTACCTGCAGACAGAGTGGCCTTAGGCCTAGCTCAGCTTAGCCACTTTTTTCTCCAGGAGTCTCTGGCTCGACGGGCTGCACCGAGAGAGGAGGAGCAGCATCTCAGATGAGGCATTGCTTCACTACAGAGGATGTAGGAGAAGCATCGAGACAGTCCATGGTTGGAGGAGCAGTTACAGCAGGCTCGACAGGAGCTTTCTTACACAGAGGAGAGGCGTCATGAGTTTACCTTTCACCGACAGGCATCTCAATGGACTTAGATGCGTGACAGAGTGATAGGTGCTTTTTGTGAGAAAGTGGGACCTCGGCACTCGCATGCCAAGGTCAATCAGTTGAGGAGACCCATGGGTCAGTTGTTTGTGAGCCCGAGGATATGCGTGCAGTTGCTACTGACTTCTACTGTGAGTTATTTTAGGGCGGCTGAGCCCCAATCAGAGCGGAAGGATGCATGCAGAGAGCAGGTTTGGGCACAGATGGCTTGTCTTGTGACTGAGGAGATGCGCCAGAGGCTAGAGATGCCTCTTCAGCTTGAGGAGCTGCACACAGCTCTTAGGGCCCTACCTCGTGGTAGCTGTCCAGGTGAGGATGGGCTGACCCCCAGTTTCTTCTTGGAGTACTAGGACCTGCTTGGCCCAGATCTTTGTAGTGCCTTTCAGTACATTCTGCACACAGGAGTGATGTCGGATAGCATGAGTGAGGGCCTGATTTACCTCATTCCAAAGGAGGGTGGCTCCTTGGATGAGATTCGATAGTGGCGCCCCATCACCATCCTCAACTCAGCCTACAAAATTCTTGCCAAGGCTCTGAGTTTGAAGATTCATCCACTTTTGGAGAGCCTTATACATAGGACTCAGACAGGTTTTGTCAAGGAACGTAGTATCCTTGACAACGTCTTCACTTTCTGGGAGGCTTCTGCCCTGGCACGGCTCCGTGGGGAGGACCTTGTGATTATTCTTCTCGATTTTGAGAAGGCATACAACAAAGCTGACTGGGACTTTCTAGAGGGAACTCTACGCAGGATGGGTTTCTCAGATGCTTGGATCAGAGGGGTGTCAGCTTTGTACAGACAGGCTCACAGTCAAGTGCTTTTGGCAGGAGGTAGAGGTGAGAGCTTCATGCTCACACAATCAGTCAGACAGGGTTGTCCTCTTGCCCCATTTCTCTTTCTGTTCCATGCGGAGGCGATGAGCAAATTTTTGGTGTCATAGCAGGTTTGTCTGAGGGGCTTAGCACTCCCTATACGGGGAGATGAGCTTCCGGACACGCCAGGTGGATTCCTCCAGGGACTGCAGTTCGGTACTTGGGTTGTCAGGTTGGTTTGGACTTGTTCCCCGAGCAGCAGATTGCTCCTCTTCTCCTGTCCATCAGGAGAAAGCTGTTACATTGGAGCTCAGCACGAATTTCGCTGGCTGGTAGAGTAGTAGTTGCCAACTAGGTGTTGTTGGCGACTATGTGGTACATCACTTCTTGCTGGATCTTCTCGAGTTCTTGTATCAGCCAGCTAGAGAGGCTGATCAGGAACTCCCTTTGGTTAGGTCGTGACACTCAGATTGCCCGAGCCAAGGTGGCTTGGTCAGTCATCACACTTCCTTATTCTCAGGGAGGGCTGGGGATCATTGATCCAGCACAGCATAGCAGATCCCTTCTTGGGAAGTTCATCGTCAGAGGACTTCTTCTGGGCGAGGAGCCGTGGAAGGAGTTCTTGCTACACAGGCTTCGTTCCAGGGTGCCTCAGTCAGGAGGCCCTTGGCAACCTTCGACCAGATGGATCTTTACAGAGTTGCGCCGAGTTGGTTTGAGCAGGAGACTGGAGGACCGATTCGCTGTGAGTCTTCTTCGATCTTGGAAGCTCTTATGGCGTGGCCTAGAGCAGAGACAGCCGACGTGCACGGAGGAGTGCCTATGGCAGCCCCTTGTCTGGAACCCCATGGTTAGCACTCAAAGAGGCCACTTGGTTGGGAGTCGGCGTCATGTTTCTTGGGGTCCCATGGCAACAGGTCCAGCACGCTCTCTCGGTGACTGGCTTGAGTTCATAGGTTTGTCAGAGGAGGTGCAGGGTGTCCAGCTACAGGGCATGAGAGGGGTGCAAAGCATGTGTCAGGACATCTCAAAGTCAGTTCCAGTTGAGTGGCTCACGCCTCTCGACCCAGTAGCAGCCCGGTGGATGGGAGCCTTCACACGACTAGAGGTTCTCATTTCAGTCAGGGCCTGCTCAGAGACTGTCCCAGCCCTGTTCTTCGAGCTTTAGGGTGGGGGACAATTACAGCAAGTTGCAGTAGAGGCCCCGCAGGTAGCAGAGTTCTATTTCTAGAGGATCCGAGTTGTGGGAATTTGTGGGAGGACTTGCTTCATAGACCCTGACCCAGCATCTCTTGAGACTGGACACTGGAGGCTATGGGCTTGGGAGTGTTGTCCAGTGGCACAAGTACAGTGGGATCCTGGTGAGTGGCTATGTAGGGACCCCTTCTCTTCTACAGACCGCCCAGGAGTCCCCTTCTTTCAGTACACTATTCGGCTTGGACGTCATATACTTGCAGCACATAGAGAGGCCCGCCCCACTGCAGCACGTCATTGGCAGGAGGAGGGCCTCATAGTCGAGTTCTTGGTAGCCTTTTGGCAGATGCTGTGGCACTCCAGACAGCCGAGGCGTGTCACTTTGTTCCAATGGGTGGCTGGTTGCACACAGATCCACAGTAGTAGGGAGCTGGCTTGTTCATAGTGTTCTCTCGGCCACATGTGTAGCCTGTGACCAGTTGGTGGAGAGTCAGCGTCACTGTCTTTGGGACTGTCCCTCGGCCCAGTAGGTGTGGCTACGAGTTCTTTGGCTGATGCCTGCTGCCCTCTCCACGACTCGACAGTACACTCGGGGGGCAGCGGCTTGGTCCACCCTCACGGGCCCGGCACTTCAGTTTGAGCTATCTTCCACCAGCAGGATGATAGTGATGCAGGGGGGGTGACCTACACTCCAGCCTGCTACAGAGTTTACTCCACAGGAGTGGTGCAGTGAGAGAGAGGAGTGTTGGGAGCTCATCAGCGGCCTAGCTCTATGGTTCATCTGGCGGGCCCGTTGTTTCCGCATCTTTGAGGCTCGCTCTGTGACACAAGCAGAGACTGTTCGTGACTTTTGGCTAGAGCTAATCCATACTCTCAGAGGACAGATTGAGGGACTACAGGGCAGCTCCAATCGCATGCGGGAGCGCCGCGAGGCTTTCCTTCGACTCTGGCGCCCTGGGCCTTTCTACACCATAGTCCAGGGGGTGCTCAGATGGCACTACTTGTCCACATGTGTGGCTCTTCCCTCCTCCCATCTCTTGATTTAGCCTCATTGTATATATGTTGTTTTTTCATTGGGAGAGTCTCTCCATCATGCTTGTTGTAGACCTCTCTTGCAGAGGTGGATGTAGCCCTATGGGCAGTTTTCAATAACTAATAGAAGGATTTTTTCCTCGAAAAAAAAAACAATAAAAAGTGAACCATCACGTACATGAAGTATTCTGTCTGAAGCAAGTGAACATAGGACGCAGCTTGTTTCTGGTAGAATGTTGTTTCGATGTTCAGTAACATATGCTCTATAACGATCTGTGTCGAATTGACGCTTATAGCACATATGAGTGGGATGATCAGATCGTCCACAATATTTACAAGAAGAAGAAGAAAAGTCTCTAGATAAACTTGGTTTTTTCATGGTAATATTGTGTTCTTCATCATATTGATGTGCCCAACAATCATCTTCAGTATGGCCATTTCTATTGCAGTAAGAACATTGCTTACTAGGAAATTTGAGACGGGAGAAAATATTACCACGAAGGCCACCTCTACGGTTTCCTCTTTGAAACGGACGCCTACAAGCATAGAAAACATGTTCCATCTGTTGTGACTCAATCTCCTCTTGTGAAATCATAGCTGTATCATGACCAGCATTACATCGTTCTTGATGTTGAGAGTATTCAATTAAAGACATGCAGGCTTGGTCAAAATCAAGACCATCCTTATTAGAGAGAATAGTAACAATGTTATCATAAGAGGAGTCCTTCACCGTATCAAGGAGAAGTGTAATCAGCTGCTTTTGTGGAACAAGGTCACCGGCAGCAAGTTGATTAATAATAGATGTGAAAGACTCAATATGTCCCATCATGGCAGTACCAACTTCATACTGTAGTTTGTTAATAAGAAACCCTATCAAATAAAGTATTTCTGTAACAGATTTCTTCTGAAAGTTTGCAATCAGGTACTTCCATACGTCGTGAGAAGTAGGCAGTTCATACATATCAGGCAAAAGAGAATCACTAAGAGCAGAAAGAATATACCGACGAGCTGCTTTATCACGTAATTGCCAATCCGCATACGCAACATTCCAATCTTCAAATATAGGTCCTTCAGTGATAAGCACGTTATCATGATGCGTATCAATAGGCTGAGGCGGACAAACACGATTTCCAAGAACAACATCAGAGAGTTCATCGCCTTCAAGAATTAACAACATCTTTGCTTTCCACCCTGGAAATCCTTGGCCTTGGAAAGGAGGAACAGAACGCTAGCCAGAAGGAAAGCCGTTGATGAGAATAGTCATAGCCATATCTGGTTGCGAGAAGACGTATAAGATAAGATCGCAGAACTTGCACACCATATATGGTGAAGGCTGCAATTGAGAACGAGAGAAATATGACGACTGTGTTCTATCAACGATAAACGCAAGAAGGATGCTCAATACACATCCAAAGATGTGAGAAATGTCATTCAAAAAAGCAGGGAAAAGGAGACGTCAATAATAAAAGAGTCCTCAAAATAGAGTGACGTGAGACGAGAGTCTACAAAATAGAGTGACATGAGACGCAAGATTGACGGCCACAATATGAATAAAGCTAAACTTTCTTGGAAAAGTTAACGCCAAAATTAGAAAAACGATCGCGGACGCTTCACGAAGACGCACAACGAAGAAAGCTGCGTTAAGCTCAATTTGCAGTAAAAACAGCATAATTGACGGAGAGAGAGAGAGAGAGAGAGAGAGAGAGAGAGAGAGAGAGAGACGAGACAAGAGACACACCACGTACGCTCCCAAAGATTGATTCATATTGAGGACAAGATACAAATATATAGGTGAGACCAAGTTGAGTAGAGTGAGCCATATATAGCTCCAACATGGTGGAGATTCAAATCGCAACTCAATGCTTCATCAAGCTCACCATAGCACAAGTGGATTCCCAAATACCAAGTGGAGAAGCCCATAACCGCCAAAGCACCAACATGGCAATGGAAACCGAAACAATTTAACTGCCAAACATCTTCAAAGTCTCCAAAACCAATCTTAAAGTGGGTACCTAAGGCCAAGCCAATCCAAGTCAACCAACAATCAATCGTACTCACAAAACCAACCATCAAAGAGCGGGTGATTCTTCTTCAATGACTTTTCTTTGGAAAACGTAGCATAGATCAAACCTCGCCACCAAAAACCACTGAACAATTGGTTCAGCACCCTCATCTTACACAACATCTATAACCTAATGTATCTCTTCAGTAAGCATGATAGGGCCGCATTCAATTGACTTGCGTAGACACGTTGTTCACACCCAGACACATTACTCAGACTTTCATCTAGAATGATTGAGAATGGGAAGGGGCAGTAACAATACTAGAGTAGCATATTACAAGATCTCAAGCTGCAAGATGATGAGGGATTATGTGTACAATGTATAAAGTGTGTTTTGATGCTTAATTTTAATTTTTTTTTATTGACTTTTAGCAAAATTTTGTTCTCATCAGGCATAGTATTGAGCCATATTGACAAATTTTGACGGGCAAGAGGCCTACAGTGAGAGTATGTACATATGAGTATGAGGAATAATTTTAGTAACAATTTTGTCCAATTAATAATAATTTTAAGTAATTTTCTTGCCTTTTTAGTCCAATAATGATAAAAATTTAATAAACAGAGCCAAGAGATTTGGATTTGAGTTCTAAAAGTAAACACCAAACCTATAAAGCAAGAGCGTCGAGCATGTCAAATATGGAAGGAGTTGGCACATGTCAAAACTTGGGCCAACTTACAACGGACCCAAATTGCAAAATCACGAGCAATTAATGACTAGGTGTCCAATTCACAATCCGTATGAACTGCAGGTGGTATGACATGAGAAATGCAAGAAAGTAAGGTAAGTATGCACAGTGCACTTGGGAAAATCCAAGCACGTATAGGCAAATAGGACAAGGTAAACCTCATTTGTAATCGGATAGTTCACACACACACACACACAGCCTTTTGACCTAGAGCTTCTCACCAGGTTTTAGCTTGATACAACCACCTAGGACCTTAGACTACACTAGATTTCATTGGGATGATCCTTATCAGTGTATGGTCAAATATGCACAAAAACAATCACAAAACAGAATCAATCAAATCCAAGAAGGGATTTTTGGGAATTTTCAAAGTACTTTTGGGAGGGCTAGCAAAGTCCAAATTAAAAAACAAGTCCAAAGGAATGCTCTAAATGTTTTACACAATCAGGCCATGCCAGTACAGCTTGGGAATGGGGGGGACTATGGATCACAATCCAGCCTCAATTTGCAAAAGTGAGTAGTGAAAAATGATGCTGAGAAAATTTCCTTTACACTTTAATAATCACAGATAAACATTGTTGCAAAACGTGGATCGCGATCCATGACCCCCAACTTGCCCAAATATAGAATTTTTGGTCGAGCTAGTTTGTACATACCTTAGGGAGTGTGCCTTGTAAATCTGGTGTAAAATGATAGTGGAACCATCAAAAACTAAGCAAAATTGGGATTTCAATCACCAAATGGTCATTTTGCCCCACAAATGGAAAATTTGACCCAAAACCAATAGCTTAGGGAACATGCTGGAAGCTACCCCAAAAGTTTTGTCCAATTTGGATTCAAAACATGGATCACGATCCATGACCCCCAGATGCAGATTTGCCAAAAATTGGTTGCAAAGTGTTTGTACAAGTTAATGAATGTGCATGGTGGCAAAAGTCTAAATTCAGCAATGTCAGAATGTCAATGACTGGAATTGTGTTTTTTATCAAAGTGTAAAGTCAACACATTGCAAGACAAGGTTTTGTGTGTGAAATGAAAACGTGTGGATAGAAGATTGTGAGTTTCTGGTAACCCCTAAAAAGCCTACAAATGCTTCAAAGGAGGGCCAAAAATTTCATGAGGCCTGGGAGGTCAAAACAAGCAACAATGGAGATGAAAATTGATAGACAGCTACGGTAGAAGCACTTTCATATTTCCAAATCATCAAATAGCAAAAACCTCAAACAGATTGATCACAATGGTGGATCAAAGATGCCTACCAAAACCAAATATGGCAAAGTCGGACCAAATTGAGCCATAGCTTGGGAAATTGGGGAAACTTGAGAAAAACTTGTCCAAATCTGAAAATAACTTCACCAATGTGTTAGTATATGCTATAGGAATAGGTATCCCAAGTTTCACCCAAAAAGGATGCAGAACATGGATCGTAATCCATGACTCCTTGTGAGCTTTCTACACCAAACTCATGCCATCATGTACCAAATGCCAAGAATAGCATAACCCTAGATTTTCAATTCGTTTTAAGTTCAAAACCCTAATCAAATTGCCAAAAATATCTCCAATTATAGCGTAAATAATCAGCCAATGATCCAAATTCAAAAATAAGTGAACCATAGCATCCCCAAAGCAACATGCATTATCAGATGGTATCACCAAAATTCTTAAATGTGTTCCAACATGGATCGTAATCCATGATTCCCTGAGCTAGACCTGACTTGTAACCATATGACCTACATCCTGCAGTTTTTCTAGATGCACTAGTGAAGTTTGATCAAGTTTGGACTTGTTTTGCTCAAGTTATGCTCAATTTTCATTCTATGGTCAAGTTTGCACTTTTTTGGCTTTCTCGACAAGTTTTTGGCCAACTTCGGGAGCTAATTGAATGATTTTATGATGCTAGAATTCCTCGTAGAAGACCAAGAAATTAGTGGGAGGCTCCCCCCTATCAAGTGGTGGAAATCTCATTCAACATGAACGCTCACATTTTAGAAGAGGAGCTTGCAAAGATTCCAGCCAACATTTTTATTGGAAGATTTCAAGCAAGTGATGGCACAAAGGTAAAGACGACCATATTTCCCAAGGAGCTATGGACTTTTCACCAACAAAGAGAAGTGTTTGAGGGGTCTAGATTCTTGCAAATGGACACATTCTCTAGGTTACCGCCATGGGGCACAGACTTCCAGAGAACCCACGAGCTGATGAGCTATATCAATACAATGGTGAGGCTACACTGACGGACAAAGGCGGATCAAATGTGAAGGTATGGATCACCACAGATCTTATTTATGAGGCCCTCTACCTTCCTCTTGTTAATCACAATATGGTGCTAAAAACAAACGCTAGTGACTATGACAAAGCATTCATCAAGCAGCAAGGCCATAAATTCGCCTATAAAGATTTGGTATATTCAGAGACTGATTTTCCATTGTGACTAATTTCCTAACACATCAAAGCATAAAAGTCACCAAGATACACAAAGCCCAACCTCCACATTGCGATTGTCATGGCAATGGGGCTTTTTGAGAAAAGGGTAGTTTGCTGCAATTTGGGAAGCTACATACTTGAAAACCTGGTCAAAGCAAACCTCAAGAGCAGTGAAAGAAATAAGACATACAAGAATGTAGGGCCAATGCTAAACAGAATATCCTACCAAGCCCTTGGAATGATCGATCAACTGTCACCAGAAGACTCTCAAATTGAGCTACTACACAAGTCTAAACATGTTATCCGAGTAGTAGGATGCCCCTCATCAGCACCTGGCACTAAAAAGACAATGGGACAGAGCTTTTAAAAGAAGAGATTAGACAGTGAAGAAACTAAAACCAACATAGAACTTGGTGGAAAAATAAAGCCCAAAAACAGAGACACCCCTTCGGAGTTCCACAGATGAAGAAGATGAAAAGGAAAACATCACTATTCCTCTAGTGTGAGTCAAGCACACATCGAGAAAGACCAAACTCAAAGGTCATTGAAAGAGGACTATAGGCGCAAGGAGGACTGCAAGAAAAAGTTAATAGAAGATAGAACAAGAAAGAAGTAGAGGGAATTGATGCGGATGATGAAGAGCAGGATGATCTAAATAAGCCCCTCAACCAAAGAAAAGCTAAAAGGGTAGATAAAATCAAGTATTATAAGAGGAGAACAACACTTGACAAAGTGGAGCTTGCCGGCACCATGCAGCAACATATCCACAATGTTCTAAAGAGCACAGGAGGAGTCCAAAAAAAAAAAAACGGATTATTTGGAATCTCCCGAGGCCTCCCCAAAGAACAAAGACAAGGATGATAAAGAACCGCCAAGGGAGGAGATGGGAGCAGAACCCCTAGAGATCCATATGAAGACCACTCCACCCCTCTCTCCCAAGTGTACCACCCCTCCTTCTATTGGAGAGGCAAAATATAAATTTGCAAATCAAGACCTGACTGAAGAGAAATAGCCTCTAGAGTAGCAAGGTAATGAAGCCAAAGAGAAGGAGGAATCCAAAGAGAAAGAGACCACTCAAAGAAAAAGAGACCACTCAACAACAAATTCTTAGCCGCAAGAGTTTGAGATGAAATGAGAAGACCAAAAGGAAAAAGCACCTAAAAGCACAAAGAAGGATCTACCCAATGAGCAAAAGCAAGATGAGCAAAGGAAGTCACCAGAAGACAAAGAGCTAAAAGTTGGCACCTCTCAACAAAGGATTACATCAAAATGAGGACTAGTCTCTCCATGATAGAGACCTATAATCCAAGATGGTGCAAGGATCTTTCAAGAGTTTGACCTAAATGCACACTTGGAGCACATTGAGTTGCAGTCCCAGTGTCAAAAATCCATCACCAGCCTACGAGAATTGGATGTGAGATGCCAAGGCGAAAGCATTGATATTGCAAGAGGCAAATCAATGGTTCCAGCATCAAGTGGAAGATCTACAAGACATTCATATCAAGCTCAAAGAGAACTTGAAGGAATAAAATAAGGAAATGGTGAGCCTCTATCTGATCTTGCAAGAACACATTGAAGCAAATAGCCAAATGCAGTCCCTTGAAGAAAAGTTGGAAGTGGAACAGCAAAAGAACGTGAAGCTCAAGGAATCTTACGATGTGGTCAAAATCACACTAACACAGCTTCTAGCAATGCAAGGCACACCTACCCCAACTTCAACATCATTAGCTCCAATGGCAGTACTAGAAGAATTGAAAGTAGTAAAGGAGGATCTCGCACAAGATAAGTATGACAAACAAATATTGATCGCATGACATAGGGCTATCCAAGCCCAAAAAGGTTAGGAAATCATGCAGCTCAAAGAACAATTGGCGAATGCACAGGTAGAGTTAGCTGCTCAAAAGGTGGAGTATGCTTTCGATTTACAAAAGAAAGATGTGGCAATCAATGCCATCCAAGCCCAAGTAGTTGTGTCCGCTCAACCACCACCATCAACAGAGATAGAGTTCACAGTAGACCCATACCCAGAAGCACATCTAATGAGGGAGGGCTCCATGATTTTGAAGCCGCATAAGAGACACCGGATGCCAGAGAGGGAATCAAGAGGTGGATCTCCAAAGTACAAGATCCTTCTCACCAAGAATACATGTAGTACGAGCTAAAGATATTGGAATCAGTGGTCCTCTTAATGATCAAAACAGATGAAGTCGTACAGACTTTCAATCATGACATGATTCCCTTACCTCTCATCAAACAAGAAGCTGTGACAGAGGTCCATGTACTGGCAATTTTAGAGAATCAACCCCTATAGCAAAAGAGATGGTTTGACAAGTAGCCATAGGATGAGACTAACTACATAAATTAACCACATCATCTCAAGATCAACCGTACATTCTGTCATATTATTAGAAGAAAATCTTGGCAGAGCTACTATAAATTGCATTGCAAAAGGCCGTCTGTACTCAACTACCCTGTGAAATCAAATCCGGCCGGAAATTTCCCATGGTCAAAATTGTTACGGCATTAGCCGCACATGCGGTCCTGCGGTCCTCTGGACACTGTGGATTAGGAGTCATGAGTCATGCGGTATGCGGCGGCCGGAGCGGCAGTTCTTCATAGGATATCATGGGACAGGAGTGTGTGCACCGTTCCCGATCTGCGTTGGAGCAGTAGTTGTATATGGAGGGGCATATCTGTCTTTTGATGTAACTTAACCCATCTCTATGATATTCAAGGCATCATCTATTGTACTCTGTGTTTGGATTACAGATGAATAAAGCAAGGGTTGTTCTGTGTCTGTGTACTTGTACTTCCTTCTCTTGTCATTCTGTGCGTTGATGTTCATATAATGTAGTTGCGGGTAATCATTCCCGTAATGCCTATTGCTCATGTGTGGGCAATAGCCATTACATCTGGCGACCACGATGCGTGATGAATGGCCTGCGATGAATATGCATGCGCACTAGCTCACAGGGTCCGCCTGACCCTGTGGTTCCAATTGTAGGAAGACGTCGGAGGAGAGGCGGTTCAGATGAATTTGTTTTTTCTTCACCGCAGATTGAGGAATCTGTATCTCCATCACCAAGCCCGGTGCATGGTAGGAGGTTGCGGAGAGCGAGACGTACTCCGCGCAGTCAGTCATGTCCTCCTGTCGTACGTTCACCCTCACCCACACAGGTTGCTCCACCACCGTCTCCGGTAAGTAGTCCGGGAGTATCTCCGCCACTGTCCCCACCTCCTAGTGCTCGTCAGCTTTTTTCGGGGGGAGGAGGAACAGTTGGGCAAGGAGTGATGGCTCATCCTCAGATTAAGTATAGTCGGTTTCGAGGTCTTTCGAGTGAAGACCCAAATGCACATTTACGCCAATTCAATAAAGCTTATGGATTGAATCATCCTGGGGTGGTGATTTCTCTCCATCACCAGTCAGTATTTGAATCTACACTCTCAGGGAAAGCTGCGAAATGGTTGTCCGAATATCCTGATGATCATTTCCAGACGTATGCTGACGGATCCATAGCATTTTTACGAAGGTTTCGAACTGAAAAGACAGTCCCTCAACATTTGGAGAAGCTTCAAACGCTCCAGCAGAAGTCATTGCCAGTGGAGGATTACGCTGCAAAATTTCGGATGCTTTTGCAGAGGGTACCTCAGGCACAAAGACCGGCAGCGGAAGTACTGAATGACTATTTTTTACGGGGGCTCAACAAGGATCTCAGAACGGCTATGGCGACATTGGATAAGGTAACTACTCCACTGGATACTGTAATTGCTAGGGCTGTAGTAGCAGGAGAGGCTTTAGAGGATACGGAACATCCAAAGAAGTCAAAGAAGAAAGATAGAAAGAAATCTCATCGGAAGTCACGGGACAGTGGCAGTGATAGTTCAAAGTCGGAATTCGCAGGATCTGATTCCTCGGACTCAGGCAACAGCGATTCGGGAAAAGAATCGAAAGAGACACCACGGAAGAAATCTCAGCGTCACGGGAAAGGTGTATCCTCTGGATCGATGGAATCGGCTGCAGTGGCTAAAAGTCTGAAGGAAATCTGGTGTACCCAATGTCGGAATCCGGGCCATGCTGCTCAGGAATGTGCAATGAATCAGAAGTGGTGTGCGATTTGCACGACCAATACTCATAATACACTGGAATGTTATTTCAATGGCCGGGGTCGTCAAAGACGAGGGGACTCTTCTACCTGGCAACAACCATAGATAAGGAAGGGGCAAGAGCCTGCTGTGGCGATGGCTCATGCTCATACACCAGAGCCGCCTCTGCAAGGTCAAGCAGGAGGACGGGGTCAAGGGGGAGGATGAGGCCGCGGAAGAGGTGGCCGAGATCCTAATCGCCCCAAGATATTCATTTTCTGTTTGGGGGATGGTCATTGGCGATCTGAGTGTACTGAAGCTATGGAATACGATCCGAAAAAGTAGGAACGTGCTGCAGGGAAACAGCCTAGTGTGGCTATGGTTCAGATTGTAGGATTGGAGGAGTCTGACCCAGCGGTTTCATTAATCACGCGATCGGGTAAAAATGTGGTTCCAACTCCCGATGTGAAAATTCCGGATAGGACGGCTCAGGAGGAGGTGCGGAAAAAGACTGTGTCCTGGTTGCCACAATCCGCACCACCAGTAAAGACAGCAGGACCATCGACTATGCCAACCACTGTAGGCCTGGAAATAAGGGAAGGGAAAGCTAGAATTAAGGGTGATATTAAAGAATAGGAGGAGTAGAATTCAGTCTGGAAAGAGGTTCTCACGTCACCAATTCAAGTACCTCTGGGTTCATTGTTGAAATTGGTCCCGAATTTCCATAATGCATTGCTGCAACAAACGGCCACTGAGCTGAGGGAAGTCGCCATAGGGAAGGTTAAAAGCGAGGATGATGATTCAGCCCCGTTGCCGACGAATAGGATCATGGATACCCGTATTCCGGAACATTCAGTTCGATACCATGGCACATACATTGACAAGGTACTCTTGGATGGAGGCGCGGGGGTAAACATTATCACCCAAGCAGCATGTGAGCGTTTTGGTCTCACTGATTGGGAGCCTGCACCCTTTGTAGTCCGCATGGCAGATCAGCAAAGAGTGCAACCAGTGGGTTTACTTCGGGGTATCGTTTTGGATGTAGCGGGCTTGTCCTTTGCTGTTTCCTTAGTAGTTTTGAATATTGAAGATCATAATCAGGATTATCACATTATCTTGGGGAGACCCTCGTTACGACAAGCGAGGGTAAAACATAATTGAGAAGCAAATATGCTTACAGTAAAGAAGGGTAAAAGAAAAGTGCGTGTGATGTTGGGAACATGCCGACAACCAGTTCAGGTAGAATGGCCGGTGATAGCAGAAACAGTTAATATGGTGGAAGGATTAGAAGAGGATGAAAAGGAACAATTTCTCAAAGCGAATCCGGATTTGGTTTTTCTATACCTTGCGGATATTTCTCTGATTCCGGAAGGGCATTCGGTGGGGGTTTCAGGAACTCCAGGAGGAATAGGGGAGCCCCAACAATAGGTGCTTCCAAGTCCTGAGTCACTGGAGGTCGTGATTCAGCAAGAACGAGCATTTGATGCGCAAATGGAAAAAATTACAGGGGTTAAGGAAGATGAATTAGAGAAGGTTTTTCTTGGGGAGCAAGCGGAGTCGCAGCCCATCTACATTAATAAGCAGTTGGAAGCAAGTTTTAGAGATGATTTGATCAAATTACTGACAGAGTTTAAGGATGTTTTCTCATGGGAATATGCGGACATGCAGGGATTGGATCCTAAGGTTTATCAGCATACGATCAATCTGAAACCGGATGCGGTGCTCGTGAAGCAGCATTCGTACAGGATGAATCCGAATGTGGCAAAGCAAGTTAAATTGGAAATTGATCGCCTGTTGGAAGTGGGTTTTATTACCCCTATTGATAATCCGGAATGGATTTCTCCAATTGTGGTAGTACCAAAGAAAAATAAGCAAATCCGAATTTGTGTGGATTACCGGAAATTGAATGCCGCTATTGTTCCAGATCCTTTTCCTCTCCCGTTTTTGGATTCCATTTTGGATGATTTAGCAGGACATGAGATGTATACTTTTCTGGATGGCTTTAGTGGATATAATCAAATCAGAATGGCATTGCGGGATCAACCAAAAACAGCTTTTATTACCGCATGGGGAGTATTTGCCTGCACAGTAATGTGGTTTGGATTGCGGAATGCACCTTCCACTTTTCAACGGGATATGTTTCAAATCTTTGGGCCTTACTTGATGGATTTTATGCGGATTTTTTTGGATGATCTCAGTGTTTTTGGAGCACAATTGGAGCATTTGCAACAATTACGGTTATGCTTTACGAAATGCAGAGAGGTAAAATTCAATTTGAATCCTTTAAAGTGTGCATTTGCTGTTCGCAGTGGCAGGCTCCTGTGGCATATTATCTCTGAAGACGGCATTTCTGTGGATCCGGATAAAATTGCCGCAATTATGGAAGCGCCTGCACCGCGGAATCAGAAACAATGCCAGATTTGCCTGGGTCAAGCCCGATGGCATGGGAGGCATTTGCGGTTTGTCGCGCATTTGGCAATCCCGATTACTCAGGCAGCTCATGCTATATATTTCGAATGGACACAGGAATGTGATTTGGCTTTTTGAAGATTAAAACTGCAACTCTCCAAAGCTCCGATTATGCTGGCACCGAATTGGGAGTAGGATTTCCATGTGTTCGTGGATGCTTCGGATCGCGCTATTGGCAGTGTGTTGATGCAAGAACAAAGTCAAGGATGGTTCCGACCGGTCTATTATGCCAGTAGACGATTATCATCTGTAGAAAGAAATTATTCAGTAACGGAAAGGGAATGTTTAGGGATGATTTATTCAGTAAAGAAATTCCGGCACTATCTGTTGGGCCAACGGTTTTTCTTCCATGTGGACCATTCGACTCTGTTATGCCTGGTAAGGCAACAGAATTTGACGGGAAGATCTGCCCAATGGGTGCTTCTGTTTCAGGAATTTGACTTTGAGGTCATACACAGGCCAGGGGCTCAGCATGCGGTGGCTGACTACCTATCTCGGCTAGACTCTGGAGAGTTGCCGACGGGGGTCGCTGATGAATTTCCGGATGCATCTCTGTTTCTAACAGGAGTCGCTGCAGAAGATATTACCATCCCGAGTCACGTAAGGGTCATTCCGAGCATTCCATGGACATGGTATGAGGAGATGTTTCATTTTCTCGACAGCGGCGACATGCCTTCCTTCTTGATCAGCCATCAGAGGAAACGTATGGCTATTAGAAGCAGGAATTTCGAGATCATTATGGGGAAGCTCTATTATCGCACGGTGGCAGAGGTGTTACTCTGATGTGTGCTACCACAGGAGCAGAAAGCAGTCCTAGAGGAAGTACATACGGGTATTGCCAGAGGTCACTTTGCAGCACTAATTACAGCTAGAAAGGTTCTCCAATCAGGATTATGGTGGCCCACATTGTTTCAAGATGCGAGAAACTATGTGCAACAGTATGATGTGTGTCAGTGTTTGGGGCAACCTACCAAACGGTCGAGAATGCCTTTTCAGCCGGTCTTGCCCTTGAAGCCTTTTCAAAAGTGGGGTTTGGATTTTGTTGGTCCTTTTAAACCAGTGGCAGCTCACACAGGGAATAAGTATATCTTGACAGCCACGGATTACCGTACCAAATGGGTGGAGGCATGGCCTTTGAGGGATAACACTGCAATTTCTTACTTGTGAGAAAAGTGGGCAGACTGGGGTCCACTCAAAAAATCATATCTCACCGCTGGTAGCTCCAAAAATCATGAAAAAATTTGAGGTGATTATTCAAAGCGTGGGCTACATTTTCTCTTTTGACCAACGCTCCAAATTCGGAGTGGAGATGGATATTAAAAATCCCACCAAAAGACCTGTTTTTTCTTCACAAAAAGTCTTCAGTGGCCCCCTCCTTTGTTGAATTTGTACAATGCATCCAAGAGTGAGCCCCTCCTTTGTCATATCATAATACAAAGCATCCAAGTTGCCTATGGCAATTATGGAAAGCCGAAAAACGGCTATCACTAGAAATGTGTTTTATTCGGCCAACTTTGGGCAAGTAGCTTGGGCAGCAGTGGTCAGAGAGCGACTGTTGGCGGAGTGCCAACGAGTGATGGCATAGTTGGGGAGGGGTACCCCAACCAATACAAAGGTGGGCCAACTGCTCACATTGATCTTTCCTTTGAGAGAAGTGTTTCCTTTCGCCCTGCGTCCACTTTGCCACTTTGAAGATGATCGCTTGGTGGTCCAAGGCACTAATCCTCCTCTGTCGCAAACACAAAGCTTGGCAGTTCCGGCGGAGAGGGAAACACAGCAGCAACAGGTGGGTACTATGGAATTGCTTGGTTCATCGACGGCGGTGGTATCCTCTGGAGCCCAGGAGATGGCCACTGCAGGTGTAGGATCAGCAATCCGCAAGCGCGGCCATGAGGAGCAGCAATTTTCAACACCACCTCCAGCAACTGCATCTCTTGTTGCGGAAGATTCTACGGTGGCTTGCTGGCGCCGCCGAATGAGGGAAAGAGTTAGCAGTACGACTCCCTTGACGATGAGCTTTGCGGTTGCGGACATCCCCGCTCAACCGGAAACGTCGGGTATTACGAATGCGGCTGCCTCGATGGGAGGTATCCTCCCCGCAGCGCTACCCTGGGAGGCTACGGCAGTAGCGACCCCTGCTGACCAATAACAGGCATGCGGCACATTTTTGAGTAGACTTGCAGAGTCTATTCGTGCGGCGTGGACAACCCCAGCCACAGAGGGACGAGTCAATGAGCTGGAAGCGTAGGTAGCGACTTCGCAGACTCGGATTGACTAGTTAAACACTCAGAATGAATAGCTGATTGCCACTACTCGCCAGCAAGGGGCAAAAATACAAAGATTAAGAGGGGCTAATGCTGAGTTTGTAAGGTCTATTCAACAAGAACTTCTTCAGTTGAGAACACAGCATAGCCTAGCTTCTTACTTAACCTCGCACCCTCACGATGTAATGATCAACATGACTGATTTGGATGCATTGGCAGTGGAGATGCAAGAGGATCTCCGAAATTTTTTAGATAATCAATTACAAAGCTGGAGCACACGCTTGGCTGCTGAGGTGGGAGCACAGCCACCCGCTCGCAGGTTGTGGTGCACCAACCCGAGTCATCCAACACTGACAGAGGTAAGAGTGTTGTTCTAGAGGGTTTTGATGTTGCTGATTGGGCACAAGCTACAGAGGATTGTGCTGAAGCCCAGGCTCATGTCTCTCGTTTGCAAAAAATGATTCGTCAATTTCGTAAGGAGAGGCGCAGGGTCTGTTTTTGGGTGGAGACCTTAGCTCATTCCTTTTCTCTCAGTCTCCCACCTTGCCCTCCATTTTGGGCTGCTCTTAATCGCTATCTTACTCGTTATTATCCCTTGCATACACCTCTTGCTCCTCTGCCACAGCCGCCTCAATCTATCTCCTTGCCAACGCAGTTTATTCCTCGGGCTGCCTGGCCGGAACAAATTGAGATAGATCCACGTCTTTTGGATGAGGTCTATCGAGCCCATACTGCATATTTTCAGGGCTTTGGCTATATTGATGTTTCCTCTTCACCAGAGCAGGGTGCAGAGCAACCACCGGAACCTTCCAACAGGAGGGGATGATTGTGGGTTCGCGCAATCCACCGTGCGTGCCAGGTGCTATGGCATTAGCCGCACATGCGGTCCTGCAGTCCTCTGGACACTGCGGATCAGGAGTCAGGAGTCATGCGGTATGCGACAGCCGGAGCGGCAGTTCTTCATAGGATATCATGGGACAGGAGTGTGTGCACCGTTCCCAATCTGCACTGGAGCAGCGGTTGTATATGGAGGGGCATACCTGTCTTTTGATGTAACTTAACCCATCTCTATGATATTCAGGGCATCATCTATTGTACTTTGTGTCTGGATTACAGATGAATGAAGCAAGGGTTGTTCTGTGTCTGTGTACTTGTACTTACTTCTCTTGTCATTCTGTGCGTTGATGTTCATATAATGTAGTTGCGGGTAATCATTCCCGTAATGCCTATTGCTCATGTGTGGGCAATAGCCATTACAAAAACACTACATCGTCCAACATTAAAGGTGGTGGTTACACAAACATGTGATTTCCCAGACTTCACTTGTTATATGCTGGTTAAAATTGCAAAAATGCTTATAACATGCATCACATCATTTGAGGACATCGAGGGAGTGGAGCACCCATGGAAAGTCTTTCTTGAGAGCACAAAAGGATTATGCTAGAATATGGAAATAGAGGTACCAAACTACAACGTCATCATGGGTTTGTATGCTCAAGTCATGTTTTTGCCCTCTCAATATCTGCAAACATTTGAGGAGGTGTTCATGACAGGTTTCTTGGAGATGGGTTCTACCTTATTCAGCACCATGACGAAAGATCTACCTGCCCGCCACATAGCCTACTAAAGCACATTGATAAACAATCCCTTCCGACATTTGGCAATCCAAGTGGATATTGAGGCCTGAGCAAAAAAATATTAGATTCCTTTTGGAGACTATGGAGAAAAGGATTTTTGATTACTAGAGACTCTAAGACATCAACCTGAAGACCAGCTACTAATGACAAAGCTAAATCCAAAGACAAAGACAATGACCAAGACAAAGCTTGCACAAAGACATGCAAAGACTAGGAAGGGGGGAATGTTGGTAGATGGACCAGACACACATCATGTACCCTAAAATTTTGATATCCCATTATTATTTTTGCAAAAAAGTTTTGTGACTATTGGAGAGTCTCTGATTTTAGTCAGATAAACTTTGAGCTAGTTAATGTAAAGTTCGAGTTGTAAAATCTTATTTTGAGTCTGAGCCTTGTAAAGTTGATCACTTGACAAGAAAGCCCTAGGTATAAAGCTCAATTTGTGTAAGTGGAAAAGGAGACATTATCATTATCAAAGTTTTTTGAGTTTTAAAGCATATGATTGAGAGCGGTTACTCTCACACACTTTGTAATCAATTTTTCTTGAGGTCTGATAATACACTTTTGATTTTGATTAGTGCATTGTGCTCTTTGTCTACTTCTCTTTAATTTAAGTGTAATCATTGTCAATTCTATTGTGGTTCACAAACTACACGCTAGCGAGCTAAATCGGTTGTTTTGAGTGCCCTTCTTGAGTAGCCTTTGCTCTGAGCCTATACCTCTTGTCAAATTTGTCTTTATTTTTCAACCTTGCATCCTTTAGTTGATATTTTTCAAGCTCAGTGTCTTTAGGACTTCTTTCCAATTGCCATTTATTTAATGCAAGAAGGTCTTCTCTACTCATTCCATCTTCCCATGCCAATACATTCCATGTAAGAACTACATCTTCAATTGGCACCACAGGTTTTTGATCATATACCAGTTCAACAAGCATATAGAAAATGACTGACTATGTGTCGTACGGTTAGCCCACAATGCAAATGGAATTAGCCTTGGCCACTCTTCAAGTTTACCTTCGCAAGCCTTCACAAGCATATAGCCAATGACTGACTATGTGTCGTACGGTTAGCCCACAATGCAAATGGAATTAGCCTTGGCCACTCTCCAAGTTTACCTTCACAAGCCTTAGCCAAAGCTTTCATTGTTGGAGGATGCCTTCTTTCTTTCTTGCCATTTCCCTCTAGGATATAAGGCAAGTTAAGGCGAGTATGATGCCCATCCTCGAGAAGAATTCTCTTGCTTCTTTAGCATCCAATTCTCTCTATTTGTAGTTATCTTTTCCACACATCCATAGAGACATATCACATCTTCAAGAAGGAATTTACATACATCTTTTTCATTCTTTGTCCTCAATGCACACCCTTCAACTCGATTAGACAAATCTTATCTTGCAAGCACCAAATACCTCATTTGACAAAGTTACAAAGGCATTGTGACCAAGTCCACAACCCATTTATAATGTATGGCCAATGGATAAGTAGGATGTACTCCATCACGATGTCATACATTTGAATACATTTGGCATGTCACACAAGACTCCACCAATACCTTTCTTTTACTTTGCAAAATGTTGCACATACACCTAGATTTCCTACCCATAAACTTTCATGGAAATCCTTGATAATATCTTGTTGAGTAGCCTTATTGCACACTACCTGCAACGATGTTCCATCTCTTTATTTAGGATTCTTTTATAAGTAGCCATCCTTCAAGAAGTATCCATATGCTTTTCTTCTTATACTCTTAACTTCTTGCTCAATCCAATCATCTTGAATTTGCAAGGTACTTAACTTGGGGGGTTCACTATGTAATCATGTTAATGTACCACGTGAGTTCAATAGGAGGGGTTTTAAAATTCAAAACTTTTAGGCAAACTAACAAAGATACATTAAAAAAATGGGTTTTTATATTCCATTTTGGAAAAGATTCCTAAAATAAGGGGTCATTTTATTCATTCAAACATGTCAAAAAATGGGGGATTTAATTACCTCACGAGCGTACATTATTTAGGGGGTACCAAATAGTGCACTCCCTGAGGTACTTAAGTAGTGACCTATCAAGAGCCATTCACTCTCATATAGCCCTTTGAAAAGGACAAGTGAATCTATAGAACATGCATGATCACTCTTTGCATGAGCAATAGTGTAAAACTTTGCACATACAACATCTCCCTCAATAATTATGTCCTTTTCATCTTCATACCTTTCCCTAGAGAGCATATCTTCCACTAGATTTTCCTTCCCTGCAATATGCTTGAACTTGGGATTCAAGGACTCTCTATAGGCTATCCATCATTGCACAGCAATGTTACGAGTTGAACAATTTGTAATCATTTGAAGAAGAGGCAAACAATCAGTTTCCTCAACCACTAATACTCCTATCAAGTACTCCTTGTCACACCTAAATGTTGTGACTACTCCCCATAATTACCTTTTTACTTGTGAATAATCTCATTGACAAGAACTTAGAACCTTGGCCCCGACCCTCACCACATACCTTTCTCCTTTGTCATCATCTTTCCCTTTTGCCCATCATATCCCTAAACGAATCATGTCCACTATCACAATGAAAGGCCTTTCACATGCATAGTCTACCTTTCTCAAGGTTGGTGATTTAAAAATTAGCTTCTTTGGCTTCCTCATGGCTTTTGTGTGCTCTTCTTCCCATTGAAACTTTTGATTCTTTCTCAACAACCTATAAAAAGGATCTGCTACGTCTGTATTATGTGGTATCCAAATAAGATAGAAGACACAAGCATCGAGAAATATTCAAGCTTCAGCTATAGTTTTACATGTTTTTTATTGCATCCATCTTTGTTGGACAAAGCCTTCTACCATAAGGACCACATGTATGCCCTACAATCAACACTCCTTGACAAAATCTTCTCACAGTATTTGATATGGTTTGCAACAAACTTACAACACCCCCTTGAATCCATAGGTTCATCTTTGTCTTTGTCTTCACATCCTAATGGGCACAACATCAATAAATGGCATTTTTATTTGAGGTAGGAAGTCACATAGAACATTTTTCATCCCATTCATCATATGTGCAAATAATCTGCTCTCCTTGATTAAGGTACACATCCTTACCAGTCCCAAAGGTGCTTTCATGGTTGTTAAATTCATCGTGCCCTAAATAGAGATCTCCCATTGAGCATATGACCTTCTTGAAAATGCCTCTATAAAGTCATCTACAAGTGGTCCTATATCCACATTCTTGATGGTATCATTGTTTACAGGTTACATGTCTTGTATGTATCACAAAGCTCCATTCTTCTTAGGCGCAATAAACCACTTGTTTTATATGGCACACAAGAAGGCTCCAAAATACCCAAGCCAATCTTCTCATTGAGTAGTTCAAAAATGTTCTTTTGGAGATGGTATTGGATGCAAATTCCAAGGTACACAAGGAATTGTGAAGATCATCATAAGTACAATTTAGCACTAGAATCAACGCATCCTATCTCTGAAAATCAAAAGCCTTACCATTTCTTGAAAGCATTTCTTTAAAACACTTCTTCTATTCTTCTATTTAAAACTCCTCACAGCCAACCTTTAGTTTTTTTAGAGATTCCATCGTGAACTTCTAGTTTTTTTTGGAACCCTGAAGTTTGGTTGCAAAGAAGAATGTTCTAACTTTTCCCTATAGTCCAATGCTAAAGGTAAGGCTACGGGTCTCACTTTTTTTGCCACAGTTTTGTACTTGGTATCTACCCGCACTTTCAGTCCATTGATGGTGAATCCTTCTAATCTTCAAAAGCCTCAATCACTTCATACATTTCCATAGAGCACACTTCCACAGCTTGGATTCCATCTTGCATGCTAGAATCCATTATAGCCTCAAGCTCAAACATAGTATCATACATGAGAAACTTGTTCAAAGAAACCTAAAATGCATTCACTATCCTCTATGAAACCATTTTCCTTCATGTCTTTTTGTACAATATATATATTTTTTTTTATTTTTTTTTTCATGCACCTTTTTTCATATCCTAAACCTTTATAAAGCATACTAATGCATGATATATCAACCCCTAAAAACCAATTAAAAAGGATTCTTCTTGCTTTGGGTCATGTGAGAATCATTTTCTTCTTGTACCATTGCAATCCCGCTTTACAATGATACATGGCCAAACCCCTTGTCTCCTTGTAGTCTCTGAACTCTTTGTTTGCCTTTGATAGAGGATAATCATGAAGACTATCATAGTTCCACTCATGATTCCCTCACACAATCAAGAATTGCATAGCTCGCTTTACATCTCAACTCTTTATCTTAGCATAAGTCGAGGAAGACCTTTATTTCTATGCAAACAGATGTGATGAATGGTTGCTCAAGGATAAGAGGATAGGTAGACATCTCTTGCATGAAGAAGTTTTGCTCATCTTTGACATTACCAATGGTCACTTTCACATTGGAAAAGACACATTCAGATCTCTTGATGAGTTGTTTGTAGCTCCAATCATCCAACCATGATTTGTATCTATCGATCGCTTTCCCTTCATGTAAAGACTTTTGGACATAAGATTGATTTTGGAGCCATGATCTATCAATGCAACATATGGCTCCTCAAGGTCACCCACCTTGACCAAAGTTTCCATTTGTAGCTCTTGCCCAATGAATTTTATAGTTAGTGGCTTTTATGGAAGGTTTCATCATCATCATCATCCACAAATCTAACACACATATCTCTTGAAGAATACTAGTAGCATTCTACCACATTTTCATCACATTCACTCTCTTGTACATGTACCCCTTGTGTCTTCAGTGACTCTCCTTCACCCTTAGATTGTGGAGAAGTAGAATCAATGAGAGTTTGCCTCTTTCTTTTTATGATATCTATTTTCTCCTCATGAAACTTGCACTTAGCTACGCCAAGAACTTCACCCAAGGTAGACTCAATTTTACCATTCAAAATTCTTTCCTCTAATACATGCTTTAATTTTGTGGTAGCTTCAACATCAAATTGTAATTTGTTTGCAAGGCTTTTTGATTTTCCTTGCGCTTTCTTATTTCTTGTAGATGCTTACTCCAACCCTCAGGAGGAGGAGGTACCTGTGGTGATTCCTCATAAGAAGGTCTTGTATCCTTCCTTCCTCTAGCTCTTGTAGCCGTCTTTGAAGTAGAGGGACCCACATCCCCATTTTCACATGTATGCTTCTCTTCCACATTGCTTCATTTTTATGACATTTTTCAAGATAGGCATGCACTAATAAAGAGTTCACAAGATCATTGTGATTAGCTAAGAGCCTATGGAGGATGGTGCCTTGCAACCATGGCGTGGAGGGTGCAGAGAAAAAGAGAGAGAGAGAGAGAGAGAGAGAGAGAGGGGGAGGGAGAGAGAGAGAGAGAGAGAGAGACTCGACACAACAATTCAAAACCATGCTATATTGATGTATTGATTTTTGAGAAGATTACATATATAGGTAGCCATGCAAAAAATGCTCCACCTCTAACTGAGCCTGCATGCATGCTTTATAAGATAATGTGCCCACGAGTTGGTGGGGCTTGGAAACCTAACAATCCCCCCCTCAAGCCCAAACTAGACATACCACTCTCATGATACCTCGAGTTTTTGGTGTACTCGTCAATTGTGAGTTTTAGGTTCTCTCACAACCAAGGATTTTTGGTGTATCCATAACCTAGTGCTATGATAGTAAACCCCCCCCTTGAACAGAGAAGGTGTAGGTCAAAAAATTAGCTACCAAAAAGGAAGTTTTTGGTTCACATCCAAACCTTGGGTTTAAGGCGTACCCAGTAACCTCACAAGAAGCAGAACAAAATAGGACTTGAGAAAAAAAGCTGATTATTTGGGAGGTCTTACCACTCATGTGTGGTCTTAGAAGATGGACACACCCCACGGAAACTAACTTCTCGGAAGATTATTATTTTTTGTAATTATTCATTCATTGAGGAAAACCTGATTTTTCACCTTGTAAATATTGGGACTTACAGAAGTTTCCAGATTGTATCCCAGTTTTGATAGTTAGATTGAGTAGCTGGTTGATTTTGGAACTTTAGGGTTTGATAATTGTAAGGTATATATACCACTTTTTGACCTTAATGAAACAACCTTTTTTTCATTTTAAAAAGCAAGTTTTGAAGTCTGTGAGTGAGCGTACTATGTACGAGAGAGAGTGTGAGCTTCATCTTGATGCTACGTGTGCACCGGTGGTCGGAATCGAATGCGGAGAAGTGTAGCGTGTTGCCCCCGACGAGAGCTATGCATCAATACTTACATTGCGCGCGTACGGTCCGGTTCTGCGAGCTCCTTCTACGAACTTCATCTGGTGTTTGGGTGAGCATACGTTGTCCAATTTTGCATTGCAGCATATCCACGCGTTCACATTGAGTAGAGCTACACATTAGGCACTTTAGATTTCAGAAATGAAGACCTGTAGATTTCGGCGAGACATCCTACGTGATTTTTCACCGGGTGTTTTGGGTTGAGGTTTTGGTTCATAGACCTTAGGGAGAGCGACCTAGTGGTGTTAGTAGGGTCTCCTTCAAGTTCTATGGTGTTTCGAGATTGTTAGATGGGTGTTCGGCTCTAGAAAGCATTGTAGGAAGTTTCCTCTTATGCACTCTTGAAGGCTGTGACTTAGACAATTGGTAGAGACCTCTGTAGGAATTAGTTAGGAGTCGGTCGAGTGTAGGTTGACACCTTATGCTTGCTTCCATGCGCCTTCGCGTCGAGCTTCGTCCTTAGCTAACATTATATGCTAGGTGAGTTCTCGCTGTGCTGACGTCTGTTGTGGCGTATCCGTCCAACATTGGCGCCGCTGTGGGGGACAAAAACCTTAGGTAGGTGACCGAAACTAATCCTTGAGGATTGGGATTTTTGGCTTGCCAAAAGTCTCATTTTACATTTAGATAGGATCAGAGGGTGGAGGACTCTCTAGGTCTTAGAGGGAGTCTAGGAAGCGTGTTTCTGGCCTAGATCCTTCGACTTAGGTAGATTAGGTAGACCAAGATATTTTTATGTAGGAGTCAAGTTCTTGAGTAGGAGTTGGAGTGGTAGAAGCGGTGAGAGGAGAGCTTGAGAGTCCGGAGAGGCCAGAAAGCAACCAAAACACCATTATCACCATTTCACATGATGAGTAGGAGTAGAGTAAGTAGGATATCATGATTCAGGATCTAGAGCATTTCATGTATGTATACTTGCTTGGTAAAGTCATCACAAGTTTGCAGAAAGACGCAAAAGTGTGTTCGAAAGCCTAAGAGAAATCCAAAAGCTACTGTGAGTGTTTCTGATAGAGCTACAAAGCATCAAGAGCATTTCTGTCAGGAAAAAAATTAATTTCAATCCAGGAGACATCCTACACGTAGGATGTCTACAGGCTAATCTGGTGGGAATTTTGGGATTTTCAGTTGACCGGTGTGTTCAGAAGGTGGGGTTTACCCTAAATTCAACTGGAAAGTGGAAATTTGACCACATCTTGACAGGATAAGGCCAGATAGACTGAAATTGCCAAACATCCTACCCAAATTGTGCCAAAACATTATTTTGAGACCAAAACCATAAAATGGCTGCATGAGCATGTCTTGCATGATATATTGAGTGACTGAAAGGGGTTTCATCTCATTTGGGTGAGAAAATTGGGTTCAAAGCAAACTTTAGCACTTTTGACTGAAAAAGGCAAGAACAGCTAAAATTGGGGACTTTTGAAATCCAAACCAAAATCTAAGCATACCACTGGGTTACTGACATTAAGGGGAAGCTATGGGACAAGTCTAGGGTCAAACTGGCCAAATAGACATCCTACGCGTAGGATGTCTTCTGTGTGATTTTGGACTCCAAACCAAATTTTGAGTATACCAAAGTGCTCAGCAACTCAAGGGGAGCCTGTGCTTTGAGTTTGAAGCCATTCTGATGAAAAAGACATCCTACGCGAAGGATGTCTAAAGTAAGAAATTGAAGCCATACATTGACAATGCGCATAGCAAGGTGTTGTATAGCCTAAGGCAAGCCTCCTAGTCAATTTTGGTCCAAATTGGAGTTGATTAGACTGATCAGGATCAGCAACAACAGGCTATCGGAACATATTTCTGACTCTTTGACCAACCAATAGGTGTCCAAATCAAAAAGTAAAAATAGCTGTAGACTCAGCACATCAAGGGGGAACCATAGTGCAAAAATCCAGGTAAAACTAAGCAGGAGACATCCTACGCGTATGATATCTATTGGGGTGACTGAAGAGAAAATTTGACTGAGCTTAGACAGTGAGATTCCACTTGGCTTAAGGGTTCTAGAACTTCTTTCAGAAGTGAATTTGAACCTTGTTTGTCCATTTGACGGAGCAAAGACTGAATTCAGACTTTTTCGCATAAATTGACCAACATCCGAGGGAAGTACAGTTTCAAATTAGCAGACCTAATCCAAAACATCAACAGTGTATAAAATACAGTAGTGGTTGAGATTAACTCTCCAGCTATACCAATCATTACTAAGATAACCTCTAGCAGATAAATGCTTTGATTCGATTGCCGAAATTAAACGCTTATGTATAGCTATCTTCAGCAACAAAGCAAGGAGTTGTGCGGAGACTGATCCTTTGCCAGGTGAGTGGTTGGATTTGTGATAAATTACATTGATAAGTTTGATGAATTTAAGATCAGGAAGATACATTGTTAGAGACCAGAAGGTGGCAGGTGACGAAGGTAGCTTAGTGTCCACCAAAGAGAGTGTGACTCAGGCAAGGTTAGATCCGCTAGCACCGATTATTGAGGAGGGTAGTGATACTGACACTTCGTCAGACAAATCTTTCTTCATAATGGGTAGTCAACAGCCAGGAGGTTTCACATACGACGGACTGATGCCAGGAGGAAGCACCTCCCTGAATCCTTTAAATGATTTCAAACTCACTGTGATCTTCTTAGAAGGAACAAACTCGAGGGGAGCCCTAGTCTATTCTGACTATCGAGGACGCAAGTGCATTTGTATCGAAGAGAGGTCAGCTCAGAGATTGGAGATAATCCGAGTCTATGATGATGGAGATAGATTCTGAGACGAAAAGGAGAACCACTATTCGATAGTTAGTAACCCTGAAGATTACAACAGATATGGAGATAATGTGCCGAAAGGGAAAATGGTTTCAGAAGCTCAAGAATCGCCACCAAACATTGATCGGCCCGGAGCTATTTTTATGTATGATAAGAAAACAACAAGGGTTCCAACTTATAACGAGAACGTGGGAATCTACAAGCATGAGAGTGAGGGTATAGTCGCTCACTTTCGTAGCAAAGAACCATACATAAATGAATTAAGCAAAGACAAGGTTCTTTACTTATTCTCTTATGAAACTGCATGGGGAAGGGTATAGTTTTTGTTGATAGATACGGGCGACAATACCAACGTATTCTCTCAGAGGAGGTAGAAAGGGCAACAGGTCCAGGAGCATCAGCATATGCCCCTGAAGAAGTGCCAAGAGCCACCTACACCCCAAGTAAGTCGACAAATCCCTTTTTTGATGAGTATGACGCTACCTCACATTCCACCCGACCGCAAGCATTCAACAAACAAAACCAACCAGCAAACTAGCCATCATTGCAGGCATGGCTTCGACAGAGTGCAACATTGGAACAAGACCGAAACCGAGATGGTTATCAGGCCGCACGAGGGCTAAGGGATTTGCAAGAACCACCACTCTATTCAAGGTATCAAGGAGAGAGTAAGCCAAAGACTCAAGGGTCAACAGAGCCTAGAGGGCCACCCATAGAACGAGTTCGAAGAGATGAACCATCTCTGGCGAGAACCGTTAGAAATTATGGCTTAGGAGCACCACTGGGAGAGGAACCAGCTTATTACAGAAGACCTAAGGAGGTATATCGATTAGGACGTGGAGATCCAATGATGAGGTTTGTAGACCATCGGAGAATTAGACCTTCTCAAGTGTAAAAATGGGTAAATAAGAAATACACAGGAAGCAGAGACCCAAGAGATCATGTAGCAGCCTTTGTGCGTGTAATTAGAGCCGAAGAGGTGTTAGACTTCCCTACCCAATCTGCAGGGTTTGGACTAACCCTAGAGGATGATGCTGCCACTTGGTTTGACTCTGTAGAGCGTAGAGACTTTGAGTCTATGAAGGAAGTGTTTGAGGAATTTATCGAGGAATTCTCACAAAGGGGGGTAGCTCATAATACCGTCTCACAAATCCATAAATTCAAACAGAAAGATGGAGAATCTATACGAAAAGCAGCCCTAAGACAAAAAAGATATGTTAAGTTTTCTCGTGTGGAATAACTGCCAACTCAGTCCAGGCTCATGCTGATATTCATCCAGGGACTAAGGAATGCGGATCTCTAGAAAGACTTACATATGAAGAGGAGCACGACGTTGAATGAGTTGACCAAGGAAGCTCTTTACCTTGTGGACAATTGTGCGGTCTACAAAGAGGGGGAGTTTAAGGACCTTGATGACGATTCGTCTTCACAACAAAGTGGAAGCAAGTCTTCTAAGATAGCACCAAAAGGAGAAGTAGCTGTAAACCAAGAGTAGCTTGTAGATGAAGTGCTAAAAAAGATTAACTTGTACGCCAAACCCCAGGCTAAACAGCCCAAGTGGTGTGCTATTGAACAAAAATGGACAAACCATGGGATCGAGGAATGTTATTATAACAAGTGATATGTGAGAGAGAGGCCTTACGCTCCCCAAGCTCTGGTAGCTTCTCCTCAAGCTCCACCGATGCCTAGATATCAAGCAGGCAACCTACCAGGACCTGTAGGTGTAGAGAGACCACAACCAGTGTTGGGGCAACAACCACCCCTACCAGGATCACGACCAATCGATATAAGATACACACCAACCATAACCGAATCAGAGGATAAGGCTTTCGTGCCTATGCATGCATATTATGAAGATCCCAATGGATATGCGGAAAACCTTGTCTATTATCCACCGGAAGAACCCTTGACACCAGAACCATGGAGCATGATAGGAAGTACAGGACCACCAACAGCTGCACAGGCAGCAGGAGAAGGAAGATATAGCTTAGATGAACGAACATTGTTGTTCATAGCCAACAGAGGCATGGGCGGACAGAGACATGCATACCAACAAAGGGGAGCTCAAGGCACCTCAACAACCCAAGGGACCCTACTACAAGTGTGGTGGAGACCATTGTGGCTGAGAGACTGTCCTCATGATGAAATCATTAGAGTCAACGCATATTGCATTGAGTGTCGATTTACTCATTTGATTCCTGATTGCCCTAAAAACCCGAGCAAAGGAGCAAAAACCACCTTGAACATGCTAGAAACAGTACCTTCTAGTGGAGGGTCAGAAAATGAAACAATCATACTTATTCAGGCAGTAACATGAGCCCAAGCTCAAAGAATGACGAACCAACCCATAGTTGAAGAGCCAAAAACCAATGCCCAAAGTTCAAAAACGAAAGATCAGAGAAGCACTTGGAAAGCTACTAAGGCGCGTATGAAAGCCAGGAAGAAATGAGAGCAAACAGCTCTATCCGAGGAGTTGAAACATACAAAGGATAGATTAGAGCGGTTAGAGGATCTAGCTAGCTTCAGCTCACACACCATGGAAACCATAGCACCCAAGGAAATAGCACAGCCCAAAAGTGCGGGATCAGGAGGATCTGTACTGGCTGACAAGGTAAATGAGCAGTTGGATGCGCTTCTAAAGGCTTATGAAGATAGACTCAAAAAGAACCAAACCCAGGAGCAAAGGTGGATGAATTATCTATATGCAGAAATAGAAAAACAGAGGTTGGAAATGTGCAAAAAGATGATCGAAACAGCTCAATCATTGATGGAAGACCCGCTGGGTAAACCTGCAAATTGGCATGAGGCACCAGCTCCAACCCCTATCCAACCAACATTAGAGGAACATGTAGAAACAAAGGAAAGACTCACTAATGCCTATGAGTCCAGAGGAGAGCCTATCACAGTGCCAAATACCACAGATGAGGCAAGTGACGGGTTCCAGCCTAAAATATTGGTAGAAATGGAAAAGGACTGTAACGATCTAGACGATCTGTGGAAGCAAATCCATGAGGCCAACGAGGCTAATAGGATGAGTAACCACATGAATAGCACAAGAAAAGAAAAGAATGTAACCTTACCTCCTATTGAAGAATTTGAGGCGAGATCACAAATAAACTTTGAGATACATTCACAAGGGGGAGACCAAGGATCAATTAGTTCGGGACACAGCCAACCAGAGTCGCTGAGAACTTTACCCTCTTACCTAGGAGAGTATGAAGCCAAGTCGGAAGTGAGAGCAATTCCATCTCAAATACTTTCTTCTAACAAAGTGATGGATTCGCAAGGATTGATTCAGTTGTTGTCCACTCCGGTGGCATGCACCATCACATTAGCAGAACTCCTAAGGTTACGGCCAAACATGTGGACCACAGTAGGTAAATGCCTAGAAAAATTTGGAGTGAAAGACCCCACCTTGAAGCTACAGGAAGGGATCAGAGAGTTGGACAGGCCTCAACTAAACACTAGGCCAGTACCATTAAAGAAGGTTGGAGAGTACTACCAGGGAGAAGATGGAAACACCACGCTACTAGTAGAATTCCAAGGAGTAGTGTCCAAAGCTATTCTTGACAGTGGAGCGGCAGTTGCTATTGCCACCAAGGAAATCTGGAAAAAATGGGAAAAACCAGCTTTGAGGGCTACCAGAATGAAATTTCAATTGGCAGATGGGTTCATGGATAAGCCTCTAGGACTCTTAGAAAAAGTGATTTTCACTTCGTGCGGAATCAAGTATGAGCATACGTTTGCAATAGTCGATTTCGACAAAAAGAACAATTATGAGATCATCTTGGGAAGACCATTCATGCGACAATTGAAGATGGTCCAAGATTGCGGTTACGACCACATATACCTTAGACATGGCGAGACAACAACTAAAATACACTTGAAAGACCATAGTTACAAAGATGTGAATCAAACACCTGTGGAAGAGTTTGATTCAGCTACAGTAGCAGATCGGAACTCCCAGCATGGTTAGGGCAACAAAAAGAACTATGGATGTGCGGAGCTTCACATTGTGGACGCCTAAGAAGAGAGAAATCCGTCTTAGCGAGAGCAATAGAGGACAAGGAGTATATTCCAGAACCTTTCCCTGAAGATGCCTTGGAACCTCTAGAATGGGAACACATACTAGCAACATTGAATGTATGTACCATTACAGATAGTCCAACAACAAAATTTTGCGATAAGGATGGCTATGATGTGCTACCCTATTACATGGTAAGCATTATACCAGGAGAAGATGAGACGATAGAACCACCAGAACAAGAAGAGTTTTATAACTCCTCTGAACATCTGGAAGTAAATGATGATGCAGATAATGAATGTTCAGACACCTCAAGTGAGGGAGGAAGGGAAGCCGAGAATATCAAGTTTTATGATTTTGCTAATCAACACCCTAGACACCAGGAACGCTATAGGAGGAAACGAGCAGGAAACAAAGCGAGAGAGAACCTGATGCCCAACATAAAAGGTAAAACTCACTATTTGATGCTTGTAAAAGCAGAGGATTGTGTAAAAGATCACATATCAGGAAGATTCTCAAAAGATCGAAGTGAAAGAACGCGAGAGGAAATAAAACAGAAACAAAAAGCTAAAACAGAAACAAAATCACAAAAATCTCAAAAATCAACAAAAGAAACAACAAAAGACCAAGAGTGGACCAAACTAGAGCGTAAACAGAAATACCAAGAACTGAAACGGTCTTTACGTGAGATATGGACTACTGAAGAAGATAGTGATGGTAAAGGGGAGTTAGAAAAAGGAAACATGAATGTACCATCACACTATTGGAAATTTACCATCCAGGATAGAAAATCATCATGACACCACCAGTCAGGGAAAGAACCAACCAAGAATCTTACGATGGGCCAGAAAATGCAAAAAGGATAGACCGTGCAGAACCAGGTAAAAAGCCTCAGCCGGTCTATATGCCAACGATTTAGAGCCTGAAGAAGAAGAACGGCTAACACAACTTCTCAAGAAGTATAAAGATGTGTTTGCATGGTCGTATAAAGACCTCAAGGGAGTTGATCCATTGATATGCCAACATACAATTTCTTTGAAATCAGATGCGAAACCTAGCAAACAACGTTCTTATACATATAATGACACATTTGCTAAATGAATCAAAGAAGAGATTGATAAACTGATGGAACTTGAATTCATCTATGAAATCGAACATACAGATTGGGTGTCACCCATTGTGGTAGTTCCCAAAAAGAATGGAAAACTGCGAGTGTGTGTAAACCTCAAAAAGGTAAATGCAGCCACCATAAGGGATAATTATCCCTTGCCAATCACAGAACATGTACTCGAGCGGGTGGCCGGGAAACGGGCTTATTCCTTTCTGGATGGGTTTTTAACATACAACCAACTGGCAATAGCAAAGGAGGATCAACACAAAACAGGGCGTTTGCCATAGAATGGGGAATTTATGCGTATTGAGCTATGTTGTTTGGCTTAACTAATGCCCCAGCTACCTTCCAAAGGTTAATGATGCCTGCGTTCAAAGAATACCTAAGAATATTCTTAAAAATTTGCATGGATGATCTTTGTGTGTACTCTCTTCTACGAGAGGAACATATTGACCATTTGCAAAAGGTCTTTGAAAAATACAGGACATATCGAATCTGTCTTAACCCGGAAAAGTGTGTATTCATGGTTAAGCAAGGCCGCATCTTAGGACACATTGTCTCAAGAAATGGCATAACCACTGACCTAGACAAAGTCAAAGTCATTGTAGACCTACCCAGGCCTACTAATGCAAAACAAGTGCAATCCTTCATGGGACACTGCGGATATTATCTAAGATTCATATACATGTATGCGGTTATCGCACAACCTCTATATCGTTTGCTAGTCAATTTTGATTGGACCGAGGAGTGTGAAACTTCATTCCAAAAGCTGAAGTAAAACCTTATATCAGCACCTGTACTGAAGACACCAGATTGGGAAAAGATATTCCATGTTCACATTGATGCTTCGGCATATGCCATTGGAAGTATTCTAGCTCAACCTGGAGACGGAACAATGGATTTTCCAGTTTGTTATGCAAGCCGACAGTTAAATAGTGCGGAAAAGAACTACACAACCACCGAAAGGGAAGGTTTAGGAATGATTATGTTGTAAAGAAATTTTGGCATTATTTGCTCGCAAAAACAAATTTGTGTTCTTCACAGATCATCAAGCTCTTTTGTATCTGGTAAATAAACCATGCAATACAGGGAGAATTGTACGCTGGTTTATTATATTGCTAGAGTTTGACTTCAGAGTGGTGGTCAAAAAGGGTAAAACCCATCTACGAGTAGATCATCTTTCAAGGATACACAATGGGGAAGCTCATGAAGGAGTAGATGATGACATACCAGATGCTTATCTTTTCAATATTGAAATGGTATCCAAATGGTCTCAGGAAATTGTTAGCATTCTTTCCTTTGGAAGTGGGTTTGATAACAGGGAATACAGAACCAAACAACAAACAATTCAACAAACAAAAAACTTCCAGTTGATAGCAGGACGGTTGTATCATCTAGGATCGGACCAAATCCTACAATTATGTATAAGTCCGGAAGAATTCGAGTGCTACCTTGAAGAAGCACATGTCCAGGATTGTGCATCTCATTGTTCAACAGTGAAAACATACCATAGACTGAAATAGTTAGGGGTTTATTGGCCAACTATGTATGCGGACTCACATTCTTATGTTACCAATTGTACTATATGTAGTGCCAAATGACCAATGGATCACGCGACATTGTTTCAAGTAAACATTGCACCTGCATGGAGTCAATATATCATTGATTTCTTAACCACCAGGACATTCCCTGAGAACATCGCAAGAGCACGGAAAAAAGCTATAGAGCTGGAAGCTCGTGAATTTCAGTTCATTGGGAACCAACTCTATAAGCGAGGAAAGGACAATCAACTTAGAATCTATGCAAGTGAAAGCGAATACCTGCTGATTCTAGAACATGCACATAGCAGAATAAGTGGAGGCCATTTTTCGGGCGATAAGACGGAAAAAATTTTCTTAACCGCCGCAGGAATTTGGTGGCCTACATTGCACATGGATGCTGAAGAGTTTGTTAAGCGTTGTGACGCGTGTCAACGTACCAAGGTGCCAATAAAAAGAGATGAGATGCCACTACGGCCAATGATGGGAGCAAGAGAATTTGCAAAATGGGGCATTGATTTTGTGGGACCTAACTCACCCCCTGCATATCGTACCCATACCCAATATATCATTGTGGCTACGGACTATCTCACAAAATGCGTCGAAGCCAAGGCAATGCAAAAAGCAGATGCACGCACCACTGCACAATTTTTGTATGAGAATGTTTTTGTACGATACGGGTTGCCCATAGAAATTATCAGTGATCGTGGGACACATTTTCTCAATGAAGTCATTGAATATCTGCTAGAGGAATTCATGGTCATACATAGGAAATCTGCTCCATACCATCCACAGGCAAATGGACAAGCTGAGGCCACAAATAAAACATTATGCACGGTTCTCACTAAAATAGTGTCAGAATCAAGAACAGATTGCGATCAGCAGCTACACTCAACACTATGGGCCTACAGGATAGCTTACAAAACATCAATAGGAACAACACCGTACAACATGGTGTTTGGCCTAAATGCTATACTACCCATAGAGTTTCTAATTCCAACTCTACGAGTAGAAAAACGCTTAGAATGGACAGGGCATGAGCTCTCTTCAAGAATAGATGATCTTGAAAAGCTAGATGAACTCCGCTTCAAAGCTGTAGCTTCAATCTATGCTAAAAAGAGAAGACAAAAAGAGTTTTTTGACAAATATGTGCGCACTAAAGAGTTCAAAACAGGTGATTACATACTTGTTTATACTTTGAAGCAACATGCCAAGAAACTTAAAAAGTGAGGGATGGGACCATTTGTGATTAGTGATCCATCACAAAGTGGAGCTATCAAGCTTGCTACATTAGCAGGTGAAGAAATGCCAAACTGGATTAGTGGATGTCGACTGAAGAAATATCATCTACCACTCACACAAGAGATGCTCCAACAAATGCATCAAGGAAAACAACGAGTACGAGAGGAAGATCAGGCAGAAGCAAAGGAATGCATTGCAAAAAGAAGACTTCTGCGACAACAACAACAAAGTGGAGCACCATTGGGAATCAATGCCATTCGACTGACGAAGTTGGATGAAGACACAGTGGAGCCAATAATTGCATTCGAAGTGGGCAGCAATCAAGTTGAATCGACGGCATTGCTTGATTCTGGAGCTAAAGCAAATTTGATCTCTTACAGATTATACCAACAGCTCAAATCCACAGGTCAACTTCATCCTACTCCTCAAGTGATGGAAAGTAGTACATCACACCCGTTGAAAACATTGGGATGGACTATATTGCATGTACAAATTCACCAATATATTTACCCACACAAATTCTATGTAGTGGAGGATGAAAGCACACAACACCCAATGATGTTGGGGCAACCTTGGCAAAAAGAGTACAATGTGCAGATAGATTGGAATGCAAAGGCAGTCAAAATTCAGCATGCACATGAACAACAGGTGATAGCCTTTGCTCAGCAATACCAGAATAATTAGCTGCAAGCCATGCAATCACTGGAAAAAGAGCCAAAAGCAAAAATGCCACCAAAGAACAACATGATACCCGAGACCAACAATCAGGTAAAGGCCAACCATGCTAATTACAGACATACGAAGTCACATGCCGCAATGCAAAGTTCTAGGTTACCAAAACAACCGAAGCAAGTATGGATGCGGAAGGATACAAATGACATGGCAGACAAACAACAATGCAACAAAAGAATTCCAACAAAGCAGATAGTTCAACCAAAAACCAAGAGCATAAAACAGATATGGATCCCAAAGAAAATGCTCAGCAACAACAATAACCCAAATGTCACTCGCATTTGGATACCAAAACCAAAGCAAAAGGGACTCCCTTCAGTACAAGCAACAACGGAAGGCAGACAGCTGCATTTAAAAAAGGACAGCCGACTTATGTGGATGCCAATCAGCAACAAAACAGTAACAACAAAGGAAGTAGCCAAACATCTACAAAAACCGGCAGAAGCAAAATACCAATGGAAAGAAAAGGCAATACGGCCCATAGCCATTCCGGCCAAGCCAATCCTCTCCATAGAAACAGCTACGGCTCTATCAACAGTGTCAGCAAAGCAATTGCCTTTTGCAAAAAAGAAATTAAACAGAGAGCAGTAGAGCTACAGCTGTTACTTGCAAAGAAAACAGGAAACCTCAACGACGAATGCCAATAAGCATCTTGCGTATTCCCTTCTCTTGCACAACATTAATTATTCCATGCATTGACCGAGTATGCATAAAATAGGGCCACATTAATCGGCCAAGCATTAGCACAAATTTTTCAACCTATGCACGGCACATACTCTGAGGCGATACCTTGTCGTCCGGGAGGACTCCGGCTAGGAGGGGGGGAGGCATTCTCAAATGCGGAACCAATAGCAGAAAAGCAAAAAAGAGCATGATTTTTGACTATTTTAAGGGTTGTTGTTTGATTGCAAAATTTTTTGGAGTAAACCAAGTACATATGCCCTTATACAATATGTATCTATAGGTATATGGGGCCAAACGCCAAATCAAGCCCCTAAGTGTGTGTATATAAGTAGAAATAGCCATTTTTTGGGCAAAATATTGGTAAGACGGAGAAGTTCGGCCATAAAAATTGCATGTGAGTGTATATAATGTTTTGCGGTGATGTTTGTGATTTATTATGATTTTTGGGGATTTATTGGGTGTGATTTGCTTTTTTATTTTTTATTTTGCTAATTTTCGATAGAAAAACTTCAAAAATACAAAAAGGTGGTGAAAAACGGTCGTAATGAAAAACATAAAATATGGGGATTATCAGTGCCTATAGGACAACCTATGGTACAGTGGGGGTGCAATTATGAGACTGGAGCGGAAAGCGTGTTTTAGCAAGGTTTTGACCGAAATGCCAAATTTCTGGTAAACAAAGCAAATGGAGTCCAAATCAAGAAATTTTTGAGCCTAAACCGCATCTCGCAAGAAGATAAGAGCACATGTCAAATTTCATGAAAAGTGGTTCGGGGACCTCCATTATAAGAAATTTTCACCTCATTTTTAGCTCATTCTCACTATTGACTTTGTGGAGAGAGCTTCTGCCACCTAGAGCGAACGGACCTTCTAGCAGCTTCTACGACGCGCACGACTACCTGAAGAGCTCCAGACATGAGAGGTAGGCTCACCACCTTGAGCTTTTCGCGCATGTTTGTCATTGTGTCACGAAAACTAGCGTAGGGTTCACACACAAAGCGGGCGGTAGAGACCCACAAGTAGAGACGGCAGCCTAATGTCTAACCCAAAAGCAACAAGACTTCATCGGAAGCTTACCCTAGCCTAGGAGACCAGTGCTGGATGTCCAAAGGAAGTAGAAAACCATCGGGAAAAACCCTAATTCCTAGAAACCCGCAAGAGGCCAAATGGGATATCGGCGAAACGGCGACCAAATGCTACCAAAATTCATGGGTAAGAGCATCTCGACATGCTCGACAAGTCTATGTGACCCGCATGACCAAAAAGTGACCCGAGGCGGCACTAAACTTCAGAAACACAAAGCGTCAAATTGCTCTTGCGGCCAAACCGCAAACCCGTTTGCCACCAAACTTCACGAGCGGCTTTCCTAAACCATCAACAACCAAGTCCTATGGTGGTAGACCACCACAAATCATCGAAGGTATGTAAATGCAACCATAGGTTCTTCTAAAGCGACAAATTGCCAAATGAAGCTCCGGTGAAGCCAAAGTCGACAAAAACCATACGGCAAGGATCCCCAAGGGGTCGGGCAACTATGGAGACCAACATCAAGAAATTTCATCGCCAAAAAGCACTCCAAAAGCCAGAAAACGACTCGGAGGCTCTGAAGTCCACACAGGGAGTTATTCTCTATCCATTTGACTTTTTTGTTGAAATTAGGCTTAAAAGGGACTCAGGGGGACCAAGGGCAGGCACTAGGAGCACCATCCATGAAATAATCATCAGGAGACATCCTACAAATAGGATGTCTCAAGGACACTTCTGGGCACAAACTCCAACATTTTTCATCATACACATTTTTGGAATGACCTTCACATGCTATCCACCAAGTCTCATCACATTTGGACCAAAATTGACCTCATATGCATAAAAAAACGCAAAGTTCGGGCATAGAGGCAATAATGGGACATAGACCTACCAAATCTTGTCCAAATCACATGAAACTTGCACAACACATTCACCAACACATCAACAACCAATCTATGTGGTCAGAATAAAAATTTGGTAAAGTAGACATCCTACGCATAGAATGTCTATTTGACGTTTTTGGCCTGTAGAGGATGGTTGTTCATTCCAGATCCAATCCCATCATCATAAAGAGCTAATATATCAATTTTGAAGCCATTCTAATCATTTTTGACCACCAACACCTTCAAGATACACTTTTGGAGCCCAAAAAACACCACACAGGCTCTTACAAGCATCAATCCTTGTCCAAATCCAAATCCAAGAGCATGGCCATGTTCCATAAGCCAAGGACTACCCACATAACAAATTTCATGTCATTTTGATGAAAAAGACATCCTACGCGTAGGATGTCTTCATCATAATTTAGGCCTTCTGTGCAAAGACTGACATCATGGGAGCCAAGACCATGGTGCAATGAGCCCATATACCAATTTTCAACCCATTTGATCATCAATTGCTACCTATGATGGACTTTCTACCCAATTTGTGACCTAAAGTCTGAATCAGCCCAAGAATCCACTTTTTGATATCCAAATCCAAATCCAGGCATGTAGCCATGTTCCATGAGCCATGCACTACCAGCATGCCAAGTATGAACCAATTCTGATGAAAAAGACATCCTACGTGTAGGATGTCTAAATGGAAAATTTTGGCCTGATTTGCACTGTGAGCACATGCACAACTTCACAAGCTCCTTTTAAGCTTTATTTTCAATTTTCAAGTCATTTGGATAGTTAAAACTCAATTTCTCAGCTAATATGGAAAAAATGCTAACTTCGGACTACTGAGTGCAATAGGATCTATGGCAGCCGCGAAGTCACCGGCAAAGAAGAAAAGAATGACCATCAAGGACTACCTAGAAGAAGTGGAGCCCTTCGTCATACCAGAAGGAACACTAAAGCCCACCAGCACATGGATCCAAGAAGATCTGTTAGAGTCCAACGACCTAAAGATCTATCAAGGAGTGTTCATAGACACTGAAGGCAATGTGATCGAGCTACCAATGCTGCCGCGAGAACTCAATGAGTTCGTAAGAAGCAAGATGGCCGGGTACTTGGAGAAGATTGATCTCCACAACTACTTTGAAGCAATACCGGCAGGGGTGGACATAAAGAGAGTCTGGGAGTTTGTGACAACCATCAATGAAGATGGAGTGGCCAAAGTAACAGATCTACAAGGCAGGCCAGAAAAGAAAATAATCATCACTGAGCAGGTTGTAGCAGATGCACTAGACCTCTCCAACAAGGGGGATAGTGTAACGAAAAGAAGGGATGAGGTTAAGGTGTACAATGAGAAGAAAGGAAACTACACCTTTGAAGATATTGCCAACCCAAGAGTGGCAATCATGATCTAGTTGTACAACCAATACTTCCACATGTGTACGAAGAGGCCACAGAAGTACAAAATTCCTCCGGGTGCAATTGCCACGACATTCACTTGGGCAATGACGAAAGGCACCCCAAAGATAATCAATTATGCAGCGTATATACATGACAACCTAGTAAAGATGGGTAACAAGAAGCCAACATATATTGTGCCAGGAGAACTAATCACTAAGGTGATTTATGGGGCACTGCACGCAAAAGGAAGATGGCCTGACCTCCCATCCCAGAATGACTGGCTGAGGCTAAAATAAGACAAAGAGGATGAGCCACAAAGAGCACCAAGGGTTGCTACGAGACTGAAAAGACGGCTAGAGCTTGTTCAAGAGGAGCAGCCAGAGCAAAAGAAAGGAAAGAAGGAATTTTCCCAAGTGCCTGCAAAAGAAACAAGGTCACAAAAAGCGGCAAGATTAGAGAGGCTGATGGAGAGCTTCAAAGCAGAGAGAGCCCTTAAGGGTGATTTCAGTGAACTCTGGAAGCCATCTCTAGAGTCAACGTCAGGATCATCCCAAAGAGTGCAAAGGGACAGATTCGAGGACTATATCAAGAATTTTGAGATTCTTGATTTCGCGCCAGAGAATATACCGCATGTCCCTTTCACAGAGGAGGAAGTGGAGTAAATACGACAGAAACTGCTAGATGAGCAAGAGAGCCAAGAGAGAGAAAGAAAAACTAAAGCAGAAAGAGATTTAAAGGGAAAGCCTACATCTCTACCAGCCAGCCCTAAACCCAGCCCACCGCCCTCACCACCTCCTAGAAGCCCTCCACAAGAAGAGAAAGAGGCTGAAGACAAGCCAGAATAACGGGAAGAGGCCAAACAAGAGCAGAGCCAAGAGCCGGAGCCAAAAGAAGAGGCTAAGCCTTGAAGTGAGCAACAAGATTCAGATGATTCTTATCACACATTTTTGGACCTGCTAGCTGCAGGATACACGAAGGAAGAAGCCACCACAGTTGCATTCGACTTGGAGAGCACAGGGCCGAAAGAACAAATGCAAGGCATCAGGCTAGTAGAATTAAAAGAAATTGCCACAGATACAGTGGATCTGCACCCACCCTCCAATGACTGGGATGTGGTGATGACGAAGCTAACCGGGTTGAGAGCGCAGTCCATGGCTTCAGAAAGCGAGATGGCAGCTCTCAAGGCCACTGAAGTGAAGATTAAGATGGAAGTAGACACTCTACAAGGACAAAGCAAAAGGCAGAAGGAGAGGGAAGCTGAGCTACAGGCTAGCCTAGCAAGGGCACTGCAAAGATGTCAGCCAATGGAGGAAGAAAATCAAGTAGTAGCAAAAAGAATGCAAGGAGTTGAAGAAGAATGTCAGCAGCTGAGAAAATCACTGCTAGACGCCAAGAGGGAAAGAGATAACCTGACCCTACAGCTGGCGGAAGAATCTAAAGAAGTAGAAGCCATGAGAAATGCCAAAGAAAAGGCGGAGATAGATCAAGAATCAAGCCAGGATGAGGTCCTTAAGCTCAAGGACCAACTCAAAGTAAAAGATCAGACCATCCAGAGGCTGCGAGCATCACCTGCCAGAGTCAGAGCTACTAGCTCGACTCACATCACTACGGAGAGCCAACTCTATGAAGTACAGATGCAAGAACTTCAGAAGGAGCTCACTCTAGAGAAAAATCAAAGATTGATGATGGCAGAAGGGTCTATTGTCATGCAAACAAGAATGGAAGAAGACCAAAAGGCCCTGCAAGAGGAAGTGGAAAGTATGAAAAGAAAGCTCGAGAAGGCGGAGAGAATAAACGTCGAATTAAATGACCTCCTTGTGAATATGGACGAAGAAGCAGAAACGAAAAAACAGAAACTCCTAAGGCAGATAGAGGTGTTGAAAGGACAGCAAGCAGGAGAGCAAGAGGGCACAGGGCCAGCAGCCAATGAGGGCATTGATTTAGAAATGTGGCAGATCCGGTGGACACGCCTATGCAAGAGGAAATCCACAGGACCTAACACAGGAAGAGGAAGAAAAGTTGCGTAAAGCAATAGAGGTGGAGATCAGAGAGACATCAAAGGAAGCCCTGGGATGGGAGCAGAGGGTTTTCAAGTCTATGACCATTCAAAAGATCAACGCCAGCAACCTCAGGCGCGAATGGCTTCAACCCTCTCTCCCATATCCATTGCTGAAATATGAAGCAGCCACCATCAATAAGCGGATCAAGGAAGAGCCGACCATACAACTTTACAATGCAGTTACCTCACAACCACAAGGGGTCATGCTAATTGTTGATTCTCAGTCAAAATGGAGGAAGGCCTGGCTCACAAAGTACCCACAATACCTAATCCACTTGGTAGAGGCACCGAAAAATATCAGAGACAACCTCAGCTTTTGTCCTCTACCAAGGATCAGGACGTGGAAGGCACAGCACATCTTGCAAAGGAGCCAACCCACTTGGCTGAATTACCCTAAGCTGTCGGGCTTGAAGGTAGGTGAGAGAATAAGTGTCCAATACATAGTGAAAACCCTAACGGGTGCCATCAAATTGTTCACTGGCTCACCTGACCTTACTTGCATCATGATGAAGAAAATCTGCAAAACCCTCTTAGCAGTATTTGAGACTTTCAAGCCAGGCCAGGTGACAGACAGTATCTTTTTCTTCCAAGATACTTACAGATGCGCTTATGATCTGTCTGAAGGAGGTGATACATGCAATGTATCAAAGGATAATGTTTCTACCATCCTATCACCTCCAGGTCTTTGAAGAAGCGTTCTACACAGGCTTCTTCACAATAAACACAGATATTTTCGGCCCAACAATGATGAACTTGCATGCAAGATACGAGTCACTAATCAAGATGCGCGAGACCATATGATGAAGAAGCATATTAGCGGCCATGTCGGGGACGACATGAGCAAGGAGGGGGGGAGTGTTAGAAGTTGGACACACCCCACGGCAACTAACTACTCAGAAGATTATTATTTTTTGTAATTATTCATTCATTGAGGAAAACCTGATTTTTCACCTTGTAAATATTGGGACTTACAGAAGTTTCCAGATTGTATCCCAGTTTTGATAGTTAGATTGAGTAGTTGGTTGATTTTGGAACTTTAGGGTTTGATAATTGTAAGGTATATATACCACTTTTTGACCTTAACAAAAAAACCTTTTTGCCATTTTAAAAAACAAGTTTTGAAGTCTGTGAGTGAGCGTACTGTGTACGAGAGAGAGTGTGAGCTTCATCTTGACGCTACGTGTGCACCGTTGGTCGGAATCAAGTGCGGAGAAGTGCAGCGTGTTGCCCCCAACGAGAGCTACGCGTCGATACTTACATTGCATGCGTACGGTCCGGTTCTGCGAGCTCCTTCTACGAGCTTCATCTGGTGTTTGGGTGAGTATACGTTGTCCGATTTTTCATTGCAGCATATCCACGCATTCACATTGAGTAGAGCTACACATTAGGCACTTTAGATTTTGGAAACGAATACCTGCAGATTTCGGCCAGACATCCTACGTGATTTTGCACCGGGTGTTTTGGGTTGAGGTTTTGGTTCATAGACCTTAGGGAGAGCGACCTAGTGGTGTTAGTAGGGTCTCCTTCAAGTTCTATGGTGTTTCGAGATTGTTTGATGGGTGTTTGGCTCTAGAAAGCGTTGTAGAAAGTTTCCTCTTATGCACTCTTGAAGGCTGTGACTTAGACAATTGGTAGAGACCTCTGTAGGAATTAGTTAGGAGTCGGTCATGTGTAGGTTGACACCTTATGCTTGCTTCCACGCGCCTGCGGATCGAGCTTCGTCCTTAGCTGACATTATATGTTAGGTGAGTTATCGTTGTGCTGACGTCCGTCGCGGCGTATCCGTCCAACATGTGGCCATGTCTATAGCCCATACAATTTATTTTGACTAAAAAACATACAAAGAGTTGATCTAAAACCTTCATTGTCAGCATAGTATATTGGAGATTCGGCGTCTCCCTCAATCACATGAATTTGATTTTTACCCTTCTAAAAGCGTCTATTTTAAGGATGGTTTTTTTAACCGTAGTGAACACAAGGAATCTTCTTCAAACAGTCTTTTGTCTGTTGATTGTTGCACCCACAAATGGCACAAGTGCTGGTAGCAATGGATGGTCAAGATGAAGCTGAGTTACAAGCACAATTAGTGACTACATAGGCATTGGAATTATCAAAAGAATTGATGGGAGATATTGCATTGGAGACAGTATATGCACTAGGGATAATAGGAGAATTGGTACGGGATACCCTTCTTTCTGCTTCCTGCAGTGAATTGATGATACCATCCAAGGAGGGCAACAGATCTTTCTCCTTTAAAACAATAACAATCTAATGAAATTTGTTAGGCAAACTTTTTTAACAAAACAGCATGAGATCTTCATCTAGCACTGGGGCTTTGACATAAACAAGTTGAGTTTTAATACTCTTCACTCGGTTAGCTAAAGATGTAATTTTTTCATCAGCATGCATACCAAGAGAGTACATATCCATCTTTAGACTCATTATTGGATACTTAGCTTTAGCACCAAAAACCTTCTCTAGTTGTATCCCGTAGCGTTGGCAGATTGCATGTCACCCAGATAATGAATAAAATCATCTTCAAGAGATGTCAGAATAATACCTAATGCTTGCTCACCCTTTTGTTGTTGCTCAGTAGATAATGCTCTGGTAACTGCAGCAGGTGTGTCTGCTTTGTCAGTTGATAGTGGCTTGATGACGCTCCACAAATTCATGCGCATCAGATATCCCTTTACTTTAATTTGCCAGGTGTGGAAGCTGGATCCATTAAACTTGTTAACTTTCGACACCATGTTGAAGTCTTTAGAAGCTAAAGGGTTTGGCAAGATTCGGCTTGTAGCAGAATTCAAGCCAATCAACTTTTGAAGTTCCGAAGCAAGTAGTAAGTCCCAAGAAAAACGGGTGTTGATTATTTAGGACTTGGCTAATACCATGTTATGTTTTTTTTTTTTGGAGCTTGTGGCAAACACCTTCAAAATTTCAAGCTAGTATTATTGAACACCGAGCAGAGAAGGTGTAAGCATGAAAGAACCCTTGCGAGCGTGGGAATGCCCACTTTCTTGAAAACTTAAATGGGGTTGGCCACTTTAATAAGGTGTGAAAAACAAACCAAAATGAAAATGGCAATCTTTGGCTCTGTCTTAGATGACTGCACCTATGGTGTTTTGCTTTTGTGTAGTCTGTAGAGGCCAAACCGATTGGCGCTACAATGTCAAGGATGTGCTTTTGTGTAGCCTGTAGAGGCCAAACCGACAGGTGCTACAATGTCAAGGATGTGCTCTTAGTCCAAGGCGAACACACTATGGGTGGTTGTGTTTGGTTTGCTGCAGGTGGATGATCTTGCTCTCTCATCTGTTGGAGACGGTTCCCGTGAGTTGAATCAATCCGAGGCTTCCAAGGTCTTCGTGCTCTGATACCAGGTGATAAGCTAAGAGCCTATGGAGGATGGTGCCTTGCAGCCATGGCATGGAGGGTGCAGAGAAACCGAGAGAGAGAGAGAGAGAGAGAGAGAGAGAGAGAGAGAGAGAGAGAGAGAGAGAGAGAGAGAGAGAGAGAGAGAGAGAGAGAGAGAGAGAGACTCGACACAACAATTCAAAACCATGCTATATTGATGTATTAATTTTTGTGAAGCTTACATATATATGTAGCCATGCAAAAAATACTCCTCTTGTAACTGAGCCTACATGCATGCTTTATAAGACAATGTGCTCATGAGCTGACGGGGCTTCAAAACCTAACACATCACAATCTAATGTATGGAATATGCAATCACCAACTTCATATAATACCTGTTTAGTTACCTTCCCTGTTTTAGCTGGCGCCACTACATATGGCCATAAGCTATTGACCTCCTCAAAACCATCCAGAGTAGGCTTTGACCCTTTCTTTGAAATTAACTCCATCTTTGTCCCATAGGTAGCAGCCTCCATTGCAAAATATGGCATAATTGGCCACCATATCCTCCACTAACTTCTGCATACCCCCTTTTCCAAAGTTAGTTTTTATTGGAAAAGTAGTCTCCTGCTAATGGATCTTCCCATCCTTTAAAAACACAATATCTCTTTTCAAGGCATCACTGTAGCTATCACAATCCCTTTTTCCATGGTCTGTGCCATCACACCATATGCATTTGTGCAAAAAACTTATTTGATTTGGGATTTCTGTCCAGAAGGTTGCCCTTTTCTTCAAGCCTCATCAGCTTTAACTTCATTTCTTGCATGCCCTTAACAAAATCATCAATCATATAGTTATCACCTTTTGAACTCACTATAGCAGGCTTTGTTGGAATCTCTGACATGATAGAGGTAGAAGTAGCAACATTCACCACCATCTTGTCTCTGTGGCATTGCCTCTTAGCAAGCAACGAGACCACATCCTCAACCTCTTTCCACTTGACCTTTAGACCATGTTCTGTATTCTTGTCTTCAAGAAGTAGCTCTAGCTTTTCTTGGAGTTCAAGACGCAACTTCAAGGAACAATTGTCTTTTTGCTATCCAAACTACCTCGCTCTATCTATTCTTGACAGTTGAGCATAGCATCGCTCAAAATCCCTCAACAATTTAGTGATGGAAAGTCCTTCTTTTGGCTTTGCAACCAATCCTAAGCAAGTTCTTTTTGTAAACCTCCATGAAGTATTCCTCCTTTAGGGATAATTTGAATTTCTCACAATCTCTTTCATGCTCCTCCCTAATTCTTCTTACATGGTCTCTAATCTCAGGGACCACAACAAGCACAAAACAGTGAATTATATTCACCTTTGGTATCCGTTATAACTCCATCTCTTTCACATGATCACGAAGATACTTTGACATCTTTCCCTTAAAATTGGTACATTTTTTCCTCCAAATTGGTCCATTTTGTGGCATCGTTTCCTTCAAATTGGTCCATTTTGTTCACAATATCTTGAAGGGCTTTGGTTATTTACACCTCCCTTCTTTCTACAGCTTGTTGTTGTTGCATAAACATAGCAAATGCTTGAAACATCTGCATTGTACCTTGATCAAAACGCACACCCCACTGCTCTTGTTGATCCATAGCTTTATTATTTGTATAAAAACCTTAGAAAACAAGTTTTTGAACCCTCATCCTAGCTACTTCGCATTGGGTTCACCAAAAGCGTGTTGAAAAATGTGTGTTCTAGCTGAGAAGTTGCGAAACATTTGGCTATGAGAATTTTGTGAGGAGAGTCACACACACTTTGTGAAAAGGTGTTTATGGAAGTCACCAGCCCTCTTCCTAAAGATGTCTTAAATTCTAAGAGTGTTCGTGAAAAAGAAATCATAAACCCTCTTTCCTATTGTGCTCGGAATTTGCTTTTTTTGTAAGCAAGTTCATGATGAAAGGATCAGCAATTCACAACCAATTTTACTTAAAAAGGAAAATTAAGAAATTAAAGTTTCAGCCATAAAACCTCAACTCTTACAAGCACAAAACCCATTCAAAACCCAAACCTCTTTCATGGAATCTTGTAGCCTCACCTCCAATTACATAATTGTAATTTCAAACAATTGAAAGGAAATCATGAGCTTCCACCTTCACAATGACCATTTTCTAAATTTACAGAGATTTAAGAGATTCCATATTGAATCCCACACACCATGTTAATGAAGAGAAACCCTAATTCACTCCTTCACAAGCTCAGAGACAAGATAGCAAAGAGGCAAGATTGCACTACACACTCATGGAGCCACCATGAAGTGAATTACATAAACAAAGTCCAATCCTCTCTACTTAAAAGAAGAATGAAAAAATAATTGCACTTTACATAATGAATAGAAATCACTTTGCATTATGATAGATGGATATTGCATCATAAAAAAAATAAAGAAGTGTTCAGCACATAACCATAAATATGAAACACTGAATATAGAAATTACATTAACCATTGACCATAAATTATAACCCTGATAACTATAACCATTACCATTGCCATAAATAAATCCAAAACTATAAATATAACCATAAGAAAAACCATAATTGTAAGTTTAAACTTGATTATTTCCATTGTCATTTCCTTAACCATAAACAACATCAAAACCTTAACATTGGAAACTTATAATCATAACCATTTTCATTACCATAATTTCATAAATAAAATTATAACCATTAAGGATGTCAAAACCATAACCATTGCCAATGGAATAATCATAAACAAAATCATAACCATTACCACTATCATAACCATAAACATAAGCATAAGCATGACCATAAAAGGTTGTCAAAACCATAACCATTGCTATTGACATAATAAGCATTGTCAAAACCATAATTGTGGCCACTATCATAAGCATAAGCATAGACATAAACATAACCATAACCATAACCATAACCAAAACCATAAAAGCATTGTCAAAACCATAACCATTGTCACTAGCATCACCAAAAATAAACCATAATCATTGTCACTGGCATAGCCAAAAATAAACCATAACCACAAGAATTATCAAAATTCTAACCACTACCTCTATAATAACCATAAGCATAAGCATAACAATAAAATTATCCTTAAAATCATAAACATGTCCATTATCATAACCATAAGCTTAAGCATAATCATAAACCATGAACATTGTAAATGTTAATGAGAAATATCATAGAAAAACATGTGTATATGTGTTTATGTACTTGATTATGAGTATGTGGTTGTGCATGTGTATGATTATGTGTGTGGTTATGCATGTGTGTGTGCATGCATGCACGAAAGCAAAAGAAAGAGCTCTCACATTTAAAGACTGAGAGTGGGCAAGGAGTGCAAAGGGTCAAGAAAATACCTACAAAAACAATACATAAGAATTTTGTTACCCACACACATACACACAAATACAACAAAAATATGTACCTTCTCTATGTAGAAATGAGTGGAAGCATAGATCAAAGGTTGCAAGAGATCAAAGCATAGATCAAAGGTTGCAAGAGGCAAATCCATGTAGGTATGCAAGGCAAGAGGAGGTGGGGGGAGGAGCTATGGAGCAGGTGTGGAGAAGAGAGAAAATGAAAAAATGCACAAAATGAGCTCTCATATACTATAAAATAGTAGCTATTGGATACATACATCGGTATAGGCACTGATACACACGTTGTTATGTACATCAGTACATGCGTCTATATAGGTTATTGTTGTTATAGGTGTTGATATAGACACTGGTATAGACATCGATATAGGCATTGATACACACATTAGTATATACATCAAAACATGTGTTTGTATAGGCTATCGCTGCTATAGTGTTGATACAGACGATGGTACAGGCACTGGTACATGTGTTGGTATACATTATGGTATAAGCGGCAGTATATGCGTCTGTATAAGCAACAAAAAGTGAAATTTTAATTTTGAATTGAGTAATGTCTCCCTCCATCTTTATCAAATCTTATTCTAATGCCTGCCACCAGTAACATTAAAAAAATGACGTTTTGGTACCCAGGTGATCCCTTGTACTCTCTCTCTCTCTCTCTCTCTCTCTCTCTCTCTCTCTCTCTCTCTCTCTCTCTCTCTCTCTCTCTCTCTCTCTCTATCAATGAGAGTCCATGTATATTAATTTAAGGAAAAAGAGTGTCAACTTATTCAAGTGTGAAAAATATGTATGCTAGCAAATTTAAAAGCCAATTTTGTAATTTTTTTACTATATTTAGTAAATCAAAAGAAATTCTTCACTTTTTTGGGATAAATGGTATACTAAAATGTTCCTCTATGTGATAGGACCACAGTGATAACCTACATTCATGGTTTCTTGAAAATAGCCAATCTTAGAGCCAGTTTTATAGAATAAGGTGCCAAGCCACTATTGTGGCTCAAACACAAACCTAGTGTTGATGTTACAAGGTCAATATTGGAGCTATCAATCCAAAGGTAACAAACCACTAGGGTAAATAGCATGCTCTTCTCTTGCATAAGCTCATGTGTTAATCTTGTTTTCCTAAAAATTAAAAGCCCACAGAAGTTCAATATTTTTGAGCGAGTATGTGCCCCCGATTCACATGCAGCTCCACCATAAATTGTAGACCTCATGTAGACCCAGGGGTCGATAAAAACATCTACAAACTCATTCAATCCTTTATCTCCTACAAGCATCATAAAGCAACCCATGGCAATGGTGCACACACCCATCTGCATAATAACAATGCCATGCTTGTTGTCATCAATGCTATATATAATCCACAATGGTGCACACACCCACCTACATAATAATAATGTCATGCTTGTTGTCATTATTGCTATGTATACAAGTTGCAATTTTTTGCTCTCCCTAGATAATCCAATCTCGCAAGTTCAGAGATGCTACAAGGGTTTAGAGTGTAAAGGGACTAAAGGTAATAGCAAGTTATGAAGGGCTACCAATGCAGAGAAACCTAGAAAGGAATCCATTTCAACTTTTTTTGCTATCAAGATCTATTATCTTCAAGCTAATGCAAGCTTGCCTTCAGTATGTGCAAGCTTAACTAACTTTAGTCACTTAATAAAAATGTATAAAAAACTAATAAATGAATGGTTTTGTGAAAAGAGCTGTAACATTAATGTATACATGCCCGAACTTGCCAAACCAACATAGAAATTCACAATCTACCTCTTTGTGTAGTCCTAAAAACTATTTTTTGTGTGTGCATCATCTTTTTTATCATTGTGGCTGATCACTTCTTCATGTCATCACACATTTTGAATGAAATAACACACCTATTGGGATTTTCCTATGCTATTGATGTGCTGAATCTAAATACATCCATGGGTCAAGAGTCAACAAGGTATCACCCATGATTGATAAATTGATCAATGTTATTACATAGTGTGGGCAAGATGCATGGAGTTGCTCTTCAAGCGCTCCTCAAATTTCCATTAGAAGGTTGTAAAATGCAGCACTACCTGAAAGGTTAGGGTAAATATAAAAATGTAGCATTCATTGCTAATACATGTGATTAGAGAGAGAGAGAGATTAACTAAGAGATTAACTCAATACACAATCGACTTGATTATTCAACTCACAAGTCATTTACAAGCCTCTTATATATGCAACAGATGTGACCTTTACACATTTTCCAAAGGAAAATTTCCTCTTCTCCCAAGGGCAAGATTCTAGTTTGGCCCTTGACTGTTCACACGATAGGGTATCACATGGTACACATGGCTTATCACATGGTTTCACATGGGTAATTCTTACATGGTTGACACAGTGGAATATGGCATGGAGAGGGTGTTCACACACAAGAGGTGCAACAAGGCTCACACCCCAAAGACCCTCAGGCCTCCCCTTGTGGGTTTTGTTTGCACAATAGATTGTTGATGATAAGTAACACTCACACAAATTTCCTCCCCTAAAAACATACAAAGGGTGAGATACACAAATTGTCTCCCTGTGCACAAAGGGTATAAACACACAATCCTCCCTAAGAACACAACTAGGTAGAAGGAACACAAGACCTCTTGCTCGGGTTGAGGAGCACATTCCTCCCCTACACAAAGAGGGTGGCACAAAATTGAAGCTACACACAATTTTTCACAAATTTATTGCTAATAATTTGGAGAATTCCCCCCCTCACAAATCTGCAAACTGATGTTGTATTTTGGTGTTGTCATTATTGCCATGTGTTTATTGTTGTTGCTTTTTGTTTGTCTTCTTCAATGCTTTGTCTTCAGCTACTTCATGATCTCCCTCTTCACATCCTCCCTCAAGAAAATTATTTTGTCTTCCCTTGTCGCGGAATCAAGCTTTATTCTATGCTTCATGAAGATATGCAAAAACATGCTAAAAGATCCAATGCAAAACCTAGACAAAAAGCTATTGACATTGTTTCTTCCATGTTTTGCATCATTGGTCATACTTCAAGAGTGCAAAACCTAGACAAAAAGCTACTGATAATGTTTCTTCCATGGTTTGTGTGATTGGTCATACTCTTAGTGTGGATGTACCTCATTTGGCATACACACCATTATGAGCTTCACAAGTGGAGAGATATTATCACTTGAAGAATCTCCAAGGACAATGTCTAACTCTTCATATCTCATACAAATCATAAAGTAATCATATCAGCTTCATAATGGGAGACGATAACATACACGTCAAAAAAGTGCTTGGAAATGAAGTTTAAGTCAGACAATAGGCTACATTTTTACACACACAAGAAGCCTATTTGTAGCTATTATCTTTGCTTCCTCATGAGAACCTCCCCTTTACAAATGGTTGTGTAAAAGTCGCCAAGCGGTTGGTTTTGTTCAAGAAAATTATGTCAATGGAGTGGTAGCCACCGGTGGTGGCAAAGCCAATTTGATGGCAAGTGGTTGGTTTTGTTCAAGAAAAATATGTCAATGGAGTGGTCTGACCGGTCTGTTTGGTTCAACTCCCGGTATTTTGGCAGTTGGTCATGTTTCGAGTCCTTCAAACCAGTTTGTTGGAAATAGTGACTCATGTAGCCCTGGACTGGCCTTAGTGTCACCCGGTTTTCTACGTGATGAGGTGGTTTCTGGTTTCTTTACATTACTCTCAAAAGATCTCTCACGGTGTTCATATCTTGGAATTGTCTCTGGTCCTTGCCCCAATATCCAATCTCATATGGGATACCCTTGGTATTTGGTTTGTTCTACCTCCTCAGGAGTTATCATAACAAAGTTGTTATTATAACAATCTCTAAACAGGTAGGTTGGTAGGTCCACCGATCCCTTATCTTTGATCTTGAAAATAGATTATCTTCATGGCCATTAGTTATCTTGGTTTGAGATGCGAAGTCCACAAAAGATCTTTTACGTTTCTATCTTCCTAACAATAGACCCCGATCCTAGGGTTATCCGTACTAAGCCGTTTCAAAGGCTTCAAGTCTACTTTATTGTATCCCTCGAATTCTAAAGTTGGTGGTCCTTCTTTTGCTAGCATATTTGGGATTATGGTGTTTACTTCTAACCCCCATTTGTCTATCACGTCAGGGTTTTTGACTTGTAAATACTGAGTTCCGTTGTGCTCCATGTACATTTTTCCTTGTTTGTTGGCCCTAATCTCTTCTTCAAACTCAATCCCATGGTCATCAATGCGAATAGAATACTCCTTGTTAGGGTCCAAGTAAACCTGAGCTCCATGACAATTACTCTTGTAAAAAGATAGTATATGCTTTTAGCGCACTGTTGTTCCAGTTTCTGAATGAGTCGAGTAAGAAGACATTTTGGATGTTGAATCTGAAAAAAGTGTCTGAGGCTTCTTCAAGAATTGTGTGCATAGAATTGCCTTGATTCACACTTTCTTTAGTGGATACTCTACTGGAGGTTTCTCGGAGTATGGCATGATTTCCTAGTACATGACCAGATCTAAGGTTCATATAGACTTATGAAGCCCTGGATAGAGTACTCACCTTTGGATTGACTTGTCGTCAATTTCCACTTGATTCAATTGCAACTTCCTGTCAAGCCACTGATTCCTCGTCTGCAACCTGATTCCTGTACAAGTTTAATCAAGTTAGTTATTCTTCTATAAAGATAGTAGAGTTTTTGCTAACTCTCGTGATTGGTCTATGTGTATCACTTCAAATCGAGCTATGGGAGTCAAAATTTGACTTTCAGATTTGACTTTAGCAAAAATTCAAAGGTTTGATCTGCAACCTGGAAATTGAGTGAACTTGTATCAATTTTGATCCGATTGAATCCAAAAATTGCCCTGTGGCTTTATATTATGTTGGTCTAACACTGTATAAGCTCAAAAGTCAAAATTGATATCTCTAGATAGCGGAAGTAAATAATCGTGATTATTTACTTTTATCAGTTTTTTACACTTTTTTGATTGGTTTGGCAAGTATACAACTTGTTACAGTCCCTGGACAAGTTTCAACAAGTTTGGACAAAATCTTATCAAGTTTATCAACTGTTTTGTGTCCGCAGACTCTGATTTCGAGAATTTGGCTTAAGTCTCACTTTTGTGATCCAAATTTCACCAAAATTGATTTGTGAAGTCCACTTGGTATGCTTGGCCCTATGGTATACTCAAACTTGCAAATTTCTCAAATTTTGAAGCAGATGTAAATAATCGCGATTATTTACTCCAGCTATAATTTTGCAACTTTTTGCCCCAACTTTGACACAGATCTGTTAAGCACCTTAAGTTAAGGTCACTAGCCAAGTTTCATCAAGTTTGGACAATTTTTGGTCAAATGGTCATCAACTATCTGTCCGCAAACTAATTTTTCAATTTTAGTCACAATTTTCAATCCAGTGATCCAAATCTTACCAAATTTGGTTTGTGATCTTATTACAACATGGTAAAACTAGTGGTATGCTGACTTGGTCAAAAAAGTTGAAATGGGGCAAATGTAAATAATCACGATTATTTACTTCTGACAAATTTTTAAAAATTTGGTCAACTGAGCATGTACACATGTTTATCACATCAAGATAAGCCTATGAATCAATTCTCAACAAGTTTGGACAATTTTTTTCCAAATTTACAATCAAGATTAAAAAAGTCAGTACAAACTTTAGTTTTTACCCAATTTTTTGCCAGTTTAGTGATCCAAATCTCTTGGGCCTTTACAAAAGTTATTTGTACACATGCAATGAGTCAACGGCATGAACCTTAGTCAATTTAGAGGAGAAAGTTAATAATCACGATTATTAACTTCATGCTTGAAATGAACACTTTTTTACAATTTTTTCAAAGACAGATCTTATATGAGCTATTTTAAGCCTATGAATCAAGTTAAAACTTAATTAAGCTTAAAATGCAAAGAAATTATAAATAATCTGAGTTTTGACCAACTCTTGAAATTTTTACCTCAAAGTGTCTTTGAGCTTACCAACAACTGGTTAATACAACTCTTAAGCTTACTCTCCAGTCGGATTGAGTGGTTTTGAGTCTTTTCAAGCTATTTCTAGTCGTAGACCTGAAATTCTGCAGCTTCCAATAACAAATCACACTTGATTCTTTCAGAGAGAGCAATGTTCTGAAATCCATCTCGGATCCTACTTACCCTACTCCTAGATTCTCATGCAATGGGGTTGTGGAAAGTGTCCACAAACACTCATTTTCTTGTTTTGTATGGTTTTCAGAGCCTTGATCTTAAGACTTGTCTCGTCTACAATTCATTATCAAAATCCTAATCTATTTCTACAATCCTACAATCCTGAAGACACTCAGCAAGTATGATTACTTCCAAGCTACCTCTACACAGCAAAACACGAGAATCTTAAGCTATGCGGTTTCTAAAAGAAAGTTTTGAACTCTAGGCAAACCTAGAGGAAGTTAAAGGATAACTTCACAAGACGCTCGTGTTTTTCCCTAGTTTAGGTCTCTTCAATCCTTGGCAACGGTGCCAAATGTGGGATGCATGTCTAACCTCACCATCCTATCTTATTGCAGTATTAGCGAGAACCACGATTAATTTGTCAAACCATGGAACGAAGCTGACTCACTAGTGCATAGAGGCTACAAGAGGTTGTCAATCTCTCGGAAAACAACTAACAACTCGCATCTAACTCAAGCGGTCACAAATGCTTAGGATTGTCAAAGCTACCAGGAAGTATAAAGCACTTGTTGCCATCATAGGGAAGGAAAAATTAGAAGATAACTATAGACCACACTATCATGTAAGAGGTCTAAGAGAATTTACAGTGACGAGACTTAAGAGGGTATTTAAAGAGCTAGATCCACGACATGCATAATAGTATAAGCACCCATAGAAATCAAATTTTGATGAATAAAGAGCGTAGACTCAATTTTGGTATCCATGTGCACTAAGTCTTCTCTCTTCTTGTCTTGTTTTTAGACGGATATCCTTAGTTTAGATCAACTCCCAAGTTACTTTGCAAGAAATATCTTATACTCAAATTACTCTGCTTGTTGCAATATACGTAGATAATATCATTCTTCAAAATGGAACCTAGGATGTAGTAAATTGCATCAAGAAAGAATTTTCTACCACATTCTCCATGACAGGCATGGGAGATTAGAAGTATGTATTGGGCATTTGGATTCAATATGATTAAAAAAAGTAATGTATGCACCTCAACCAAAACCAGTATGCAAAACTACTACTTTGTTGCTTTCAAATGGAGTCCTCTTATGGCATTGATACACCATTTCTAGTGGATACCCACATTTCCTCTATCACTTGACCAAAGTCTATAACTTAGCAAAAAATGGTGACATGCATTCTCATGTCATTGGAGGTACTTAATACCTTGTTACTATGCGTTCATGTGACAACAAGTTAGCAATAATGATAACTTGACAATAGAGGCAAAGTGAGATGACATGACCGATAGACTTCAAAATATACTTTGTTTGAGACCTTGTAGAGGAGAACACTTGTGATCTTATATACATACCAACTAAAGAACTATAATATTTTTCTTTTCCAAATGCAACATCAATGATAAGCATTGGTGATATTTCAAATATGTAGGACTTTGTTGATGCCTTCCTTAGTGGCTAAGCTTAGGGGTGTCTGTGAAAGGTTTTGCAAGATTTTAACCTTCAACTAATCTCAGTCACTTAATTAACAATGTAAAAAACTAACATGTGAATGTTTACTTGAAAAGATACACAACTCAGCATATGTGCTTATACGCGTGAAATCAGAAAGGGAAGGATCACGACTACAAAGAGAGGAAAGCTCAAAACAGTTCAAAGTGAAGGAGATTGATAATGCCCATACTTTATGCTTTGACGGAGCTTATCAACGCCAACAAGACAAAGCAACAGGCTGAATGCTTTAGCATATCCCCCTCCCCCCAGTCTCTCTCTCTCTCTCTCTCTCTCTCTCTCTCTCTCTCTCTCTCTCTCTCTCTCTCTCTCTCTCTCTCTCTCTCTCTCTCTCTCTCTCTCTCTCTCTCTCTCTCTGGGACGCATGTCTAACCTCACCATCCTATCTTATTGCAGTATTAGCGAGAACCACAATTAATTTGTCAAACCATGGGACAAAGCTGACTTGACTAGTGCATAGAGGCTACAAGAGGTTGTCAATCTCTTGGAAAACAACTAACAACTTGCATCTAACTCAAGCTACACTCAAGTGACTGAAATCACCAAAAGCCAATCGCTCATCGGCAAACAAATCACATCTATTACAGCATCAAATGACATCCAAACATAACAAAACTTCTAGGACAAGTTTATAAGACCTAAGCACACATGCTTAAGGTCTCAAACCCCACTTTAGGTCAAGTTCCAAAATCACGATTATTAACAGCAGTGGATTTTTGACCTAGTTGTTTTCGACCCAGAATGCATCTAAATGCTTAGCAATGATGCCCCATTCCCCCACCTACGCTTAGTTTTTAATTTGAAAGTGTACATTCCTAGTTATGATGAAATTAGGCCACGGGTCGGCGACGAAAAAAGCTACAAAATATCGTGATGTGTTTACGTCAATGCTAGAGCTCTTACCTGCGATTGCAATGCAACAAATGCAACTGCAATGTGGCAACTGGGGAGGGAGTAGGAAGCACGAGAAGGAGAGGAGTGAGCACTGTTAGCTCATGTTGTATATTTCTCATCTAAAACTTATTAAAAACTTACAAAATTTGGCTTTTATACCTTAGCCAAGGTTTTTGGGTGGTCCAAACTAATGATCTAGAGTTCTACCAAAGCTAGGTAATGACTAGCCGATACAATCTGGAAGCTTGTAGCCCCAGCTCATTAATTACAGAGTTTATTCGAGAAAATAGGAGTTACAATATTCCCAATTTATCAAAATAATTAATGTTTTACAAAGAGAACACTGAAAAATGGTGTCTGTGTTAGCTTGCTAATTCTCTCTCTCTCTCTCTCTCTCTCTCTCTCTCTCTCTCTCTCTCTCTCTCTCTCTCTCTCTCTCTCTCTCTCTCTCTCTCTCTCTCTCTCCGCTGCTACCATGGAGATCTTCACTATCCATATGTTTGCACACTCTTTCCTCACTATGTGAAGTGTTTTGAAGTAACAAATTGACAATGGTTATGTTAAATTGATCATTTTTCTCCCGAAAGTTTATTGTTGCCCTGCTTTCAAAACATTCCATGTACAATCATGTCTACATGTACCTTCTAGTCCTCTTTTGTGTTTAATGCTTGTTTGTGTGGGTGTTTTTTATGGGCATGGATTCGTCTTTGGTGTGGTATACTTTTAACATTGTGGTGTGATGTTATCATTATAGAAACAAGCTATTATGTCATCTGCACTTGGTAAAATTGTACATGTATCAACAAGTGTTTGCTCATGGCATGCAACATAAATATGTTGGATGCATGGATTGTGCATGCAATGTATTTGGATACACACATATGTATGAATAGACCTGGCCAATATTTGAAGCCTTCATCATGTGTAGTGTTACTTTCTCATCCAACTAGCACAAAAGGCTGTGAGAAGACCAAAAAATATGACAATGTGTCAACTTGACTGACATGGCCACCCAACTAAAGTCACTATTGATTTCTTAGAAGGGTTTGCACTTTTACCTAGATTTGACTTGCAAGAGTCACCTTACATTCTACAACATGATGCCTTATGCATCTCACTTTTTTTTAACTATTTTTCACATAATGTTGTAATTACACTCTCTAGGAGTAATGTTTGATTAAATGAGTTTGTTCATACTATTAGAGATAACACTATGGCAATAAATTTATGATAACTAATGGAGTTTTACATTTACATTGTCCTTGTAAAGCATGTACAACTCCTCAATGCCACTAGTCTAGGGATTTTGCACGCATGGAATTACCAACGTGTTATGAAGGTCAAAGGGTTTATGATAACTGGTGGAGTTTTACATTGTATGTTGTCCTCATAAAGCATGTACAACTCCTCAATTTCACTAGTCTAGGGATTTTGCACTCATGGAGTTACCAATGTGTTATGAAGGTTAGAGGATTTGCAAGGTCATCTGGTGATTAATCATGTACCACATTACTGGGAAATGATGTGTATCACAAGAGAACAAACTAAAATCAAGGAGTTTGTTGAGAAGAAAATAAAGGAAGAGGCCAATATCTTCTTTTATGACAAACCAGTCTCAACCATCTACCAAGTGGGACAAAAAGCATTGCACCTTTATTCACAAAGCATGATCAAAAGGCCATTAATCAAGATGCTATGCTCTCTTTAGATGTAATAGAGGAGGATGGAGCTATAAATATGTGGATCATGTACACTTTTTACGTCATGAATATTGCCAAGCACTTCTACCATAAGTAGGTTATTATGCTCTCATTAAGATCGATAGAGAGGCACTTCTGCCATAAGTAGATTATTATGCTCTCATTAAGATCGATAGAGAAATAAAAAAATAGTGTTCTTCCTGAATTATTATTAGTATTTTGTCTTACCATTGGAACCAATTTCTTATCAAACAAGATACATTCATGGTGTTGATAACTTGCACAAATACATATCGTATATAAATTGGCCTATTTGATCCAATAATATAGAATATTTTCATAATGCACAATATTTTAGTAAGAACTATAAGGTGGCATTTCCCAACAACATATAGGATAAGTATGATGAGTACCTTGATGTGGTCCCTTATTTCATTCAAGAGAGCAAGATGAGGCACTCATGAAGCAAGGTATCTTGATGACCTTCAAGTCTAATGAGTTGAGAAGCATGGTTGAGCTTAGGGATTAGAAACATAAAAAACTCAAGGAAGAACGCATTAGAATCCATAGGAATCTATACCATCTCACCATGCTCCTTACATCATCTTCCAAAATCCTTTCAAATGCAAAAAATTGACTTATGGATGCAAATTGTTACTCATGCACTCCAATACATGTTAAATTGGAAAGATAATTTAGATGCTATCAATGTCAATGGAGTGACCACTTGGAAATGTAGCTTGAAGAGAATTGAGATCCAACTCTTGTAGGATGGAGAACACTGCCACCTCTAAGGTCAATAGTTGATGCTAAAGAGGTCAAAAATTGAGAGGCCACTCTTTTTGAAAGGTCATATGATGAGGTGTCCTCATGTCAAGGTACCAAACAGCTCATTCATTCTAAACATGAGATGCATCAACTTCAAGAAACACTTAAAACATATCATACAGGGTGTGTAATTACATTTTGATTGTCTTTAACAAAAGCAACATAGTGAAATTGTGTGGCCCACTCAACCTCAAAAGCGTCGTCTTGTACAAATATCTTGGTGAAAGTGTCCCAATGGTTTTTAGGTCAATCCTAAGGAGGGGATCAACCAATAGGCCTAGTATGAACCTATCACTATTGGCTGAAATGTTGACTAGAGGGTGCATTTTGAGTACCTCTAAATGGACGATACCCCTAAAACTAAAGTAACTAGCTGCTCTAGGGAGGATAAGCCTGATGGAAGTTAAAGCATTTGAGTTTTGTATAGAGTCCTCTAGGATGATGAATCTCCCTTGCTCATTTCTATCAAGAGAAAATCTGGAAAATGAAACATTGTCGAAAAGAACTCTCCAACTTTGAAGAAAGTTCTTCACATTACCACCATCAAGAATGGCATGCTAAATTAGCTTCTTCATAACTTCACTTGGGTGATGTCATCAATGATCTTGTATATGTGTTCTAAAAACTTTTGGATTGCAGCAATGATGTTTTGATTCCCACACTAGTTGGGCTTGGAAATCATGAAAATGCATAATAATTTCAGTTTGACCTGCACAGTCACGAGTAATCCTATATGCCTCACTAGGTTCACAAATGCTAGGTTTGGGAGTGTTGGGGTGTGAGCTTTGATGCAGCTCTTGTGTGTGAACACCCTCTTCATGCCATATGCCAATGTGTTATCCATGTAAGCATTACCCATGTGAAACTATTTGATAAGCCATGTGTATGCATCTTGCCCTTTATAGAAGAGGCAACTATCCTTTTGAAAATGTGTAAAGGTCACGTGTGATGTATATATAAGAGGCATGTAAATGACGTTGATAGACCGCTTTTGGCGTGTACAAAGTAGCGTTTATATGCATGGTCATATGTACAAAAATATGTAAATACATGCATTTGGGAGCTTTGCAAAGTGATTTCAAGTTCAAAAAAAGATGCAACGTGTACACATTGTGAATAGTCAGGTTCGTGCGCTAGCAGTCGAGCACATGTATATGCCTGGATAGGGTATCGGGGCCTTGGATATGGTTCTAGGTGGCTTATTTTGTCTCTAGAAAAAAATTTTGATCTTTTTAGAATGTAAATAATGCAAGCGACAGGTATGGGTACTCTCATCCCGCTCAAGAAGTTTGGGACATGCAGTAACTGTCTATTTACGGTGCCTGATCTACGGTGATGCGTGCACCACCCTAGAAGTGGTCAAAAATAGTATGTGGGGATGTGTCAAAGTCATTTGGGTATCTAGGATCAAGTGTACCAAATTTGCTGAATTTTGGAGTCCGTTTGGGGTTTTTCCCGCGAAAAATGCCCGTCGGGGGTCAAAATTGGCCAAAAATGGGTCACAAAAGGTCAAAAAATGATCAAAAAATGTGTGAAATGGCTTCAAATTGCCACATCACTCACGGTTCCGTGGTGGTCAAGGCTGAGGGACAAATTTTGAAGAGGAATATCAACACTTTCACTTCTTTGTGGGGGGGAGGAAGCAGGGTTCCTACAGGTGGTCTAGTGTAGTCCCGTCGCGTTCGCGTCCTGTTTTCGAGTGTGTAGAGGAGTGAATGAGAGCTTTCCCTCTTCAATTTTGCACTTGGGAGAGTCTATGGAAGTTCTGAGGTTTCCATGGACATGTGTGTGCAAGGAATTGAGGGAAGAAGGTGCGGCTTTCTGCAAGACTATGTGACCCTGTATCGGTGCCATTAGGGTTGGCGCTACTCCAAAGAGTCCAACAGAGTGGAGTTTGGTGTAGCTTTTTCAATGGTTTGAGAGAGGCCTTTTGTGGCTGGAGTTTTTCAGTTTTTTATGGTTTTTTTTGTATATTTTGGTCACCATCAAGTGTGATTTCAAGTGTTGATCAACTCGACTCACCTTGTAGTGTCTGCGAACAGGCAAGAGCTTGTAGGTCGAGGCGTTTGGAGTTTGAATCGAGCTTGTGCAGATTTTTTAAAGAGCTCTTGAGTGGTGGTGAGTGAGGTGAGGAGCTTGAGTAAATTCCTTGTGTGGTGTTGAGTGGTTTAGGTGTGTGAGTGTGCGCACGGAGTCTTTTGCTCCATCATCCTTTGGTGATCCTGCTGGGGAGCTGAAATTTGCCGGTTGTGCACCCAGGTGAAGCGGTTTTGCTGTGAAGTTCGAGCTTCTTGAAGAAAAGTGGTGGTTTTTTTGAGGTGCAAGACTTCAACTTTTGTGGAGTTATTCACACAAGGGAGAAGTTACTCCTAAGAGATGGCTTATGGTCAGCCAGTGTTCATGTATTTCCTCTTGCACTCAAAGGAGAAGCTTGCGAGTGGTTTGAAGGTTTAGAGGAAGACAAAAAGCAAGCATGGGAAGATTTGCAGCAAGATGTTCATGCTAAATTTAAAGAGTTTTTGCAACACTTCAAAGGACTTTGGGTTCAATTAGAGGCGGCATCCCAACTACCTCCAGAGGATTTCTTTAAAGTGCATTAGTTTATGGATTGTCTCCATCCAAGTGTAAGGGAGAAGGTCGATCAAGAGTAGCCTGCTACATTTGAAAGAGCTGTGGAAATTGCTGAGGCCAAGAGCAAGAAGACCAAGAGAAGGTGGGAGAAGGGAATGACACACGCTGAGCCAGTTGTGGTGCAACCGATGGTCCCTGCGGCAACGGATGATAGAGTGGAGCGAGTGGTTCAAGGTCCAGATTTTGTTACGGCTCGGGTTTTGCATAATCTTGCCGATCATTTTTTTGCAAGAATTAATAATTAACATAATTAATAGGAACCAAAGAGAGGAGCGGAAAGCTGGGAGAGGTAGGGGATGAAGGCTACAAGGTAGATGCTACAATTGTGATGAAAAGGGTCACTATGCCCCTGATTGTCCCGAACCACCAAGAGAGAAAGGACGGATATACCCCTTATATGGGCGTGGTCAAGGGAGAATAGAAGAAAATCATCAAGAGCGGGCACTAGAAGCACCACCACAACAACAACAACCACATTCATTTCGTGGAAATGGAGAGGCAGAGCTATTAACATCATTACCCTTGAGCATCAAGATGTGGATGTTTTGGCCAATAAGAGAGCTAGGCATGATAGGGAGAAAGAGACAGAAGAAGAGAGGGAAACAAGAGCAAGAAAAGGAAAGGCTAAGGTAGAAGACAAACCAGAGAGTAGCAAGAGGCGGCGAAGAAGGAAAATTAGTCCAAAGGACTACCTCCATGGCCAAGGTGTTGAAGACTATGATATTGTCGACGACATACAAAATCAAAAGTCAAATATATCTTTTGGTCAGTTGGTGGCTTTGAACGCTAAATTGAGGAGGCAGTGGACCAAGTGTGTGAGTACGCGGCTTCCTTCCAAGAAGGAAAAGCATCAAAGCATTGTGTCATCCTTGAGGGTTGGTCACCCAGTGGATATGGTACCAATAGTTGAAGTTATGCTGGGAAAGAAGACGGAAGTGCAAGCATATGTGGATGGTGGTGCCCAGATGTGTGTCATGACCGAGGCTATCATGAAGGAAGCAGGCGTTAAGATGTCAGTGAATGCTTTGATATGAGGATGGCCAACCACAAAAAGGAAAGGTGTTTTGGAATAGCTGAAAATGTGAAGATAAAAGTCTTGGGGATTGAGTGCTTGGTTGATTTCTACATGATGCAAGCGGGTGAGAATGCGTATCCAATCATTTTAGGGAGGCCATGGCTTATAACCCTTGGTGCTAAGCAGGATTGGGGCACGGTCTTGATCACCATCCCCGACAAAGAGAAAGGAAGGAACATTGTCTACAACATGAAGACACACAAGAGCGTTACACAGCCCCTAGTGGAGATGCAAGATACGGATTCGATGGAAACCACGTCATACGATAGTGATGCATCATCTACATCGTCAGAAGAAAGTGTAGAGGAAGGCTTAATGCAACTATGTCCTAACCTTTTTGGGATAAGTGTTGAAAAGGATGCATTGATGCATGATGTAAAGGTCAAGAAGGAGGAGGATAGTCCAAAAGCAATTGTAGAGCCTACCAAAGTGAACGCAAGGAGCATGCTAGGAGAGAACTTGACAGAGAGAGAAAAAAAGGAGTATGAAGACATTTTCATGGAGTTTCCAAAGCTATTTTCCAGTGAATATATAGAGTTGCAAGGAGCTAAAGGAGTCGAGCATAGAATCAATCTAAAAGAAGGTGCCAAGCCAAAGGTTCAAAAGCTTAGAAGGTTGGGGGTCATTCATGGGGAGTTCATGAGAAGGCACTTCATAAAGAAGTGACAAAGCTTTTGGAAGCAAATTACGAATGGGTCTCTCCAGTTGTTATTGTGTCCAAGAAGAACGGAAGATTTAGGATATGTGTCGATTTCAAACCTTTGAATGCTGCCACAAAAAGAAATCATTATCCACTACCCTTCCTAGATGAAATCCTCAATCGGGTTGCAGGTCATGAACGTTACTCAATCATGGATGGATTTTCTAGCTACTTTCAGATCTTGATAGCGATTGAAGATCTATTGAAGACGACCTTCATTACTCCTTGAGGATGCTTTGCCTACAAAAGAATGCCTTTTGGGCTGGTTAATGCATATGCTACCTTCCAAGGATGGATGAATAGAGTGGTTGGTCCCTACTTGGGTAAGTTCCATCGTGTTTTCATGGATGACATTGAGTGTTATAGCTCCAGGGTCACACATTTAGAGAAGCTAAGGTTGAGTTTTGAAAGGCTTCAACAAGAGGGTGGGCAACTCAATCCAAAGAAGTGTAAGTTTGATCATGCCAGAGTCCATTTTCTAGGACATGTGGTTTCCCAAAATGGAATAGAAGCTGACCCAGAGAAAGTTAAGGCTTTATTGCTTATGGATCCACCCAGCAACACAAAGCATTTGGCATCATTTGTGCATAAGCTCAGGTACTTGTCACGATTTTTTTGGATGCTATGTCAGTATGTGTATCCTCTCCATAAATTGAGTCAAAGAGTTCAAGGGTTTGAGTGGAATGAAGACATGCAACAGGCTTTTGATGGTATCAAGGATTTATTGTGTGCTTTACCAACAGTGAGTCATCCCGACTTGCAATCGATTTTCTATGTATCTATCAGTGTGGGGTCAGTAGCTTTTGGGTCTTTTCTCTTACAAAAGCAAGGAAGGAACTTCAAGCCAATTTATTTTGAGAGCAAGATGAAGAATTTAAGCGAGTTCTCCTACATGGAAATGGAACAGTGGGTATTTGCCTTCGTTCTTGCTTGTCGTAGGTTCAAAACCTATCTATTGCCACAAAAGTTCTATGTGCTCACCACATCGAATCTTTTGCCGGATGTAGTACAACATTTGAAGCCTAGAAAGTGCATCTTAAAGTGGACTTTGGAGCTTCAAGAGTATGAGTTTGAGTTTAAAGTGGATCATTATGTTAAAGCTCACTTGGCAGACATAGTGGTACATAAGGGAGGGGAGCTTCCATCTTACCCAAGGGTTGACAAGGATGATCATGAAGAGGAAGAAGATAGTATAGATGCATATACAATGATGTTTGATGGTGCATACAGGAAAGTTCTTTAAAAGGCAAGTGGTGGGGTAGTCATTAAGAACCCAAAAGGCGATGTAATCTTTTCTAAAGCTTATGATCTTGATGAAGCTGAAAGTAACAATGAGGCCGAGTATCTCACGCTTTTCCTTGGGTTGAAGCAGTGTGTTGAGTTTGGATTGAAGAGGGTCATTGAAAAAGGGGATGCATTGCTAGTCATGAATTAGTTGCTTGGTTTGTGGAATATTAAGAAACACAACTTGAAGAAGTGGTTCTATGGCATCAAGAAGCTTTTTCATGAGTTTGAGAAGATACAGTTTAAGCATGTCCCTCATGAGCAGAATAAAGAAGCTGATGAGTTGGCTAGGGACAAGTTGGATGCCTTGGTAGCTCCTTTAAAGGTCAAGGAAGCCTTGTATGCAGGAAGGGAATCATTGCAATATGTAGAAGTATTTCTTGGTAAAGGGCAATGTCCAAGGGGCGTGTCAAAGGTTTGGCGTAAGAGAATATTTGCAAAAGAAAGAAACTACACATTGGTAGGTGAGGATCTCATGCTTTATGGCAAGGACAGCATTTTGAGAAAAGTGCCATACAAAGAAGAGATAGGCTTGATTTTGGAGCACTGCCATGAAGAAACAGGCCATCAAGGCAAGGATCAGGTTGTCTTTTGTGTTTTGAGAGCAGGTTACTGTTGGCCCTCTATGATGAGAGATGCTTATTTTTGGTGCAAGTCATGCCATGAATGCCAAGTGTTTTCAAATCGGAAGCTTTTGGCTGAGCCTCAATAAGCTATAATGTCTTTTGATGCATTTGCAAAATGGGGAGTAGATGTTGTAGGTCCAATGCCAAGAACCAACAATGGAAAAAGGTATATCCTTGTGGCTGTGGACTATTTGACAAAATGGGTGGAGACAAGAGCAGTAAAAGATGTAACAGCAGGAAGAGTGGCCTCTTTTTTATATGAACAGGTATGTTGCAGGGTTGACGCTCCTATGGTTATCATTTCTGATCGTGGACCAGGGTTTAGGGGAAAACTTGTTGCTGCTCTCATGGAGAAATTGAAAATTCAGCATAGGCATTCTTCTCCTTACTACCCACAATGCAATGGGTTGGTTGAGAACTGCATCCTAAAGAGTGGGACTTGGACTTGGAAAAATGTTTGTGGGCTTATAGAATTACGTATAGAGTGTCGACACAATTTACACCGTATGAGCTTGTTTATGGAAATGAAGCTCTTATGCCCATACAAGTGCAGTTGGATGCCTTGAAGTTGTTGTGTAGAATGCAAGGTGAGCATAATGACAAGCTGCAAGAAAGAATTCTCTCTCTAGATTTGTTGCAAATGAATAGAGAGAAAGCCAATGATTATTATCTTCAACAACAAGCAGAGACAAGGATGGAGAAAATGAATAAGAGGCTTCCAGAGAAAGAGATCAAAGAGGGAGATTTGGTGATGAAGTATGATTCTCGCTTGGATTTTACTTTTCAAAAGAAGTTGAGGGACAAATGCTTGGGTCCATACAGAGTGAAGCATGTATTTTCTAATGGCACATATGAGTTGGAAATTTTTTATGGTGAATGTTTACGCTACAGAATAAATGGGTATCGATAGAAGAAATATTTTGTGAGGGATGTGGTTCCAGATGCAAATAGTCTCTTGGTTGAGCATAAATGCTCTACCTAGAGGTGGGCAATGATGATAGACCGATTTTGGCATGTTCAAAGTAGCATTTATATGCATGCCCATATGTACAAAAATACATAAATACATGCATTCGGGAGCTTTGCAAAGTGGTTTCAAGTTCAAAAAAAGATGCAACGTGTACACATTGTGAATAGTCAGGTTCGCGCGTCAGCAGTCGAGCACATATAGGGTATCGGGGCCTTGGATATGGTTCTAGGTGGATTATTTTAGCTCTAGAGAATTTTTTTGAGCTTTCTAGAATGTAAATAATGCAAGTGACAAGTATGGGTACTCTCATCCCCGCTCAAGAAGTTTGGAACATGCAGTAACTGTCTATTTACGGTGCCTGATCTACGATGATGCGTGTACCACCCTAGAAGTGGTCAAAAATAGTATGTGGGGATTTGTCAAAGTGCTTTAGGTATCGAGGATCAAGTGTAAAAAATTTGGTGAATTTTGGAGTCCATTTGGGTTTTTCCCACGAAAAATGCCTGCCGGGGGTCAAAATTGACCAAAACTGGGTCAAAAATGGTCAAAAAAGATGTGAAATGGCTTCAAATTGCCACATCACTCATGGTTCCGTGATGATCAAGGCTGAGGGATAACTTTTGAAGACTAATATCAACACTTTCACTTCTCTGTGTGTGGGAGGAAGCAGGGTTCCTACAGGTGGTCTAGTGCAGTCCCGTCGCGTTCGCGTCCTTTTTTCGAGTGTGTGGAGGAGTGAATGAGAGCTTTCCCTCTTCAATTTTGCACTTGGGAGAGTCTATGGAATTTATGAGGTTTCCATGGATGTGTGTGTGCAAGGAATTGAGGGAAGAAGGTGCGGCTTTCTGCAAGACTATGTGACCTTGTATCGGTGCCATTAGGGTTGGCGCTACTCCAAAGAGTCCAACAGAGTGGAGTTTAGTGAAGCTTTTGCAATGGTTTGAGAGAGGCCTTTTTTGGCTGGATTTTTTGAGTTTTTGATGGTTTTTCTTGTATATTTTGGTCACCATCGAGTGTGATTTCAAGTGTTGATCAACTCGACTCACCTTGTAGTGTCTGCAGGCAGGCAAGGGCTTGTAGGTCGAGGCATTTGGAGTTTGAATCGAGCTTGTGGGTAGATTTTTTAGAGATCTCTTGAGTGGTGGTGAGTGAGGTGAGGAGTTTGAGTAAATTCCTTGTGTGGTGTTGAGTTGTTTGGGTGTGTAAGTGTGCGCACGGCGTCTTTTGCCCATCAACATGTAGGAGTTGAACAATCAAGCTACATTTATTCACACTCTAGTATATTTTGCATTGAATTGATCTCTTAGTTCATCTCTCTCTCTCTCTCTCTCTCTCTCTCTCTCTCTCTCTCTCTCTCTCTCTCTCTCTCTCTCTCTCTCTCTCTCTCTCTCTCTCTCTCTCTCTCTCTAATCACATGTATTAGTAATGAATAAACTGCTTAATCCACCCTAACCTTTCTACTAGTATTAGAGCCATTATCATGATTAGTATCTCTTAATCATCATCAGATACTTAATCAATAGCCTCTACTCTCTCTACTTAGTCATCTATTCTTAGTTAGTGACTAATCATCTTGTGTGAGCATGTTCTTAGGCTTATATCCTTGAGCCATTACTCTCTCTACTTAGTCACCTATTCTTAGTTAGTGACTAATCATCTTGTGTGAGCATGTTCTTAGGCTTATATCCTTGAGACATTACTCTCGAGCTTGGCTAGGATGCGAATTAGCATTAACATTATCTAATTGAGCATTTAGGATTTTGCATTACATACTGCTATTGCAATTGGAAGTCAATTTTAGCCTACTTTTGAGCTCTAATTACTCTCCTCATAGTGATCATGAAACATTGATATCCATCCCGGAGATAGCCTACCATGAGACCTTTCAATTGAGCCCTTAAATTTTGCATTTGACCTCCATTAATCCACTTAATAACTTGGTTAATCTCATGATAGAGGCCAAGTGATTGCTCCAACAGACTATATATGCATGGTGTGATGTTACAAATTTGGAGCTTCAACTATGATTCTTGGCTCATCCTTTGAGGAGCTCAAGCTACTCGATTTGGTGGGTTTTGAACAAGCAGTATTTACTTCAATGGGCTTTCTCCATCATGCCATGTAGTACATCTATTTTTAGTGGGAAATATACGATGTCATACATGCGTGCTCTTCGACTGCCTTCAAAAAAAATATCGTCTACAAATTGGAAATGGTAATAGGTTTTTAAAAAATTCGGACACTATAGGTGTCATGCTAGCTCAATAACTTACAAAAGAAGTTAGAAAGTGTTGGAAGCTCATTGAGGAGGTTTTGAGCTTGCATGGGTCGTTCATAGTCTCGCTTTGCAAAATGATTGTGTCCAATTGCATGAGGTATTAGGCTACGTACATGATGAGTCTCTCTTTAGAGAATTAAAACTAAATATTTCTATCAAATTGGCTTTGCCACCGCCGGTGGCTGCCACTCCATCGACATATTTTTCTTGAACAAAACCAACCGCTTGGCTACTTTTCCACAACCGTTTGTAAAGGGGAGCTTCTTGTGAGGAAGCAAAGATAATAGCTAGAAAGATGCTTCTTGTTTGTGTAAAAATGTAGCCTATTGTGTGACTCAAACTTCATTTTCAAGTGCTTTTTGACGTGTATGTTATTATCTCCCATTATGGAAATGATATGTATTCTTTATGCTTTGTATGAGCTATGAAGAGTTAGACACTGTCCTTGGAGATTCTTCAAGTGATAAGATCTCTCCAATTGTGAAGCGCATAATGATGTGTGAGGTACAGCCACACTAAGAGTATGAACAATCACACAAAACATGGAAGAAACATTATCAATAGTTTCTTGTCTAGGTTTTGCACTCTCAAAGTTTGATCAATCACACAAAACATGGAAGAAACATTGTCAGTAGCCTTTTGTCTAGGTTTTGCATTGGATCTTTTAGCATGTTTTGCATATCTTCATGAAGCATAGAATAAAGCTTGATTCCACGACAAGGGAGGACAAAAAGAATTTGCTTGAGGGGAGGACGTGAAGAGGGAGATCATGAAGCGGCTGAAGACAAAGCATTGAAGAAGACAAACAAAAAGCAACAATAACAAACACATGGCAATAATTACAACATCAATTTGCAAATTTGTGAGGGGGGGAAATACTCCAAATTATCAACAATAAATCTATGAAAAATATGTGTGTAGCATCAGTTTTGTGCCACCCTTTTTGTGTAGGGGAGGAATGTGCTCCTCAACCCTAGTTTGCGTGAAGGGGAGGTCTTGTGTTCCTTCTACCTAGTTGTGTTCTAAGGGAGGATTGTGTGTTTACACCCTTTGTGCCAAGGGAGACAATTTGTGTATCTCACTCTTTGTGTGTTTTAAAGGGAGGCAAGTGTTACTTATCATCAACAATCTATTGTGCAACAAAACCCACAAGGGGAGGCACGAGGGTCTTTGGGGTGTGAGTTTGTTCTTCCTCTTGTGTGTGAACAGCCTCTCCATGCCATATGCCAATGTGTCAGCCATGTAAGAATTACCCATGTGAAACCATGTGATAAGCCATGTGTACCATATGTGATACCCTATCATGTGAATGGTCAAGGGCCAAGCTAGAATCTTACCCTTGGGACAAGAGGCAGCTGTCCTTTGGAAAATGTTTAAAGGTCACCTGTGCTGCATATATAAGAGGCTTGTAAATGACTTGTGAGCTGAATAATCAAGTCTATTGTATATTGCGTTAATCTCTGAAGTTAATCTCTCTCTCTCTCTCTCTCTCTCTCTCTCTCTCTCTCTCTCTCTCTCTCTCTCTCTCTCTCTCTCTCTCTCTCTCTCTCTCTCTCTCTCTCTCTCTCTCTCTCTCTCTCTAATCACGTGTATTAGCAATGAATGCTACATTTTTAAATCCACCCTAATCTTTCAGGGAGTGCTGCATTCTACAACCTTCTAATGGCAATTTGAGGAGCGCTTGAAGAGCAACTCCATGCATCTTGCCCACACTGTGTAATTAGCATTGATCAATTTATCAATTTTGCGTGATACCTTGTTGACTCTTAAGCCATGGATGTATTTAGATTCAGCACATCAATAGCATAGGAAAATCCCAATAGGTGTGTTATGTCATTCAAAATGTGTGATGACATGAAGAATTGATCAACCAAAATGATAAAAAAGATGATGCACACACAAAAAATAGTTTTTAAGACTACACAAAGAGGTAGATTGTGAATGTCTATGTTGGTTTGGCAAGTTCACGCATGTATACATTAAATTTGCATTTATTTTCACACAACCATTCATTTCTTAGTTCTTTTTACATTTTATTAAGTGACTAAAGTTAGTTAAGCTTGCACTTGTTGGTGGGAAGCTGCATTATCTTGAAGATAGTAGATCTAGATAGCAAAAAATGTTGAAATGGATTCCTTTCTAGGTTTCTCTAATTGTTAGCCCTTCATAACTTGCTATTACCTTTAGTCCCTTTACACTTTGAACTTGCAACATTGGATTATCTAGGGAGAGCAAAAAATTGCACGCTATATATATAGCATTAATAACAACAAGCATGAAATTGTTATTATGTAGGTGGGTGTGTGCAGCATCACTGGTTATATATAGCATTAATGAAAACAAGCATGGCATTGTTATTATGATGGTGGGTGGGTGCACCATTGCCATGGGCTGTTTTTATTATGCTTGTAGGAGATAAAGGATTAAATGAGTTTGTGTAATGGCCGGAAATGGCCTATGAACTTTGAGAGTAGTGGAATTACGAAATTAGATGACGAACTTTTGTGAGATTACTTTGTGAGCATAGCAGGCGAACTTAATTGATGGTAGCAACATGGTACTTAATGAACTTGGCATGAAGAATACTTTTGCAAGAGAGAGAGTTTAGAGAACATGACAGTAGTTGAGGACCCGATTCATATGGAGCGGGTCCCCCTCCAATATGCATTTGTACTATAGTTTCTCCCATCAAGAGAGACTTGGTACAATCAATCTTTGTGTTCCTTGTGACCTAGGTGATGCAATGAAGATGAAAAGCTTCATGCATCACAAGCATAACATAAACTTTGTAGAAAGCATTAACTATCCCAAGCCTCAGTCCCAAGGCCTCAAACACCTTTGAAGGTGGAGAGCGATAGTGGGGAATGAGGATAGGGAAGAGGAAGAAGAAACATTCCATAGGAGAAAGAAAGAGTTCCTCACTTATTATCACTCTTCTTGCTAGCATACATAATAGCATAGTGATGAAGATGGATAAGATGGTAAGCTTAAGCATTGAAGCATGGATCTTGGTTGGATTTGCATTCCATAGCCAAGTGTGTTGGTGTAGGCTCTCATTTCTCACAAGCATGGAGAAGGAGGTGGAGTTCCTCAACTTTCACCAAGTGAGAATGGTCCACAAAATGAGTGTGCGTGTGCTGTATATCCCCCTAGCACCCCCCTTACTTGCTTGGGGCGAGTTGCAACTTTTGCACATGCTGCAAGCTCATTGAACCCCTCTCCCCCTAGCTTATCACCTGCAACATGCAGTCAAGTACATGGGTAGTCTTTTGACAAGTGTCCTCCCTACCCCTTAGAGAGAGAGAGAGAGAGCTTGAAAATATCTAGATATTGTTGGATGGAACTAGAAGCTCATTGGACCCCTTTTTAGCCCAACCAATAGCATTCAAGCACACCATGTGGTTAAGCTTAGTGAGAGTCTGACATGTGTCCCATGTGCCCTTTTAGAAAAGGGGTGCCCTTTGGGTGAGTGGAAGGTTAGGTCAAAGATTCCCCTAACTTTGGGACTTTCACGCATAGGAAGCTTATCAAGAAACTTCCTCATTAAGTTTTTAGGGTCTCTTTTTGACTCAGGAACCTTACCCCCCATGCATAGGAAGCTTCTCAAGCACCTTTCTCATTAAGTATGACAAGTACCTCAAGTACCTTAGTCATCAAGCATGACAAGAACCTTAGGTGGAGTTCCCACCTCAAGCTTTGCCTAAGATCAAAGTCGTTCCCACCTCAAGCTCTAGCTTGCCTAAGGTCAAAGGTAAGTTTAGGTTGGGTTCCCACCTCAAGCTCATCCCTAGCTTGCCTAAGGTCAAAGGAATTTTAACACTAACCATTGGAGGTCTTTAATGAAGCTAACCCTAAGGTCTTTTAAGCTTCATTAGATGCACATTGCTCTTTCATAGACTACCTCCTTTTGGACCCCTATTGAGATGTAAACATCTCTCCTCTTGGTCCCTTGCTGAGGTAAGTCTAGAAGCGCTTATTGCACATTGCTCTTTGATAGACCATCTCCTTTTGGATCCCTATTGAGATGTAACCATCTCTCCTTTTAGTCCCTTGTTGAGATAGGTCTAGAAGCACATGTCACTATTCTAACTCTTGTTTCCATTTATTCTCCCACATTAAATGATTAGTTTAATATGAGAAAATCATTTGGTAAAGTTAGATATTATATTTTATGACATTACCTCTCTCTTGAAATCATAGTCATCCTCGACTATGAGGTAGAGAAGATAAAGCCTAGTCATTAGTCCATGTTTCTTAGCGGGTAGAGGATCCCTTTTTACCCTACAACATCATTCCAAGATGGATGACTAGTCCATTTGGTTCTTGGGAGACGTAGCTTCCGTAAGCATGTCTGCTCTTTAGTCCATATCATACTTCCAAAGTAGAGTGACAAATTCTACTTGGTGTTTGGGAGATTTGTCACCACAAACATGATTCTAAGCATGCATACTATTTAAGTTTGTGCACAATAAAAAGAGAACTAGTCTTATAAAACAAAAACATTTTTCATTTAAAATGCATTTTCATATGCTTACTCTAGTGCAACATTGTAAGCATTAACAAGGTTCATATTATCCTTAAGCTAGGCTCCTTGCATCCATTTAGCATATTTAACAGGATAATTCTTTAACTTAATAAGATATTGTCAGATAATCTTATCATTTCTTAATACCTTGTCTTCATGTCATAGGATGGACCTAGGTTGAAGTACTTTTTCTTGATCTTCGATTTTTGGAGGGTCTGCAACTATTGCTTCTTTTGATGGCGCTCCTTTGTAAGGCTTAGGTAGGTTCTCATGGAAAACATTGTGCATGAGCCAATGGTTGGGCAACTTCAATTGATAAGGCATCTCATTGACAGGCTTAAGAATTTTAAGTACCATAGTATCTTTTTGCTAGTTTAGCATCATACTCTTGGTGGTCCGTAGGACTCTTGCCCGTAGTATGCCTCAGATGAGCCTTGAGGAACTTTAGTAAGACCCAGTCATTTTCCTTAAATGCTAAGGATCTTCTGTGCTTATTAGAGCAGCCCTTTTTGCCTTTCCCTGTGAGATGTATATAACCACTTTAATCTTTGGAAAAGATTCTTGTAGGTCTCGGTTATATTCATCAACAAGGAAGATCTTCCCATGTACTTGAAGTAGTAAGGGACTTTTGGATCTTCCCTCTTTAACCTCAAAAGGTGCTTTCCCCATAGAAGTATGTACAATGTCATTGTACGCATACTCTATAAGAGGTAGGTACTTCTATCGTTGAGAACATTGATCTACTTCCATGACATAGGCTTTTAGTAGATTCATGAATCATTAGATTAGTAATTTCACTTTGGTCATCCGTTTGTGGATGTTAGGTCGAAAGAGAAATTTAATCTACTTCTTAGATTCCAAAAGAGACCCTGCTAGAAATTACTGGTCATTCTAGGATCTTTGTCCAGCACTATGGATGTTGGAAATCCATGATTCTTGAAAATTTGAGATCGAAAGAGGGTTACCATTTGATGTGCCTTAATAGTCTTTTTGACAGGCATAGAGTGTGTTTTCTTGTTGCCTGTCGATTGAAACAATCTAAGTTGCTTCCCTCAATCAATTTTCAACTTTTGGTATACCACGCATTTTGAAACATACTCTTGTATGTTTACTTTTCATGGTAGACCAATAGAAATACATTTCTACTCCTCGAAGAGTAGACTATGGAATCCCTCTTTGCCCCGCATAAGGAGAAGTATGGGATTCATACATGACTTTTGCATTGTATGGGTGATTAACACATAGCCTATTGCCGTTTGAAAGATAACCATCCTTGAAGGTGAATGGTTCTTTTTTCTTCCCTATTGCAAAGGTGGTAATTACATACTTAAAGTCTTGATCAGTAGCATACTCATCTATCATAAAAGATAGATCATTGTGAGTTTCTATAGATAGCACATTTACCCTTGGTTGTTGTGAAAGTGCATCAACCACTTGATTGTGCTTGCCAACAATGTGAGCAATATGAAAGTTAAATTGCAAAAGATAATTTTCCCACCTCATTTGTTTGTTGGAGAGCTTGGTTTGCGTCATGAATTTCTTGAGGCTTTGTGATCCATTCGTAGGATGAATGGAGTCCCCAAGAGACAGTGTTTCCATGTGTTTAGGGCATATAGAATAGTTAGTAGCTCTTTTTCGTATTTTCCCAATACTCACTTATTGAAGTTGAGTCTTTGACTCTCATAAGATATGGCATGCCTTTCTTGAAGCAAAATAGCTCCAAGGCAATTACCACAAGCATCACATTGGACCTCAAATGGCTTTGCGAGATCTACTAGTGTGAGCACATGTTGAGAGGTAAGCTTCTCCTTAAGCTTCTCAAAAGCTTCTTGCACTTTTGCAGTCCATGAATACTTAATGTTTCTTTTTGTTAAGTTATGTAATGGGCCTGCTATCAACGAGAATTTTTCTATGAAGCATCTATAGTATGCACACATACCTATGAAGCTTCATACCTCATGTAGATTCCTTAGATCTCTAACTTTGTTGGATCCATACGGGTGCCATAATTAAAGATAATGTGACCTAAATGTTGAATCTCTTGTAGGAAAAATTCACTTTTCTTTTTATTAATGAAAAGATTACTCTCTCTCACAACTTGAAAGGTTACCTGGAGGTGTCACTTGTACTCTTCAAGAGAATTTGAATGGCCTGAAGATTTTTGTCCATCATGAGTTTGAATGCGTCTGGAGCATTTGTCAGGCCAAAACTTGTAAATTATCAAATAGATCTTCTACCCGCGGCACGGGAAATCTATTTTTGATAGTAGTGATCTTATTTAGTGCTCTATAGTCGACACACATGTGATATGTGTCGTCTTTCTTTTGCAATAAAAGCAATGGTAAAAAAAAGGAGAGGAGCTAGACCTCACCATCCCTTTTTTTCACCAATTCATGTACTTGCCTCGTGATCTCCTCTTGTTGATCTTGTGAAACTCGATAAGGAGGTTTGTTAGGCGGTGAGCTTCTTGGTAGGAGCTCAATTGTATGGTCATCATCCCTTATTTTAGAGATAGCTCACTAGGGATGTCATCAATGAAAACATCTTGGAATCCATTTAGGAAATTAGACAACTCTAATTCCTCTTGATTCCCTTTATTGCAGAGATATGGTGTTCCCCAACTCATTAGTATCTATGTACATGCTCTTTTCCCTGTAGATGAAGTAGATTCTCCTTTCAAGGAACTTCATGTTGGAATCCATGCAGTTAAACCATGGTGCCCCAATGATAACATCCTCATGTTTGAGAGGGGAGATGAAGAAATCCTTTTTTGTCCACATAGCTTTGGACATGAAGCCTTAATTTTCCAATTAGAGAAGTAGCTGAGACGACCTGTCCCTTGATAGCTCCATTGGCTTTCAATGCATCTCCCATGTCGTGGGCTTGTATGCCTAGCTTAGTGGTCAACTCCGTGGATATGAAGTTGTGAGTTGAACCAGGGTCAAAAAAAATAAAGGCATCATGCTCTTCCATCTTTCCCCAAGCATAGGAAAGGAGAAATCCTTGGCAATGAGCATCCTCTTTTGGAGCTTCAAACATAGAGGCTCTAGGAGTCTCATTGCGGATAATTCTCTTGGGGCAAGGACGATAACCATGGCCTTGCTCCCCACGCTTAAAACATTTGTGGTCCTTACAAAAATCTTCTAGCTCTTTAGGAGAGAGTTTATATTTACCTTTGTAAAGTGCCTTCTCCTTGGACCGATTGTTGTTGTTGTTGGAATAGCCTTGGTAAGAATTTTGGGCATTGGATTTCACCTTGGCATCACTTTTATCTTTATTTTTCATGGGCTTTACATTCCATCGAGCCCCTTGTTGGAAATTGACGCACGAATCAACCATGGTGTGGTGGATTACCTTGGTAATAGAACCAGGCCATTGAGAGTTGACATACTGGGCCATCTCTTTGGGTAATCCCACACATAATTGTTTCTTTTGCAAGACAAAGTCTATCTTTTGAAAGATAGTAGTCTTGAGATGTAAATCCAAAACTTGTCCACATATTTGTGGATAGACTCATGAGAGAGAAGCTTTAAACTTCACCATTTGGTAAACACTTTGTCCTTTGCATCACTTGCAAGGAATTGCTTCATGATGGAAACTCGTAGAGTTTTCCATATCTTTGGGGCATTTCCGTTGCCACGAAGGCTAGCCCACCATTGACGAGCCAATTTTTGGAAGTGCATAGCTACATGGTGTAGCTTGGAGGACTCCGTGAAGCCCTCGTCTCTAAAGGCCGCATCAAATTGTTGGATGAAGGCCAATACTTTTTCGGTAGCACCAGGGGTGCCATCATAGGTGAGCAAAGAGATACTCTTTCCTCCCTCTTTGAATTTCTTTAGCTTTTGTGACCTTTGCCATGCAGGGTAAGGTTTGCGATGTCCTCCCCTCTTGTATTCTCTAGGAGAATAGCCATAGCTTTCATCGATAGAGGAGGAAGGTGAAGAAGAAGTAAAAGAGGGTTACCTCTTTCTTGCCCTTTTCTTCCTTTGTTTCCTCTCTTCCCTTTTGGAGTGACAAGGAGAAGGACTATGGGTTAACCGTTTTCTCTTGCGAGGAGTTGGCGATCATATAGTCTGCCATCTTTGTGGAGCCACATCTTCAGAGGAACTTAGGGATTCATTACTTTCTTGTTCTTTGGATTCCTCTTCTCGTATGGGAGAGAGTCTTCTTTTGTGGGTCTCATCAAGAGGCCTCCTAAGCTCTCTCTCCTCTTGGAGAGGAAAGGAAATCCCATAAGCACGAAGGTGTTGAGTAACTTTGGCTTGTAAAACGGGGTTGCACATAGCTTGTTGCAACCTAGTAACAAGATAATTAACAAACATGGGGGCATCATCATTAGGACCTTCATGTGAAAAATAAAAATTATCAATGTTCATTCTACTCTCTTGGTTATTGTCAGCCATGTTAATCAAACTTAGGTGTTTACTTAGTGTATGCTTTGGCAATTCAAACCTTAGTTGCTACTCCTCCTAGCCTTTGAAAAATAGGCACTTAAGTATCTACACCCACGGGTCGATTTGGTCAAGTATAGAGAATAGTGGAGTGGGTCTAACATAGCAGAGTTGCCGAGGGATAGCTCCTTTTGGACTTCTTATGGCTCAATAATGGTAAATCCGTAGGCAAGTCTAGAAAGACTCCATTATTAAGACCAAATCTCCAGAGATGTGCACCATATCCCACATAGTGGACTCAACAAAACCAATAATAGATCCCAGTCCCACTTACCCTAATATAATTAACAAAATCAACCATTAATAGGCTACATAAGGACCCCTCTTCTTAAGCAAGAAAAAAGAAACCAAATGCTCTGATACCAATGTAATGGAAATGGCCTATGAACTTTGAGAGTAGCGGAATTAGGAAATAGATGAAGAACTTTTGTGAGATTACTTTGTGAGCATAACGGGTGAACTTAATTGATGGTAGCAACATAAACATGGTACTTAGTTAACTTGGCATGAACAATACTTTTGCAAGAGAGAGAGTTTAGAGAACATGAAAATAGTTGAGGATCGGATTCATATGGAGCGGGTCCCCCCTCCAATATGCATTTGTATTATAGTTTCTCCCATTGGTACAATACAATCTTTGTGTTCCTTGTGACCTAGGTGATGCAATGAAGATGGAAAGCTTCATGCATCACAAGCATAACATAAACTTTGTAGAAAGCATTAACTATCCCAAGCCTCAGTCCCAAGGCCTCAAACACCTTTGAAGGTGGAGAGCGATAGTGGGGAATGAGGATAGGGAAGAGGAAGAAGAAACATTCCATAGGAGAAAGAAAGAGTTCCTCACTTATTATCACTCTTCTTGCTAGCATACATAATAGCATAGTGATGAAGATGGATAAGATGGTAAGCTTAAGCATTGAAGCATGGATCTTGGTTGGATTTGCATTCCATAGCCAAGTGTGTTGGTGTAGGCTCTCATTTCTCACAAGCATGGAGAAGGAGGTGGAGTTCCTCAACTTTCACTAAGTGAGAATGGTCCACAAAATGAGTGTGCGTGTGCTGTATATCCCCCTAGCACCCCCCTTACTTGCTTGGGGCGAGTTGCAACTTTTGCACATGCTGCAAGCTCATTGAACCCCTCTCCCCCTAGCTTATCACCTGCAACATGCAGTCAAGTACATGGGTAGTCTTTTGACAAGTGTCCTCCCTACCCCTTAGAGAGAGAGAGAGAGCTTGAAAATATCTAGATATTGTTGGATGGAACTAGAAGCTCATTGGACCCCTCTTTAGCCCAACCAATAGCATTCAAGCACACCATGTGGTTAAGCTTAGTGAGAGTCTGACATGTGTCCCATGTGCCCTTTTAGAAAAGGGGTGCCCTTTGGGTGAGTGGAAGGTTAGGTCAAGATTTCCCTAACTTTGGGACTTTCCTGCATAGGAAGCTTCTCGAGCAACTTCCTCATTAAGTTTGTAGGGTCTCTTTTTGACTCAAGCACCTTACCCCCCATGCATAGGAAGCTTCTCAAGCACCTTCCTCATTAAGTATGACAAGTACCTCAAGAACCTGTCATCAAGCATGACAAGCACCTTAGGTGGAGTTCCCACCTCAATATCAGCCCTAGCTTGCCTAAGGTCAAAGGCAAGTTTAGGTCGGGTTCCCACTAAGCTCAGCCCTATCTTGCCTAAGGTCACATGTAAGTTTAGGTTGGGTTCTCACCTCAAGCTCAGCCCTAGCAGCTCTTTGATAGACTACCTCCTTTTGGACCCCTATTGAGATGTAAACATCTCTCCTCTTGGTCCCTTGTTGAGGTAAGTCTAGAAGCGCTTATCGCACATTGCTCTTTGATAGAACATCTCCTTTTGGATCCCTATTGAGATGTAACCATCTCTCCTTTTGGTCCCTTGTTGAGATAGGTCTAGAAGCACATGTCACTAATCTAACTCTTGTTTTCGTTTATTCTCCCACATTAAATGATCAGTTCAATATGAGAAAATAATTTGGTAAAGTTAGATATTATATTTTATGACAGGTTGTAGATTATTTTTTCAAGCCCTAGGTCTACATGAGGTCTACAGTTAATGGTGGAGCTTCATGTGAATCGGGGTCTCATACCCACTCAAAAATATTGACCTTCTATGGGATTTTAATTTCATGGAAAACAAGTTTAATGCATAAGCTTATGCAAGAGAAGAGCATGCTAATTACCCCTAGTGTATTGTTACCTTTGGATTGATAACTCCAATGTTGACCTTGTAACATCAACAATAAGTTTGTGTTTGAGCCACAACAGTGGCTTGGCACCTTACCCTATAAAATTGGCTCTAAGATTGGCTATTTTTCAAGAAACCATGAATATAAGATATCATTGTGGTCCTATCACATAGAGAAGCATTTTAGTATACCATTTATTCCAAAAAAGTGAAGAATTTCTTTTGATTTTTTAAACATATTTTTTTAAACAGAGAGAGAGAGAGAGAGAGAGAGATAGAGACAGAGATAGAGAGAGAGAGAGAGCGAGAGAGAGACTACAAGGGATCATCTAGGTACCAACTTGATTTTTTAAATGTTGTTGGCAGGCATCAGAATAAGATTTGATAAAGACGGAGGGAGACATTACTCAATTCAAAATTCAAAATTCACTTTTTGTTGCTTATATTGATGCATAAATTGACGCCTATACCATCACATATACCAACGCATGTACCAGTGCTTGTATCAACGTCTGTATCAACACCTATAGCAGCGATAGCCTATACAAACACATGTTTTGATATATACTAACGTGTGTATCAATGCCTATCTTGATGTTTGTACCAATGTCTATATCAATGCCTATAACAGTGATAGCCAATATAGATGCATGTACTGATGTATATACCAATGTGTGTATTAGTGCCTGTACCGACGCATGTATCCGGCAAAAGATACTATTTTATAGTACATGAGAGCTCATTTTGTGCATTTTTTCATTTTCTTTTTTCTCCACACCTGCTCCATAGCTCCTCCCCTCACCTCCTCTTGCCTTGCAGACCTACATGGATTTGCCACTTTCAACCTTTGATCTATGCTTTCACGCATTTCTACATAGAGAAGGTACATATTTTTGTTGCATTTGTGTGTGTGTGCGTAATAAAATGCTTATGCATTGTTTTTGTAGGTATTCGCTTGACCCTTTTCACTCCTTGCACACTCACATTCTTTAAATGTGAGTGCTCTTTCTTTTGGTTCGTGAATGCATGCACACACACATACATATAAATATATATGCATAACTACACATACATGCATAACCACACCCATAATCATACACATGCGTAACCACACACTCATAATCAAGTACATAAACACATATACACAAGTTTTGCTATGATATTTCTCTTTAATATTTACAATGTTCATGGTTTATGATTATGCTTAAGCTTATGGTTATGATAATGGCCATGTTTATGATTTTAATGATAGTTCTATTGTTATGCTTATGCTTATGGTCATTATAGAGGTAGTGGTTACAATTTTGAAAATTCTTGTGGTTATGGTTTATTTTTGGCTATGCCAGTGAAAATGGTTATGGTTTATTTTTTGTTATGCTAGTGACAATGGTTATGGTTTTGACAATGCTTTATGGTTATGGTTATGGTTATGGTTATGGTTATGGTTATGGTTATGGTTATGGTTATGGTTATGGTTATGTTTAAGGTTATGGTTATGTTTATGCTTATGCTTATGCTTATGATAGCGGCCACAAATATGGTTTTGACAATGCTTATTATGTCAATAGCAATGGTTGTGGTTTTGACAACCTTTTATGGTCATGCTTATGGTTATGATAATGATAATGGTTATGATTTTGTTTATGATCATGCCATTGGCAATTGTTATGGTTTTGAAATCCTTAATGGTTATAATTTTATTTATGAAATTATGGTAATGTAAATGGTTATGATTATGGGTTTCCAATGTTAAGGTTATGATGTTGTTTATGATTAAGGCAATGACAATGGCAATGATTAAGTTTAAACTTATAGTTATGGTTTTTCTTATGGTTATATTTATAGTTTTGGATTTATTTATGGAAATGGTAATGGTTATAGTTATCAGGGTTTTAATTTATGGTTATGGTTATTGTAATTTCTATATTCAATGTTTCATATTTATGGTTATGTGCTTAACACTTCTTTATTGTTTTATGATGCAATATCAATCTATCATAATGCAAAGGTAATTCTATTCATTATGTAAAGTGCAATTATTTTTTCATTCTTCTTTAAGGCAGAGAGGATTGGCCTTTGTTTTTATAATTCACTTCATGGTGGCTCCATGAGTGTGTAGTGCAGTCTTGCCGTTTTGCTATCTTGTATCTGAGCTTGTGAGGGAGTGAATTAGGGTTTCTCTTCATTAGAATAGTGTGTGGGCTTCAATATGGAAGCTCTTAAATCATTGTAAAACTAGAAAATGGTGATCGTGAAGGTGGAAGCTCATGATTTCCTTTCAATTGTTTGAAGTTATTATTATGTAATTGGAGGCGAGGGTACAAGATTCCATGAAAGAGGTTTGGGTTTTGAATGGGATTTGTGCTTGTATGAGAGTTGAGATTTCATGGCTGAAACTTTAGTGTTCTTAATTGCCCTTTTTAAGTAAAACTGGTTGTGAATGGCTGATCCTTTCATCATCAACTTGCTTACAAAAACAAGCACAATCCGAGCACAATAGGAAAGAGGGTTTATTATTATTTTTTTCACGAACACTCTTAGAATTTAAGACATCTTTAGGAAGAGGGCCGGTGACTTCAATAAACACTTTTTCACAAAGTTTTTGCGACTCTCATCACAAACTCTCATAGCCAAATGTTTTGCAACTTCTCAGCTAGAACACACACTTTTTGACATGCTTTTGGTAAACACAATGCATAGTAGCTAGGATGAGGGTTAAAAAACTTGTTTTCAAAGGTTTTTATACAAATAAATAAAGCTATGGATCAACAAGAGCGACGGGGTGTCTGTTTTGATCAAGGTACAATGCAGATGTTTCAAGCATTTGCTATGTTTATGCAACAATAACAAGTTACAGAAAGAAGGGAGGTGTCAATAAGCAAATCCCTTTAAGATATTGTAAACAAAATGGACCAATTTGAAGGAAAAGATGTCGCAAAATGGACCAATTTGGAGGAGAAAATGTACCAATCTGAAGGGAAAGATATCAAAATATCTTCGTGATCATGTGAAGGAGATGGAGTTATAACGGGTACCAAAGGTGAACATAATTCACTGTTTTGTGCTTGTTGTGGTCCTTAAGATTAGAGACCATGTAAGAAGAATTTGGGAGGAGCATGCAAGAGATTGGGAAAAAATTCAATTTATCCCTAAAGAAGGAATAGTTCATGGAGGTCACTGAAAGGTTACAAAAAGAACCTTCTTAGAATTGGTTGCAAAGCCAAAAGAAGGACTTTCCATCACTAAATTGTTGAGAAATTTTGAGCGACACAATGCTCAACTGTCAAAAATAGATAGAGCGGGGTACTTTGGATAGCAAAAAGACAATTGTTCCTTGAAGTTGCAGTTCTTGAACTCCAAGAAAACCTAGAACTACTCCTTGAAGACAAGAATACAGAACATGGTCTAAAGGTTGAGTGGAAAGAGGTTGAGGATGTGTTCTCATTTCTTGCTAAGAGGCAATGCCATAGAGACAAGATGGTGGTGAATGATGCTACTTATACCTCTATCCCGTCAGAGATTCCAACAAAGCCTGCTAGAGTGAGTTCAAAAGGTGATAACTCTATGTTAAGGGCATGCAAGAAATGAAGTTAAAGCTGATGAGGCTTGAAGAGAAGGGCAACCTTTTGGACATAAATCCCAAATCAAATAAGGGTTTTTTCACAAATGCATATGCTGTGATAGCACAAACCATGGCAAAAAGGATTGTGATAGTTTCAGTGATGCCTTCAAAAGAGATCTTGTGTTTTTAAAGGATAGGAAGATCCATTTGCAAGAGACTATTTTTCCTATAAAAACTAACTTTGGAAAAGGGGGTTGCGGAAATTAGTGGAGGATATGGTGGCCAATCATGCCATATCTTCAATGGAGGTTGCTACCTATTGGAAAGATGGAGTTAATCTCAAAGAAAGGGTCAAAGCCTACTTTGGATCGTTTTGAGGAGGTCAATAGCTTATGGCCACATGTAGCTGTGTCAGTTAAAAAAGGGAAGGTAACTAAACAGGTATTACATGAAGCTGGTGATTGCATATGCCATACAATAGATTGCGATGATATTGTGAAGTCTTTATCAGTTCATGCCTATCTTGAAAAATGTCATGACAATGAAGCAATGTGGAAGAGAAGCATAGATGTGAGAATGGGGATTTGGGTCCCTCTACTTCAAAGAGGGCTACAAGAGCTAGAGGAAGGAAGGATCCAAGACCTTCTTATGAGGATTCACCAAAGGTACCTCCTCCTCCTGAGGGTTGGAGGAAGCATCTACAAGAAATAAGAAAAAGCAAGGAAAATCAAAAGAAAACGCAAAAGGCCTTGCAGACAAATTACAATTCAATGTTGAAGCTACCACAAACTTAAAGTGGGTATTAGAGTAAAGGATTTTCAATGGTAAAATTGAGTTTACCTTGGGTGAAGTTCTTGGCATAGCTAAGTGCAAGTTTCATGAGGAAATAATAGATATCGTGAAAAGAAAGAGGCAAACTCTCATTGAGTCTACTTGTCCATCATCTAAGGGTGAAGGAGAGTCATTGAAGGCACAAGGGGTACTTGTACAAGAGAGTGAATGTGATGACAATGTGGTAGAGTGCTACCAGTATTCTGGAAGAGATATGTGTGTTAGATTTTAGGATGATGATGATGATGAAGCCTTCCATAAAATCCACTACTATAAAATTCATTGGCCAAGAGCTATAAATGAAAAATTTGGTCAAGGTGGGTGACCTTGAGGAGCCATATGTTGCATTGACAAATCATGGCTCCAAAATCAATCTTATGTCCAAGATCCTTTACATGAATGGAAAGCGGCCGATAGACACAAACCATGGTTGGATGATTAGAGCTACAAACAACTCATCAAGAGATTTGAATGTGGCTTTTCCAATGTGAAAGTGACTATTGGTAATGTTACAGATGAGCAAAACTTCTTCATGCAAGGGATGTCTACCTATCCTCTTATCCTTGGGCAACCATCCATCACAACCGTTTGCATATAAACAAAGGTCTTGGATGACGATTCGACGTACGGTAAGATAAAGAGTTGAGATGGGAAGCAAGCTATGCAATTCTTGATTATGTGAGTGAATCATGAGAGACACTTCGATAGTCTTCATGACTATCCTCTATCGAAGGCAAACAAAGAGTTTAGAGACTACAAGGGGACAAGGGGTTTGGCCATGTACCATTGTAAAGCGGGATTGCAATGGTACAAGAAGAAAATGGATCTCGCATGACCCAAAGCAAGAAGAAGCCTTTTTAATTGGTTTTTAGGGGTTGATAGAGCATGCATTAGCATGCTTTATAAAGCTTTAGGAGATGAAAAAAGGTGCATGAAAATAAGTATATAATGTACAGAAAGACATGAAGGAAAATGGTTTCATAGAGGATAGTGAATGCATTTCAGGTTTCTTTGAGCAAGTTTCTCATGTAAATACTATGTTTGAGCTTGAGGCTATAATGGATTCTAGCATGCAAGATGGAATCCAAGTTGTGGAAGTGTGCTCTGTGGAAATGTATGAAGTGATTGAGGCTTTTGAAGATGAGAAGGATTTCAACGTCAATGGACTAAAAGTGTGGGTAGATACCAAGTACAAAACTGTGGCAAAGAAGGGAGACCGGTAGCCTTACCTTTACCATTGGATTGTAGGGAAAAGTTAGAACTGTCTTCTTTGCAACCAAATCTCAGGGATCCAAAAAGAACTGGACACAAGTTCAAAATGGAATCTCTAAACAAATGGTTGTGAGGAGTTTTAAATAGAAGAAGAGAAGAAGTGTTTTAAAGGAATACTTTCAAGAAATAGTAAAGCTTTTGATTTTCAACCACATGAGATAGGATGTGTTGATCCTATTGCTATTGTACTTATGATGATCTTCAAAATCCCTTGTGTACCTTGGAATCTGTGTCCAATCCCGACTCCAAAAGCACATTTTTCAAAGCTAATAGAACTACTCATTGAGAAGATTGGCTTGGGTATTTTGGAGCCTTCTTGTGTGCCATATCAAACAAGTGGTTTATTGTGCCTAAGAAGAATGGAGATTTGTGATACATACAAGACATGAAACCTGTAAACATTGTTACCATCAAGAATGTGGATATAGGACCAATTGTAGATGACTTTATAGAGGCCTTTGCAAGAAGGTCAATTTACTCAATAAGAGATCTCTATTTAGGGCACGATGAATTTAACAACCATGAAAGCACCTTTGGTATTGGTAAGGATGTGTACCTTACCTCAAGGAGCAAAAATTCACTTGCACATACGATGAATGGGATGAAAAAGGTTATATGGGACTTCCTACCTCAAATAAAAATGCCATTTCTTGATGATGTGCCCATCAGGATGTGAAGACAAAGACAAAGATGAATCTATGGATTCAGGGGAGTGTTGTAAGTTTGTTGCAAACCATATCAAATACTGTGAAAGATTTTGTCAAGAAGTGTCTATTGTGGGGCATATGTGTGGTCCTTATAATAGAAGGCTTAATTTGTCCAAAAAAGATGGATGCAACAAAAAACATGAAAGAAATATGTACAACTACAATTGAAGATTGAATATTTCTCACTGCTTGTGTCTTTTATCTTATTTGGATACCATATAATACAGATGTAGCAGATCCTTTTTATAGGTCAAAAGTTTCAATGGGAACAACAACACATGAAATCCATGAGGAAGCTAAAGAAGCTACTTTTTTATCACCAACCTTGAGAAAAGTAGACTATGCATGTGAAAGACCTATCATTGTGACAGTGGACATGATTCCTTTAGGGATATGATGGGCAAAAGGGCAAGATGATGACAAAGGAAAAAGGTATGTGGTGAGGTTTGGGGCCAAGGTGCTAAGTTCTTGTCGATGAGATTATTCATAGGTAAAAAGATAATTATGGGGAGTAGCACAACATTGAGGTGTGACAAGGAGTTCTTGATAGGAGAATCAGTGGTTGAGGAAACCGATTGTTTGCCTCTTCTTGGAATGATAACAAATTTTTCAACTCGTAACATTGCTATGGTGTGATGGATAGCCTACATAAAGTCCTTGAATCCCAAGTTCAAGCATATTGCAGGGAAGGACATTCCAGTGGAAGATATGCTCCCTAGGGAAAGGTATGAAGATGAAAAGGACATGATTATTAAGGGAGATGTTGTATGCACAAAGTTTTACACTATTTCTCATGCAAAGAGTGATCATGCATGTTCTATAGATTCACTTTAGTCCTTTTCAAAGGAGCTATATGAGAGTCCTTTTCTTGAAGATGTGATATGTTGCTATGGGTGTGTGAAAAAGATAACTACAGATAGAGGAGAATTGGATGCTAAAGAAGCAAGGGATTTCTTCTCTAGGATGGGCATCATACTCACCTTAACTTGCACTTATATCCCAGAGGGCAATGGCAAGAGTGAAAGCAGGCATCCTCCAACAATGAAAGCTTTGGCTAAGGCTTGTGAAGGTAAACTTGGAGAGTGGCCAAGGCTAATTCCATTTGCATTTCCACTTGGACACATAGTCACTCATTAGCTATATGCCTGCTGAATTGGTATATGATCAAAAACCTGTGATGCCAATTGAAGATGTAGTTCTTACATGGAATGTACTAGCATGGGAAGATGGAATGAGTAGAAAAGACCTTCTTGCATAGATGGTAATTGGAAAGAAGGCTTAAATACATTGAGCTTGCAAAATCTCGACTAAAGGATGCAAGGTTGAAAAATAAAGACAAATTTGACAAGAGGCATAGGCTCATACCAAAGGCTATTCAAAAAGGTGATTGGGTGCTGGTGTGTGATAGTTGCCTTGAAAACCATCACTCTACAATAGAGAATCTTGCAAAGAGATTTTTTTTTCCTTATGTTGTTAAGCATATGCATGGAAATGCCGCTTACACCTTGCGTGAATTGCAAGGTTGAAAAACAACGACAAATTTGACAAGAGGCATAGGTTCATACCAAAAGCTATTGAATAAGGTGATTGGGTGTTGGCATATGATATTTGCCTTGAAAACAACCACTCTACAATAACAAAGCTTGCAAAGAGATGGTCTGGTCCTTATGTTGTTAAGCATGTGCATGGGAATGCGGCTTACAGCTTGCGTGAACTGGATGGGACAAATATGTAAATTCCCATTATAGGAAGGGTGGTTAACTTGTTCAAAAGAAGAGGGGATGCTGATCTATTTCATGCAGGACAAGTGAAGATGATGATGGATCCAACTATATGCAAACCGAGGATGAAAGTGAAGATATGGTATTTGACCATGAGTTTTGATGCTTAACAAATACTATTGTGACACATACCAGAGGATTTGTAGGGGGTGGATGTTGTGCCATGGCACATGCACAATGTGAAATAAAAACATTTACCTCACTTTTGATACTTTTTGATGCATGTGCATAAGAGCAATAATGTACATATTATGATATATGCTAAAGCGGTTGCTACAGTTGTTGTTATGTACATACCTATCTCGAGAGTCATGGCCCTAGATGTGGCACCCTTGCATGTTTTCCCACTTGATAACATGCATAATTTGATTTTAAAGTGTACATATTCTAATCGTTTCATGGTGGCACACTCATCTCGCCTACAAAGATTGATACGGGCAAAAAACGCTTAAAATAGCAGTTAACAGACATTGTACGTAAAATTGCATGGAAAGTGACCCAAAATGGAAAAGTAGTGAAAATTGATGCATATCTATGCTTTTCATCTTATGTGAGTGGTCCCACAAATTGAGGGATTTTTTTTATTTTTCTTGGGGATTTTCACATAAAAATGGACTTTTTAATGTAGAAAATGAGCTGAAAAGACTTAGTTTTGGTCAAAAATGGTTTCAAGGGCCAAAAATTGACACATCAAAACTTTTGGCCGTGGGAAGAGAGAGAGGGCTACTTCTTAAGGGGGGAAATCCATAATTTTTCTGTTTTGTGTAATTCACTTCATGGTTACTCTATGAGTGTGTAGTGTAGTCCCGCCTCTTTGCTATCTTGTATCTCAGCTTTATGAGGGAGTGAATCAAGGTCTCCCTTCATTTAAATGGTGTGTGGACTTCAATATGGAAACTCTTAAAATCTTTGAAAAATTAGAATATGGTCGTCATGAAGGTGGAAACTCGTGATTTCCTTTCAATTGTTTGAAGTTAGGAAAATGTAATGGGGGTGAGGCTACAAGATTCCATGAAAGAGGTTTGGGTTTTGAATGGGATAGTACTCAGGATGGGTCACCACCACAGGTTACCTAGTCAGACCCTTATTGGGGTATCCTTCTTGATCAAGCCATCCAGCTTGGCTATTCACGACACCAAGGATGCGAGGATGTTCACATTGTAGATAAGGTCTACATCAAAGGGTATGGAGCATGCCCCCACAAAAGTTGACTATGGAGGACATTGAGGCCATACTGTAGAGACCCATGAGAGAGTTCATGGAATGATCACCCATTGTGTACTTTCTCCACTGTACACCTCATTAGCCCTTACGTGCGTGATGATGGTCCTCCCCATACTTTTTGAGATGATGTATTATGTGATGTTGTTGATATATTTGGATGAGTCTAGGATGAGCCGAGACTACTCCTAGGCTAGCATGTTGAAGAATCCTTTGGATTCACTTTTAATGGAGCCACAAAATGTCACTCCCCAAAATCTTGGTGTGATTTGATTTTGCATATACAAAACTCTAAAGTTTGAGATTTATTTTCTTTCCTTTTCACCAACTTTATATGCCACCATTTGATACCCATTACTTCTCTTTTTGTGATCTGTCATTTTATTTGATGTTACTTAATATATTGTAAGTGTGGATACCTTTTCTTAGTCACCATGGTTTTTTTGAAGTAAGCTTCTATGGACCCATCTTTGTTAAAATTCTTCATAAAGAATTACTGCCATAATCTTTCACCCTTACTCATCCTTTTTTTCCCTAGGTTTCTCTTTGTATGAGTATACTCAAGTTAGTATATCAAAGCACATTACGACGTATATTGTTGTTATGAAGAATTAGCAAGAGAGATCAATGAAAATTGATAAGGATGTTGAGAGTGAGAAGTCTTTTGGTTCCATGCATGTACTCAATAGTTTACTGCTTATGATAAAGAACAAGATCATGGATAGTTTGCTTGGATATTCTCTAACTTTGATGAGTTTTTGACTCAATAAAAGATTTTTTGAGCATGGTTTTTGTGCCATCACCAAATATATGTTCTAGTAGTAACTACATACCATGAACATCAATACAAAAATATCATTTGAGTCCCAAAACAAGAACATAATTTAGTTGTTGAAATGGTTTCTTTAAATACCTTTCTTAGTAAGTTCCCACAAATTTGAAAGAGTGCAAATTCTATGGAAGCGCAAGAGTTGTGTGGTACTTGGAAAGTCAAGGGACCCATGCCTTAAAAAAAGGGATGGCTCACATGCATATGTTCCATTCTCTTTGGCTCTTCTACCTCTTCTACATGCTGCCTTTGCATTTTAATGGTATCAAAGTGAAGGGAATAATTGCAAGGACATCTTTGGAGAAATCGGTACAATTTCTTTTTTTGAGAGCCATTAGGAGGTATGATCTCTAATTAAATTGTATCCTAGATCACATTAATGGACTAACTTTTTCCAAATTTTCATATCTTTTGTATATGAAAATGGCATGTACACATCTTTAAAACAAAGGATGAATTTCAAACAATGAAGATGTCCCCATACTTTTTGAGATGATGTATTATGTCATCTTGATGATATATTTGGATGAGTCTAGGATGAGTTGAGACTGCTCCTAGGCTAGCATGTTGAAGAATCCCTTTGGATTCACTTTTAGTGGAGCCACAAAATGTCACTCCCCAAAATCTTGGTGAGATTTGATTGTGCATATACAAAACTCATAAGTTTGAGATTTATTTTCCTTCCTTTTCACCAACTTTATATGCCACCACTTGAAACCCATTACTTCTCCTTTTGTATGTCATTTTTTATTGTCATTTTGATGTTACATAATATATTGTAAGTGTGGATACCTTTTCTTAGTCACCATGTTTTTTCGAAGTAAGCTTCTATGGACCCATCTTGGTTAAAATTCTTCATAAAGAATTCTTTCACTCTTACTCATCCTTTTTTTTTCTAGGTTTCTCTTTGTATGAATATACTCAAGTTAGTATATCAAAGCACATTACGATGTATATTGTTGTTATGAAGAATTAGCAAGAGAGATCAATGAAAATTGATAAGGATGTTGAGAGTGAGAAGTCTTTTCGTTCCATGCATGTACTCAATAGTTTTACTGCTTATGATAAAGAATTTTTTTGAGCATGGTATTTGTGCCATCACCAGATATCTGTTTTAGTAGTAACTACATACCATGAACATCAATACAAAAAATATCATTTGAGTCCCAAAACAAGAACATAATTTAGTTGTTGAAATGGTTTCTTTTAATACCTTTCTTAGTAGGTTCCCACAAATTTGGAAGAGTGCAAAGTCTATGGAAGCTCAAGAGTTGTGCGGTACTTGGAAAGTCAAAGGACCCATGCCTTGAAAAAGGGGATGGCTCACATGCATATGTTCCATTCTCTTTGGCTCTTCTACCTCTTCTACATGCGGCCTTTGCATTTCAATGGTATCAAAGTGAAGGGAATAATTGCAAGGACATCTTTGGAGAAATCCGTACAATTTGTTTTTTTGAGAGCCATTAGGAGGTATGATCTCTGATTAATAAATTGTATCCTAGATCACATTAGTGGGCTAAATTTTTCCAAATTTCCATGTCTTTTCTATATGAAAATGGCATGTACACATCTTTAAAACAAAGGATGAATTTGAAACAATGAAGATGTCACTTGGTTGGTTCACAAAATATCTAAATATTCCTTATATTGCTTCATGGCTTTATTTTATTTTTTTGGTATGATGTTACATGTACAAAATTTTGGGACATGGTATAAAGTAGGAACAAACATGGCCCACCACTAGAATCTACATTGATGTAGCAGGTGAAAGAACTCAAAATAGTCTCCAAAAATATCTCTAAGATAGCTTCATTGTTTGATGATGTGAAGCCTCCTAGCTGATTGGATGAACAACCTGTAGTAAAGTGAAGAGTTAACAATAGAAAAAATATACATTGTATCATACAGTGTTGTAAAAGAATAGTGAATAAATAATTTCACTCACTCCCAAGGTGTGTCTCCGACCAACATCCAATCTCCATCATTGTCCTTGTAGGTGAGAATGCAGTGCACATTTTGAAGTTCTTTTAGTGACAATTGTCTAGGTTTCTCACAAAGAATAGCTAGAATGGATTGTAGTTTGTCTGTAGATATTCAAAAATAAGAATTTAAAAACAAGAAATTTATTGACATATTTGAGACTTCTAATTTATAGAGTCAATGTTTGTTGCATAATTATGGAGAAATTCTCATTGAAGGGTGTTATTTGATACTAATCATCAGTAAGAATTTATTTGTGCATTTCAATATTGTATCTCTTTTGAGAGATACCTTGTGCTACATGCTATGAATTGGTGCTTTAATAATTTATGCATTACCACATGAGGTACATGATCACCTATGACCGCATACACAATTTATAAATCTTCAATAAATATAAGTGGTCTGTTGATAAAATGAAACAGTGTTGTGAAAGGTCATGTACATTAAAACTTTACATATAAGTGATTACACCTAGTGAAATGCTTGTGCTACTTGAAGGGCTTTTGAATGATCTAGAATGAGTGCCCATCTAGATAAGCTCCTTTGAAAGAGAGTGGAGTCATATAATCACATTATAGACAAGATTGGACTTACTCTTCTCAAATTGAAAAAGTTTGTCAAGGTGCAAGGCTAGATCTTGGTAGCCTTGCAAGTTTGTCAGGCTCACTTTCCTCACAAAGGGGACTCCATCCATGCCCACCTTGATGGTTTCATTGGCGCTTGCTTTTGTCCTTCCTGTGGTGCCTTCAAATTTGGGTAGAAGTTTATTTGTGTGCCTATAATAAATATGAACCATAAAATATATATTAGTGCATGGGAGAAATGCTTGAAATGAGCATGAAACATTTGAACCTAGATTGATATGTTTCTCTCTCTCTCTCTCTCTCTCTCTCTCTCTCTCTCTCTCTCTCTCTCTCTCTCTGTGTGTGTGTGTGTGTGTGTGTATACACACAGTCTCTCTCTAATATATATAGATATAGTCATGTAAATATGTATGTAATTACATGAAAATTTATGTACTCTCACGCACATGTAGAGCAAGGTCTTGAGTTTAAGACTTGTCAGGTTCATCATTTTGATCGTTTGGCTTTTTATTATGGTATTAGCACTCTATTGAGACTCTAGCCAACCACCATTCCTAGAGGAAATGGCAAGGGAATCCCCCACTTTTAATTGATGGATGAGTTGAATAATTAGGGGATATAGCAGATGGACGCATACACACAAGCAAACACAAACACTCACGCTTACACACACTTGCAAGCATCGAGCTAACCTTGGGTCATAAGGTTCATGGTGTTGGATCATGTGATGATGGGCCGGAGGGGGTGCAAGAGTGAGACGACTTCCAAAAAGCGTGATAGTCCTAACTTGAGGGTCGTGTAAAGCCTGATCAGTCGCTATTACTTCCGAGGAGGCTACACTGCTCGTGCATTCATGTCGTTGCAGTGTAAACGATGATGAAGGAGGAGTAGCTGTGGGGGGGATACAGAGGAAAGCCTGCATGTAGTCGCGTCCATTGACTGCCGGGCTTACTAATGCACTCATGATGCTCGCCTCGAGGAGCTGATGTTGATCACACTGAGAGAAGCTGCAGCTCGGCTTTATAGCCCTTTTGACTTGTGTGTAGAAAATATACTGGTGTGCGTGCGTGTACTGTGTGTGTGTGTGTGTGTGTGTGTGTGGTGGTGGGGGGGAGAGAGAGAGAGAGAGAGAGAGAGATGGCAGTGTATAAACATTCCTCCCAGCGGTGTTTTGCATGTTGCGGGGAAGGGGACGGTCCAGAGACAAAGATATGGATTGCTGATAGCAACGTAGATATTGCGCCCGGCCACCCTCTCTCTCTCTCTCTCTCTCTCTCTCTCTCTCTCTCTCTCTCTCTCACACACAAACACTCTCTCTCTCTCTCTCTCTCTCTCTCTCTCTCTCTCTCTCTCTGCCTGCCCTTTTAAGCTCCTGTACGTGCATGCAACTTGCTCGACACCAAAGTGTCCGCCCCCATCTTCCCCTCTCTCTCTTTACCGAGTTGCCCACCTCAGCTACATAGCTCGCTCACTTGGGCCTTTTATAACATGGCAACGATCTCTATAAAAAGTTGCAAGAGGCAAAAAGTGCATAACACGATCTACATGGGTCTACAAATATAATCACATATTCATGCAGCAAACTCAGGCACCTTTTCTTGTTCAATTTGACTTGCATGTACCATAGCTTCAGGGTTTCTTTTTGTCTTGCATTTTACACGTTTATGGATATTTTGCCCATGCTAATATACTGTCAAAAATGTGAGCTATGTTGTCTCAACGCATGTAATGTAATAGCTTTGCATACAGTGAACGCCTGCGAGTCTTGGGAATTTCACAATTAATGGTGCCCATTCAAAAACCACCCCTAGTTTGCTTATAGTGTTTAGATTACATCGACCTTCTTCTACTTGAATTTCACTAAATCATACCTTAACTTCTAGAGTATTAGCAAACAAATTGAAGCACATCAAGAGAAAATCTCAACTAATTTTAGTACGTATTACAAGGTTTTGAGATGACCCTCACACATTTGATGCATATATATTATTTTGTGACCCACCATGCAAGTTGATTCCCTATGCCTTTTTCAGATCCAATTCTTCATTATGATCTAGCAATTGCATTTGTCTACCCTCGAGTTTGTACAGACATGAAGGGTCCTGTACCTCTTATATGCGCTATGAGTCAGTAAGATGGCAATCTACAATGAAGATCCGTTTTTAGTGTTTTTTTTCTTTAGACCTTCAATGAAAACCACTACCAATCGGACTTGCTATGGTACCTCACATGGTGGGCATCTCCTTAACTATTGTTTAATTCTCAATGAAGCTTCTTTTGTTATTCTTTTGTTTGAAAGCATAAATAAGTGAGATAGAGTCATGCCTTATTCTCCGGTTGAAAATTTCCTTTGCAAATTCCGTGAAAAGATTTTCAAATGTACTGAAACATTTTTGATTTAGCGGTTGGAACCAAGCCAAAGCTGTTCCTTCCAAGGTAAAGGCGAATCCCTCATATTGAGTATGAAAATTATACACTTACTTTGCTCTCAAAACCTGCTTAAATAGAAATACGTGTTCATGAGGATCTCCTGATCTCCTATACATTTTTCTTACACATTTTTCTACCTGTGATGGTCAAATCCATTGTGGTTTGACAATAATATCTTATGATTCCTAGGTCCTTTGCAAAGACTTTTCTTACTACTTCATGCTCTCTTGGAAGAGATCCTAGTGAAAGTAGAGAGGTCTTCTACAAAGACTTCTCTTACTATTTCGTGCTCTCTTGGAGGAGATCTTGGTGGAATCCTATCTGACCCTTTTCTAGATCTCTATCTCCCAATTGTGGTCCTCTTGACTCTATTACAGTAGTATAACCATTGATTTGGTACATTGTATTAGGATCCTCTTAACTCTATTACGGTAGTATAACCATTGATTTGGCACATTGTATTAGGAACTGCACTCCTCCCTCAAATTGCAATTTTGGATGTTTGCAATACCGATGATCTAATAGGTTCAACCCCCAAAGAAGGTGTACATTTTCTTGAATCGTTGAATTTCATTCTTCTCACATTTTGTGTTTCAAATCTTTGTGGATTGGTTTGCCATATCCCGGGTACACTCATATTTGGTTGTCTATAAAAGGTCAAGATTGGAGTATCTACATAGGTGTATCTTTCCAACTCGATTGGATTGATATCTACATAGGTGTATCTTTCCAAAGCTTGCACTCCTTGAGCATCTATATACATGAACACATAGATATTCTTATAGTCTATCATCTCCCTATCATTGGGCTCTTCACATGTGGAGAAGTTATTTTAACCCCGTTTACAAACCTACGCATGCCCATATAAATCTAGTCCATTGAGACTCATGGTAGCATGCCCAGTGTGATTCTCGAGCCTCTAGAGCTTGAGATGCATCATATATTTCTCTACGGAGCAGCTAGAGCTATACTGCCTCGTTTTTGCACTTCTGAATATTCCATGAAAAATGGCTATAGGGTGCTTGTCTAGCTGGGAGGATATACTCTTCCTCCAATTGGTATGGGGAAAGCTCTTGTAGTTTCTACCTCATGATATTCTTCTTTATTGCAATGATGAACTTTGCATAGAGCCTCGAGCCAACACATAGAATATGGCAAGTAAGGCACAATTTAGAGTGGAAAAATCTTGTGTTTCCCCACCATTTGAGCTAAGATATACGAAATTCACGTTTAAAGCCAAAAAAATACTATTAAAATCCATAAAAATAGAATGCAATCACCCAAAATCAACTTTGTAAAAAAAAATGCATATGGGATAATAAGCATAAAAGTTCAATGCCTATAACCTCTGTGCACAATTTAGAGTGGAAAAATCTTGTGTTGCCCCACCGTTTGAGCTAAGATATACGAAATTCACATTTAAAGCCAAAAAAATACTATTAAAATCCTAAAAAATAGAATGCAATCACCCAAAATCAACTTTTGTAAAAAAAAATGCATATGGGATAATATGCTTATTATCTAAGACATGATTCTAGCATAAAAGTTCATTTCGGCTGTGCACAGAGGTTATAGGCATTGAAAATAAGCATAATTTGGCTTTTAAAAAATTTTGAATGGATAAATGCTAAGTGAGGATCAATTTTTACTTGAAATGATTAATTACTGGTGGAAATACTTAAGGTGTCCAAATTCTTCCAAAAATTGAGGTGTAGGATTTTGATAGCATGCTAAAGCTGATATTGGGCATGAGAGATAATAAGATATCTATGATGATTTTTTGGCAATTTTTTTGCAATTTGACTTGAGAGGGTGTTTGACCATGATGTATCAAGGCCTTGAATGTAATTTTGAATAAATTTGGGTTGGTGAAGTGTCCCCTTAGGCTAACCTTTGGAAATTGGAAGTATAACTACATTTTTTGAGGTAAGAGACAAAGTGAAAGTGATTTTGCACTTTTGCGGGTATAGAGGTTGGATATAATGAATATAACATGTACAAGGCATCTATGATGACAAAATGCAAAGTTGGGTTATTTTGGGGCCTAGAGATAATAAGCATGCTTATTATTTCAGCTTGAAAATCCTTGACCAAATTGACTTTTGATTATTTATACTTGTCCTATAAGCTTAGTAAGTAACCCTTAGACCCTTTTTGAACTTGTTTTGGTTCTTTTGAGATGTTTTTCCCACTTGGACCTTTAACTTTGGTGTTTGTACCTCCAATTCTTAGTGGTGGTTATTTTCTCCACTTCTAAGATCACAAACTTGTCCCATAAGTTGTAGGGTTTTACTTTGCCACTTTTGGATCCATTTGGAGTTGATTTGTGTTCGTAGGTTGAAAATGTCGCTTTGTCTCCAAGCTATTTTCTATTGCCATAGACACCAAATGATGTTTTTTTTTGTTGCCACTGAGGTATGTTGTCTATAATCTCTATATAGAAGCCTCTTGTGAAGTCAGAATTTGATTTTGACACTTGGAAAAAATAGAGCTTATTATCTATATTCCCCCTTGGACCTCGGTTAAATGGTTATCTAAGCTTGTGGGAATGTTCTATATGTCTAAGCTTGGTGCACCCGGCCGGTCGTTGTGATCATTTTTGTGTTTGTCTTTTCGAAGATGGTTCTGCTAACCTAGGGTTTTTTTGAGCTACCCATTTGACATATCCACATTAAAAAATGCTCACAAGTAGGTTAGGAACTCACCTTTTTATGTTTCATGCAAGACTATGCAATGTAGAAGTCTTTGGAAGCTCAAATGCATGCGTCGAAAGAAGATCTCGAGAGCACTTCTTCAAAGGTCGATGGTGAGAAGGTGACTCTATTTGGCCTACTTAGAGTATACATACTTGGGCTTCCCTACTCACTTTCTATCAACCCCCCCCCCCCCCCCCCCTCCAGTTAGTCCCAATAACTCACGAAGTATACTTTTCTTTCAAAAATTTCTTCGTTTGGACACCAATTGCCTTGTTTTTTACGATTTTGCAAAATCGAGCTTCAATGTCGGCCTAATTTAGGCCTCCCACCAATATCACCAAAATTGAATCAAATTTGACATGCCTTTTTATCCTAGCTTATTGATCCTTGTTGTATCTTTCATTCATCAATCTGAGCCATTTTGCTATTTATTTCTTATTTTTAATCTTTTTTATTAGAAAAATAAAAAAATACAAATCCAATTTAACAAAAACACATAAAAAGAGTGAAAATTATAACTTTTTTGATGATATATACACTATTATACACACCTACGGGTTATCATATTACAATTTCTTTGTTTTTTGTACTTAGTAGGTCATTTTGAATGGATTTTGTTTGAAAAATCACACATTAAAATAATTCAGACATTGCTCTTTTCCTAGCAGTTTTCTATATTTGGGTCCGCATTTAGAATGCCTCTCCCCTTTTAATCGGGGTTCTCTGAGATGACAATGTGTAGATCAAGTAGTTTTGTTGTTAGTGGGTCACCTGTTGTTACCGAGTAGCATAGCCTGGCACTAACATAATGCCAGTATGTAGGGAAGCAACTCGGATGGGGCACGGAAACTCTTTGAGGGTGTCAACCTTAAGAAGTGAACCTATGGAATGAAGCCATCTCTCACACTAGCAAATCTACCACTCTCAAATCTAGAAAATTGCCTATGTCGTATGTCACCATGATCGATCATCACGGCATTTTGACACTCAAATACAGTCCAAATGCAATGAAACTTCAGGAGGAGGTCTAAAACACGTAGGGACATTATTCTACCAAGTTTGGTTGCAATCTGACAAGGTACCAAAAACAAGATCCATCATGATCAAGGTCCTGAAAATTGCAATAGAACATATCAAAAAGGTTGCCCTATGGTTTAGGAACACTCTCTTATGGTAAAAATGTCAAAAACCAACCATTAACGCATTGAAAATAACTGATTTAGCTCGCTAGCATGTAGTCAAAAACCACAATAGAAAGACAATGATTACACTTAAATTAAAGAGCAATAGACAAGGAACACAATGTAATAATCAAAATCGAATTTGGATTACCAAAGCTCAAGTAAAATCAATTATAAAGCACGTGAGAGTAGCCACTCTTAGTCATATGCTCCAAAACTCAAAAAACTTTGATAATGATAATGTCTCCTTTCCTACTTACACAAATTGAGCTTTATATCTAGGGCTTTCTTGGCAAGTGATCGGCTTTACAAGGCTGAGAATCAAAATAAGACTTTACAACTTGGATTTTATATAAAGTGGCTCAAAAATTATATGACTAACATCAGATTCTCTCCTATGATTACAAAGTTTTTTTTGCAAAAATAATAGTGCTTACTATTAAGCTTTATATCTAGGGCTTTCTTGGCAAGTGATCGGCTTTATATCTAGGGCTTTCTTGGCAAGTGATCGGCTTTACAAGGCTGAGAATCAAAATAAGACTTTACAACTTGGATTTTATATAAACTGGCTCAAAAATTATATGACTAACATCAGAGTCTCTACTATGATTACAAAGTTTTTTTTGCAAACATACAATGTACCCTTGAGGTTGTACTTCATAGTGTCATCATGCTAATCTGGTTCTGCTTTGTAAGTGTGCATCCATTAAACTCTTACGATGAGTTCTTTGTTGAGATCCGTATTTTCCATGATGTCAAAATTGATGTGGGTAGTTGTTGGAGAGGGGAATATGGAACACACCCAGCACATGAAAATGCTGAATGTGGTATCTAGGAATAAAGTAAATTGCATATTATAGATTTTCTTTCAGGAGGGTTACATGTGTATCTTGGTCATTCACCTTATGTTCTATGGATTTTAACTCTTGTTCAAATTTACTTTGAGTTTAGAATTCACCCACGTCCTAGAAATGTATCAAGATGTAGTGGCCTTGCTTGTCAAGATATCAAGCTCAACATATGGTTTACCTGAATGACTTCTCACCTGCATTATCACTAGCAATCGGTGGTAGACATGAGATCATCACCAGTGGTACTTTTTCTTGCTTCAATGACTTAGTATACCTATTGTGAGTGGTTAGCCCTTATCTTGCTGGCTTAGTCGCTAACAAGTTCTTGTTGACCCTTGTTTATAGTCCTCTATTATGTTGCATTTTCCTTGTATAGTTTGTAGATCATCTTATCATTTTTCTATTGTGAAGAATAAGAAAAAGGTTTCAACATCCACTTCCATTGTGTAGTCTCTTGGTTGTGTTCATCCATGCTTGTAAGAGCTCAACATATATTCTTCTCTATCTCTTTACATGACATCAACATAGATAGTTGGTGCTATCTCTTGGTTGTGTTCATCCATGCTTGTAAGAGCTCGACATATATTCTTCTCTATCTCTTTACATGACATCAGCATAGATAGTTCGTGCTAAGGAGTTGTGAGCAGTAATTAAGAGCAACAAAGCTACCATTTTGATGGTAAGGGTTTGGACATTCTCCTCCTTCACATTATCCTCTTTGATTTTAACAATTTTAGTAGAAGATCATGAAATTTGGGATATTTTTGGAGTCCTCTGGATTGTAAATGTGGTGCCAGATTCCCATTTCAGCAACATTTTGTCCTTTGTTAGATTGAAATTTTTTTTGTGTGTAAGGATGGTAAGGTTTAGGTTTTCTTAGATCTCCTATCTGAGTGTTGCAAAAGCTCCATTGGTGTGTTCAAGTTCTCATAACTACTATGTAGTAGTGTGAAACATTGTATCGGATGTATGTACACACATTATGGTCATAGGTTGTGATACATACAACTAGTTTTGGTCTACTGCAAGTTTTATGCAGATTTCTTATGTTTTGAAAAACATTTCTACTAATGAAAGAATCAACCAATTTTTTAGCAAGAAGCTCGACAATAACAAACTCCATTCTTAGAAGCTCAAAATGATAATTTTTTGGTGAAAAACTACTGAGAATACATTGAAGGTGAGCTAGAATATGCACTAATAGTGCACAAGGATAATCCTACTCCTCAATAGGTGAAGGCTTTAGAGATTGAAAAAAGGGAGTATGGAAGGTCATGTATTGGTTATCTGTCAGCATGAATAATACCATGAATGGGAATATGCAAGATGGTTGTAACCAAATTTGGAAAGAATAGAATGCTCAATAGAGTGCCATCGTCACTTGAAAATAATCAAAATAAGATATTCTTAGCATCAAGTTTAAACTATAATTAGATCTAAATAGGGAGACAATTGCATAACCACAAGTAGAACCTTAGAGAGAGGGGGAAAGAAAGACAACATAGTATTGGCAGCCATAATCCCACTTCAGTGGGATTTTTGTAATATGAAATCTTACAATGAAGTTAAAGACAATCATGAGATATCCTCTTGTCGATAAGGTCAGCTTTTTATCGTTCCAACATAATGGCCTTCTGTCATCAATCCAACAATTTTGGCATTTTTCAAGTCATCTTGCTCTTTCATTGTTGATATCTTTTTCACCTTTTGTAGAGGCATTGAAAAAACATACAAAGCTCTTAGAAACATGTGGGGCCTTCTCTTTAAAAGAGTTTTACTTACAAAGTTCCATGCATGGTTCATGCATGCTACATACCTCCTTCATCCTCTTCTCTTGAATTGGTGATCCTCGAATAATTGGGGAGCAAAGAAGCTGCTTTTGAAAAAAATAGTAGACATTATCAAAATATCAAAAGGATACTTTAGATGGTAGAGCTTACAAAGAACTTTCACTTGAGTCTGTTGCATGATTTTGATAATTAGAAATAAAATTATGGTCATTTTTGTAAAGGGTTGTCTTGCATGCACAACAACTTGCTTCTCTGATCTAGAGAGTTCTTTGCATGAAAAAATTCCCATACGTTCTCTATTTAGGGATTTTGGTTTCTTTTAATAGCCTTCTCTTATTTTTTTTTACCAAATTTAGCCTACATGCTATGATTGGCTAAAAACTATGCAAGTATTTAACCTTAGAAAGCAAGCACTTAACTTTCACAAATTTCACATTTGATGATAGATTCTTGATTGCAAAATTCTTCTCTTCAAGAAAATGTTAAAAAGCACACTTGCCTTTTGCAAAGCACTTTTGCTTTTAAAGTACGCTCCAAACATAATTCTCATAACAATCATTCATAAATCATAAAAACTATACTATAGAGAGCATAATTGCTGACAAGCCTTGCAAAATTTAGTCTCATTACATTGACCAATAATAAGGCAAGAAAGTTGCAATTGCAAATAAAGATGAATAACGTGCAAAAAGTACATGTCTTACCTAACTACAATTATGATAGAGCTACATGAAGATCTCAAGGGCTCATAAGAACTCAAGATAGACAAAGTCATCAAAGAAACTACATAGGTAATGGAAGGATTTTGATTCCTAAGTCTTCCAATGCTCCTACTCAAAAATTAGATGCTGGTAGTCAATGAGGGCCTACAACAATCTTTAAGGCTCCTTACAGCAGGCCTAATTAAATAATTGAACAAACAACAAATTCTGCATAATTAAGTAAGGAAAACCAATTCAACATAGATGCAAATTCAAAGATGATGAAACACGTATGGCAACAGAAACCTTCTATGCCAACTTGGTCCTTCAATAGTCCACTTTTTTAGGATTCACACTTAGATTTACTAGAAGAAATGTTTGTGGTAAGCAGAAGAATTTAGAAATTCAAGTTTCCAAGGTGCAAAAAACATTGTTTGGCATAGTCAGAGTCAGGCTGCTGAGCTGTGAAATGAGCAAAGTGTTAGTCCCAAAGCTTCAAGTCTTAATAAAATATGTGCTAAGAGTTGTAGTTATTAGGCTTATGCTCAAGCTAGAAGAGTTGACCATATCCAAGTCATGTTGCTCATGTTAGGTGTCAAAGTCTATCAACTTAATCATGGTGGAGTGACATTGAGTCCAACACTCCCGTGCAGTGCACAATAAGATGATAGCACATATCCTAGGATAGCGAAAACCCTTCCTAAAGGGGTGTCAACTTGAATATCCATGACATATTCTTTTATAGCTACACCTTCTTTTTGAAGAACCCCTAAAAAATCTTCCTTGCATAGTTTCATGCATTTTTGTGTATGCATATAGGATACACCATCATTGGACATACGCTTTAGACACTCTTTTTGGCGTCCACCTATGCACCTTGAGTAGACTAGAATATACAAACCAAATTTCCATATTGTTGCTATTACATTTGTTTCCATTTTATTTCTATATCCATCAACAAATAATCCCTTCAGTACTTTATTTACGTTTCCCATGCTTATAAGTACTCCAAATAATGCATGTATCCCAAAGGTACTTTTTTACCACTAGTTTTTTCCCTTTGGTTATCCAGATATGACACCCTTATTTAGATTCTCACTTCTCTATTTATCTTGTACATCCTCCCAATAAATAAAGAGCAAATCTTGCCATTATGTTGCTACAATAGACAATGCGACATCATCTCTCACACTAGAGACAAATTTGGAAAAATGAAGATGATACATTGGAATGAACCTCATCAATAGATTCAACAACCAATGAAGATAATACAGCCCATTGACAAACTTCCCGCCTCCACGAACAATTCTCAATGGTGCCCGAGGGGACGGGCACTAAAATCAAAAGGACGGAATGTTAACCTAGCTGACTTCGATTAACGAGAGCTGATAAATGCCCAAGCCTTGCAACTACATATCAAGGATGAATACGAAGAAGTAGTAAAGATTGGAGTTATTTTTACTTTTTTTTCAAAATGACCATGTGTTGTAACTTCTTGATTTATTTCAAGCCATTGTAATAATTGTAAAGTGGTACGGGCTAATGAGAGTTCCAAGCTATAAAGAATACATCAGTTACCATGCCTAGGTTGCAGATATAGAAGGGATATAGAGTAAGATGTGGAGCGCTAAAGGCCTTGGGTGCCTAGACAATGAACATTTTAACCCTAGGTATAAGATGCACAGTGTAAATGTAATTAGGATTCTCAGCCTCATTTGTAGAGGCCAAATCTAGGGAGAGTTGATGACCTGTGTGGCTATGGAATCCTTGACATTCTCCTTGCTAATGTGACTTGATGAGCACTAATCTATGCTTATTCTCTTTCATATGCCTCTTTAATTCTCTCTTATGATTGTCTATGATGCTTGATTAGCTAGATCTTGACTAATTAGTCGTTAATCTTGCTCTAATCTTGTGTGATCGCCATCTATTCTTTGTGTGTGTATGGAGACAAATTCAATTGATCCAAGACTTGAGACATGATTACCTATATTTGAAACTAGTAGGATCAATCACCAGAGTAAGCTTAAAAGATCACTCTTACAAGGATGTCCTAAAATCACCTATCTAAAAATTAGATTTTAAAACATCAATCATGGTTGAGCAAAAACCCTCCTATTTGGATGTGTGAGGCTTCAAAGAATGTTAGTTTAAACTAAGAGTATTGTAGCTTAGATCGGGAAGTGGATGATCAAGACTCAAATATTGGTTACCATAGATGTTTGTGTCAATGAGTCCACACCAACCTTATTCTATGGTGAAGATGGCTATGACATTGTTCCAATTCAAATGGTAACTATTGTAACATTAGATGATCATCAAGCTCTCTTAGATAATTATTATGATGCTAAGGAAACTCTTACGATAGAGGACTTTGACTCAAAAAAAGAGCACATAAGAGCTAAACTATTGCTACAAGGAAGAGAGGAAAAGTCCTTTAATTATCTAATGACGACAATAGAGATACATGAAAAACAAGAGAGTAAACATAAAAGAAACCAATTTGTGTGATGAAATCAAAGGCAAGATGCAATAATCAATGATGAAAGATTGTATCAAAGACAAAATCATTGGCAGATACCTTGTCTTAGGAAAAGAGAAACACGTGAACCTTCGAGGACTAAAATGGAACAAAGGGCCAAATATCGAGAAGTGAAAAGAACCATGAAAGAAAGTTGGGACCACTGAGAAAGAATCAAAAAATGACAAACAAGGGTCTATAAGTATTCCATTGCACTATAAGAAATACACTCTATAAGATCAAAGAAGCATTGTAATGTAGCCCATGAGATAACCTATGGAACCAAGAAAATCTTACAAAGGGCATGAAAAAAGAAAAACTTGGGGAGGAACCAAAACTTGCTTACATAACAAGTGACCTATCTTAAGCAGAAGAATAAATCCTCATGTAAACCTTAAAAGAACATAGAAATGTCTTTGCATGGTCTTATAAAGATCTCAAGGGAGTAGATACTATTGACATCTATCAGCATGCTATACACATGCAAGGTGCTGCCAAGACAAGCAAAAAAAGACTCTATATTTATAATGATACCTTTGCTAAGAAGAATTAGGGAGAGATTGAAAAGCTCAAGGAGGTAGAATTCATCTACCAATTTTGGTGGTACCTGGTACTCGGGGGGGGGTCACTTATAAATTATTTGACTATCATGTGAGTGCAGTAGAAGAGGTTATTAAATTTCATTTTTTCTCACATTTTCACATACAAAACGGTACCGTAAAATGGAAATGTCAAAAAAATTTACAGATTGAATAGGAAAAGGGTGTATTTTATTTGTAAAAATTCACACACAAGGGGTTTAAACATAGTGAGCCCCAAAGGGTGGTACCAAAGAACAATGGTAGATTAAAAGTGTGCATTAATCTCAAGAAGATGAATGCTACGACTATGAGAGATAATTACCCTCCTTCTATCACTAATCACATCCTGGAAAGAGTGGCTAGAAAGGAAGCTTACAACTTCTAGGATGGATTCTCCAAATCAACTAGCCACTGACCCGTATAAAATGGTTTTTTCCATGGAATGGAGAATATTTGTATACAAAGTCATGCCTTTTGGGCTGACAAATTCCCCAACAACATTCCAAAGAATAATTTGAGCCATGCATTCAAGGAATACTTATTACAAAACTTTTTAGATGTTTATATGGATGACCTATGTATGCAGTCATCCAAACAAGAAAACCATTTTGAGCACCTCAAGAGTGTCTTCAAGAGATGCCTTCTATATAGAAACTTTTTGAATTCATAAAAATTTTGTATGCTTGGTTAGAAGACAAAATTTGCAAGCACATTGTTTCTAAGAATGGGATTACTACTGCTATGAAGAAAGTGATAGTAAATAAAATGCCTTGACCAACCAATTTCAAAGAAGATCAAGCATTCATGGAGCATTGTGGATATTATTATAGATCATCTATATGTATGTTGTAATTTCTAAGCCCATGTATGGTCTAATTACCTAATTAGTATCAATTGAAGAGTGGGAATAGTTGTTTTAAAAGCTCAAGCAAGCTTGTCTTCAACACTTATTATGAAGACTCGATATTGGAATAAAATTTTCCATGTGCATATTGTGCTTCAAATTTTTTTATTGGTAGTATATTATCATAACCAATAGAGGTAACCATAGCTTTTTCCTTATCATATGCTAGAAAAAAATTGAACACAGTAGAAAAGAATTACACCACAATAGAAAGAGGAGTTGGAATGGTTTATGTTGTCAAAAAGTTCAGCATTACTTATTGGCAAATAAGTTTGTCTTCTTTGTAGACCAATAAGAACTACTTTACCTTGTCAACAAAGCATGTAATATAAGACAAATTAGAAGATGGTTCATCATCTTACTAGAGTTTGACTTTACAGTGGTTGTTGTTGAAAAGGGAACCACACACCAAAGAGTTGATCACTTATTAAGGATCACCTCAAGGGAACCTCCCAAGGGAGTTAATGATGATTTTCAAAACGCGTATCTGTTTTCAGTTGAGGTGACACCTAGATGTTCAGAGGATCTAGTTCCTTTGATGGCCATAGCAAAAGTAGATTCACAAATTCCACTTCCTACAACACCACGGCTAATTGAGCAATCGGCTATGTATTAATTATTAGTAGGAAGACTGTACCAAAAAAACCCATATGGAATTCTACTTTTGTGCATAAGCCTAGAGGAACATGTTAACTACCTGAATCAAGATCATACAACAGTAGTGGGGATCCATGTTGCGGTATACCAAAACTTGAAAATTCTTACATGGTTAAGGGGTTTACTCGCCAAACATGAAATGAGATATTCATATCTATGTAGACAATTGCTGCCAATGTGAAAAGAGAGCAGCTATACCACATGCTACTTTATTTTAGATATTTGTTGCACCTAAATGGAGAAAATATTTGGTGAAGTACTTGATAAAAAATAAATTCCCTAAAGATATGAGTAAATGCTGCCAAAGAGCAATTGAAACCAAGGCTACAAACTACACCATAAGGCCAGCAACTCTACCAATGAGGATAGGACCAATAGCTTATATTATGTGCTACTCAAGAACAAATATATTTCTATCTTGGAACATGAACATGTGGGTCTACAAAGGGTCATTTGTCTTATGAGACCAAGGCTAGAGCAATTTTGATGGCTGGCACATGGTGGCCACTTCTGTTTTCCAAAGCCAAAGAATTTGTCAAAAGATGTGACTCTTGCCAAAAAGCTAAAATGACAACCAAATAGATAGCATGGCATTGCAATTATGATGGGAGCAAGAGCATTTGCTAAGTAGAATATTGACTTTGTTGGTCCTATACAGCCACCATCTTATTAGACTCAGGCTCAGTATATCATTGTAGATGCAGAATAACCAGGTGGTTGAAGCGAGAGCTACTAAGAAGAATAATGTAAAAACCATAGTTGCATTCTTGTATGAATGTATATTTAAGAGATACACACTTCCTATTGAGCTTGTGAGTGATCAAGGAACATATTTCCTTAATGACTTGATAGAGAAATTGTTGAACGAGTTTATGGTTATCCATAATAAATTTGTAACGTATCATCCTCAACCAAATGGCCAAGCAGAGCACACAAACAAAATCCTAAGCTTTGCGGTTATAAAGATTGTGATCTTTGATGGACATATTGATTGGGATATGGATCTCTATTTAGTTCTTTGGGCTTACCAAGTTTCCTACAAAACAAATTTGAATGCCACTTCTTTCAATCTGATCTATGGACTTGATGAAATACTGTCAATGGAGTTCTTACTTCCAACATACAAGTTGAACATGACCTAGAATGGATGGTTCATATATTCTCTAAATGACTATAGAATCTTGAACATTTAGATGAGCAAAGGTTGGCAGCCATTCCACACATCTATGCTCAAAAGGGAAAAAAGAAAGCAATACTTTGATTCTCATATTCTAACTAAAATTTTCAAACAAGGCGATTTTGTATTGGTCTATTCCCTGATACAACAGTCCCAAAATTCACGAATAAGGGGCATGGTCCATTTGTGATAGAAAGTGTCTCACCATGTAAGGATTTTAAATTAGCCACCTTAGATGGAAGAATCATTGAAAATTGGATAAGGATGTCATTGCGAAAATATAATTTTCCATTGACCAATTTTTTTTAGAAATAATGAATGTAGTAAAAGAAAGCAAGATTAGACACCAATAAGTCATTGAAGAGACTCAAGAGGAGGCTTTCTTTGAGTACTAAAGAGAAAAGTGGCAGTGCAACCAGTCCAAGAACACCTTCAATTAACACACTGTAGGTTCAAGCCCTCCATTTCACCTAGGCCTTAGCAAAAAATGAGGTTGAAACATATGATAAATGGCTATATGGTCTTACCATGAGGATTACAATGACCTTCAAGGTAGGAGTTAAAGTCCAAGCATTAGCAGATACATGTGCAAGGATTAATGCAATGAGTTATTCCGCTTACAAGAAGGCAACTACTCAACCCTTAGAGTATTGCAGAGATAAAGTAAGGCATGTTATAAAGAATTTACTCCAACTTTGGGAATGATCAACCTTGATATCTTTGTACACATATTTCTCTACCCACATACATTTATCGGCATTCTAGATGAGCACATGAACAAAGATGTGGTACTAGAAGTTCCATGGATGAGAACATATAAAGGTATTCAGGATTCGGGTAACCAAGGCCTCCAAAATTAGCAACTTCCCAAATTCCCAGAAAACTATAAATAGGCCCCTAGTCTTCACAATTTTACACAGACTCGGAGACCCTGACAATCTCTCTCTTGCTTAGAGAGAGTCTACCCAAAAATTACTAGATAGCAAAAACTCTAAGGGATTAATCGAGGTAATTAAGACTAACACCGTTTGATTAATGAAAGGCATATTAATATAGGTTTATTTTTATAAATATATTATTAATTAGAAAAGAATATACCTCTCTTTATTGATAATTATCTTCTTATACGTAATTAAACCATTGAATGCTTAATATCTAATTGAAAATAGTAATTTAGTTAGTTATTAACTTATATCAGGGCAAATTATCTAATTTTGACCTTAATTAAAAGAAAATAAACGAAACTAGCTTAGATAATTATAAAGCAATTTTCAAAGCTTCTACACACTCTTAGAAAGATGTGGTAATTATATCAAAACTTTCTACCTAATTTTGGTATTTATTTAAGAAAAAATTATCTATTTTTAGCTTATAATTAATATGAAATTTAGAATATAGCTTAACAAATCATGAGGTAATTATCAAAGAAGCTTCACATTGCTAACCAACCGTGGTAATTATCTCATAATTAGTTGATTAGTTTTGCTAGTCATAAAATCCAAAATTCTTTATTTTTAACATGAAAGTAAAAGGGAAAATTAGTTTTTAAACCCTTTTCCTTTCAGAGGATGATATCAATACAAAGAGAGCTAGAGCCACTCATGATCATGAAGCCGGTCCGAGTAGCATTTTGACGAATGATAGTATTCTTACTCTCAAGACTCAAGAGATTTTGGACCAATCCCAGGTGGGCCCTTGGTTATGAATTAAGTTTATAAGTAGCATAAAATCCTTTTAAAGTTATAACATTGCATCCGTTAGTGAATAGTTAGGTACTTAGGAAATATTAAATTGGCTAAGAACGGATAGATACCTTTCAAGAAACATCATGCATTTGTTGATAAATTATGAAAGAAATGTTTTGGTTAGTCTGGTTGAACTATGAAAGATATGATTGATCATCTTGAACACTTATAGGGCTGTGTGAACACAAGCCACTTTTGTGGCTATAAAAAACTTTTTTGTAAATTCTTCTTCTCATGAACCATAGAAAAATCTCATCAAAACCTTTTAGGAATTTGTTCTCAAGGCATGTAGGTGTTGAAAAAATAGAAAAAATTAATTTCATATAAAATTCTTATTTTTCAAGAGCCATCTTTTAAGTACAATTAGGAAAAAACTGCTCAAAAGTTTTGACATCCCATGTAGACCCCTTAAAAATCTTCAAAGCACATCCACTTATTTGAAAAATACATGGATATGTATACAATGAGAACCGATGCATTTACTATTTTAAGAAAAAATACTATCAATTTCTTTCGGGCCTAAAAAAACAGGTATGCTATCGAATTTAAAAGCCAACTTTCTAGCTTTTTATTATTTTTAGAAAATTAAATTTTTTAATTTTACACTTTTTTGGGGTAAATAGTATACCAGTTTGTTCCTCTAACTGAGAGGATCTCGGTGGTATCCTATGGTCATGGATTTTTTAGAAATAGTTAGTCTTAGAGCCAATTTTATAAAATGAGGTGCTAAGCCACCATTGTGGCTCAAGACAGTTAAGTGGCTCAAACACAAACCTAGTGTTAAGACAACTTGTCTCAAGACCACCTCTAATTCCTTTGTATATTTTCACTTCAAGTGTTGAATAATGATGGCTATAAGGCCATTTTTAAGTCAGCCACCTACGTGAACGTTTTTTATATATCTTGATGTTTCTACATAAGTTAGGATATTGTTTTCTTATCCTAGGAGAGCTGTCCGATTGTATGGGCAATTGGTTTGGCATATGGACGTTCCGAACTTTTGGGTGATGTCTTTTTCATCTTTGAATTTGAATAAAGAAATGGATGTCGTTTTTCACCCTTGTATAGGTGATCTTGAGACAAGAAGAGCAGTAGTCATGGTTATCATGGTCAATGTTTTGGTTGACAATACCTTGTCTTAAGTTTAAAGATGTTTATTGATAAAAAATATTTTCAATGCTGCTTTCAATACTTGTTTTAAGGAATCCTTGTTAATGGGAAATTAAAATGAACCATTATTTTAAGTGTTAAAAAGAATATGATAGTAACTAGAAAATAAATGAAGGATGTGTGAGTGCGAGGTGGTAAGTGGGGATCAACTAAGGCTGTCGATCATGGATGAGTGGACCGAATTAATTGGGTAACTATCTATCCTCCTGCATTAATTCTTAGTAAAATTCTTCAGTGGAAGCCCACCAACGATTGTGCCCTCATATGTGTCGAGGGATAAAACCATTGGGAGAGGATTCCTTAGCCCATTTGCAAAGGTTATAGGTCCAAAAAAGTTTTAGGTCTTTTGGACTTTGTCTCGTTTTCTCTTGCAACACATGACAAAGTCTTTTTCTAGGGCTATAATCCCAAGTCATTGCCAATGGTAAGGGCTTGTTACCTAGATTTTTCCTACGTAGAGACCCTAATTTTTATTAGGCCTAGAGACCTATCAAGGACCCCATCATGACTTTAGAGTATGTGGGTTGGAGAACTCTCAGAACACACTAAAAGTAAAGAGACCAATCAAAATGAGTTAAAAATGAATGCAAAGCTTCAACATATACCAATTATGCCAATAAAGCAAGAACCAGTATCTCAAAAATTGGGCAAAAAAAGATGATTGTTCGTAAATGACTATCAAGGAACATGCTTAATTTCTTCAAGATCTTCTTTTTAAGAGAGCTAATCAATAGGAATCCTTGGCATCAGAAACCCTCGGGCAGTCTTCTAAAGACCCTCCTCTTGCACAACATCAAGTGTTAAAATCCATTGATATCACAAGCATAGTAGAGCCAATCAGGGCTTTACATAGACATGACTTTTCAACCCATTCATAGCTATTGACAAATGGACCAGACGAGCGCCCTCCTAGTGACCCTTTCATCATGTGCCCTAAAATTTTGATATCCTATGTTATTTTTTGTAGAAAAGTTTTGTAGCTATAGGAGACTCTCTAATTTTAATCAGATAATTTTTGAGCCAGTTTTATGTAAAGTTCGGGTTGTAAAGTCTTATTTTGAGTCTAAGCCTTATAAAGCCGGCCACTGGCCAAGAAAGCCCTGGGTATAAAGCTCAATTTTTGTAAGTGGAAAAGGAGACATTATCATTATCAAAGTGTTTTGAGTTTTGGAGTGTACGACTAAGAGAGACTAATCTCACGGACTTTGTAATCGATTTTTCTCAAGCTCTGATTATTCAAATTTGATTGTAATTATTGCATTGTGCTCCTTGTCTACCGCTCTTTAATTTAAATGTAATCATTGTCAATTCTAGTGTGGTTTGTGACTACACAATAGCAAACTAAATTGATTGTTTTGAGTGCATTAATAGTTGTTTTTTGACGTTTCAACCATAGGAGAGTGTTCTTAGACCATAGGGAGATCTTTGTGGTATGTTCCATTTCAATTTTTAGGACCCTGATCATGATGGATCATGATTTTGGTACCTTGTTGGGATTGCAACCAAACTTGGTAGTATTCCCTAGGTGTTTTAGATGTCCTCCTAAAGTTTGGTTGCATTTGGACTTTATTTGAGTGCCAAAATGGCATGAAGATCAGGCCCAATGACATAGGGCATAGGCAGTTTGCCAAATTTGAGAGTGATAGATTTGCTAGTGCAAGAGATGGCTTTATTCCATAGGTTCACTTCTTGAGGTTGATATCCTCAGAGAGTCTTTGTGCCCCATCCGAGTCGCTTCCCTGAGTATTGACATTATGTTAGTGACAGATGGCATGGTGAGTGACCTAGTCAAATATTTTACTTTGAAGACCTTTGATTTTGATTGTCATTCCATTTACACTTTTGCAGTTAGGCAGCTAGATGGGGTTTAGTACTTGGTAGAGTCTAGGAGTCGAAGACTTTCTAGATCTATTCTTGAGAGGTATTGGGATTTGTGAGTGAGATACAAAAGCATTTCATTCTGTATCTTTTCCAATGATTTGAAAGTACTATTCCATCATCCGTTTTTCTTTTAGTTTTGTACCAATTGTTGGTTTTTGCTCATAGGATCCATTTTAGTACTTAGGAGTAGGTTACATAACATCTAAAACCATCAAAATGGGCTGAAAAGATTAGGAAAAAACCTATCAAAACCATGTTTTGATAGCCAAGACCACAAACTCTAAAAAATTTCAAATTTGATGGTCAAAACTCAGAATTTGACATAAACCCAAAAATAAGTGCAAAAAGGGCATAAACAAATCCAAAAGAATTAGTTTGAAAAGTTTCAAACCAATTGGTGCAGGAACATGGATCGCGATCTATGATCCCTTGTGACATTTTGACCAAAAATTGATACCATTGGGTCCAGTGAGGGATATACAATTTTGGTGAAAATTTAACACATCAAACTCATTCAAATCAAGAAAATAGAAAAACCCTTAAAAGTCCTTGGAAATAAACTAAAATTTGGGGCTTTTTTTTACTTTTTGAAATCCAAATCCAAAAATAAGTGAAATCTATCCTCTACAGGGTGTAAACATACAACTAACTAAATTTCATATTCATAAGTGGTCAAACATAGATCGCAATCTATGTTCTCCTTAATCATCTAGAGTTGAGATTTGAGTAGTGAGTAGCTGCCAACATTTGAGACAACTTTTATATAGCAAAAAACAACAAAAAGTGTACCAAATCACCAAAAGACCAATTGCAAGTAAAAAAATTTAGCAAGGCAAATACAATTTTTTTCTTTTGATAAACAAAAAGTTTTTTTAATTCAAAAATAAGTTGTGGAGTGTGTTGCAAAGACTACAAGTAATCACCAAGCCAAATTTGAGGTCTAGATCTGGTGGAATATGGCTCGCAATCCATGATCCCCTGTTGATTTTTTGGAAAGAGATCATAAAGTCTTGTAGCGAAGTCCAATACAAACAAATTGTTCAAAAGGAAGAGTACCAAAAAACTTCAAGAGGTGGGTCAAAATAGGGCAAAAGTCATTCGAGGCCAAAATCCACCAAGCAGACCCATGAATTGACTTTTGGGTGATCTAAAGTGATCTAAACCACATAGAAAGCACATAGCAGGAATCAAGAAACTATTGAGGACCTGAGTGCAAAATTTTAGTTCATTCTGACATTGGGGTACATGGATTGAGATCCATGTCTCCCTGTCATGGATTGAACCCAGATTCATACCAGAGTGAGCACCAGTCCCTATAGAAGCATATTGGTCTTTTCAAAATTAAATTTGGATTTAATATTATGAATTGGATTTTGTGTCAAAGTGCGATAAAATTTTGAATCGAGTAGATTTTGACTAACTGAGAGGCTATAAACTTATAGCTACTAAGTGATTTTTGTATAGGTTGTGGAAATCAGGGTTTGTAGCTCAATTTGCTATTGATTGGAACGTTGGATGCACCATAAAAGGTAACATATCAGGGTTTTGCAAGTGTAATTTTCTTGATGTTATATCGGAATAAAAATCCTATTGTTAGAGACCAGTCAAGTCATTGACAGAATGAAGTGTCAACCAAGGAACGTTGCCGACCTTAGAGCCAATTTTGGAGGAAAGTCTTTCTCATACTTTATCCGAGAGATCTTATACCTATATGGTTGAGGGAGCCAAAAGTGTGAGTTTCAAAGAGAAAACCAAAATGGGAGTGGGACCATCACAAACTCGGGGGAGTCACTGTACATAAATCATGTATATCACATGCGTTCAAGGAATATTTTTAAAACTCCTTATCAATGAATTTCTAGTAAATAGAATACACCCTTCTCCTATTTAATTTGTAAATTGTTTTCCCAATTTCATTTCATGGTACCCTTTTGTATGTAAAAATGTGAGGAAAAAAAGAAATTTAATAATCCCTTATGCTGCACTCACATGATAGTCACATAGTTGTTAAGTGACCCCCCCCCCCCCCCCCCCCGAGATCGCAAACATCATGTAACATTTAATGGCCTAGTAACTTGTGTGTAGCAGAAAATAACATGAACATAGTGAGAATTTCATTAGAATAGTTTCCTGATGAGCATAACAAGAGTGCTTGGGTGGAGAGAGCAACAAAAGCCATAACACCTAGTTAGATAGGCATGAACAATACTTCAAAAGAGAAAGAAATTAAGCTATTGACAACAATGAGGACCGTATTTATATGGAGCCAATCCCCCCTCCAAAAGACTTTGTATTATAGGTTTCTCCCATCAAGAGAGACATTTTTACAACACAATACTTTACTAGCTAGTGCAATGAAGATGGAAGCTTCAAGCACTAAGCAAAACACTTATAAAACACAACATCAATTTCCTCACGGTCTCAGACCCAAGACCTTACACACCTTCGAAGATGGTGAGATCTAGCGGGGTACGAGAGTAGATTGAGAGAAAGAAGGAGTAATCTTACGAGAAAGATATACATATCCTCACATAATCACTCATATTAGCATAGCATATCTTAGTAATTAGCTTCGTAGAGGAGATGAGCATGCATTGAAGCTTGGCTCTTAGTTGGATTTGCATCACAAACCCAAGAGTTTTTGGTGTAGGCCTCCCCTCTCACAAGCTTGGAGTATGTGATAAGATTTCCATTAAAGCTTGAGAAGGAGAGGGAGAGAGAGAGAGAGAGAGAGAGAGAGAGAGAGAGAGAGAGAGAGAGAGAGAGTCTTCTTGCTTCACACATGAGCTTGTGTGTGAGTGTGTGTGATAATGCCTTTGAAAATTCAGGCCCCCTCTCTCTCTTGGTCGACCCCTCATGCTATTTTCTCATGCTACCACCCCATTGGACCTCCCCAGGCTTAGCCAATAGGATTTCAGGAGCATAAGTGATAGCCTTCTGACATGTGGCCCCCTTTCCCCTTTTGTGAGAGCTTTAGGTACTTAATTCAAATTTTGAGAATATGTCTTAAGTCTTACTTTTGTGATCCAAATTTCATCAAATGTGATTTCTGGATTCTACTTGATATGCTTGACCTTGTGGTATACTCAATTATGCAAAAATGTTCAATTCTGAAGCAGATGTTAATAATCGCAATTATTTACTTCTTGCATTTTTTTGAAACTTTTTGTCAAAATGTTGATAGCAATTGGTTAAGCAACTCAAGTTAAGTTCCCTAGCCAAGTTTCACCAAGTTTGGATAAATTTTGCTCAATCTGTCAACAGTTTTGTGTCTGCAGAAGACTGACCTTTCAAATCTGGGAACAATTTCCACTTTTATGATCCAAATCTTACTAAATTTGATATATGTGCTCAATACAACATGATAAAACTTGTGGTATGCTTAGTTGGTCAAAAAAGTTAAAAAATAGGACAAAAATAAATAATCACAAATATTTAGTTCTGACAAATTTTTGCATATTTCTGGTCATTTGAGCATATACACATGTTTTACACTTCAATCTAAGTGTGAACCAAATTCTATGAGCCTTTACAAAAGATATTGGTAATCATGAAAAGAGTCTTTGGTCAATTTTGAGTTGAAAGTAAATAATCGTAATTATTTACTTTTGGCCTAAATGAACACTTTTTGCAAATTTTTCTATGGATAGTCTTTTCATGACATGTTTTGAGCCTTTGAGTCAAGTCAAAACTTAATTTGACCTAAAATCTCAAGAAAAAGTAAATAATTTGAGTTTTTATAAACTCCTGAAAATTTACCTCGATTGCATCTTTAAGTTTACCCACTGATTCATACAACTTTTCTGACATATTCTCCAGCCAAATTCAGTGGTTGACATTCTTTTGGTGTTGTTTCAAACCGTAAAATTTTGCAACTTCACATAAACAACTCACAATTGATTCTTTTGGAGTGAGCAATGCTTTGATATCCCACCTCGGATTCTACTTACCCTACACGTAGGTTCTATTGCAATGGGGTTGTGGAAAGTGTCCATAAACACTTGTTTTCTTGTTTTTTATGATTTTTTGAGCTTTGATCTTAAGACTTGTCTCGTCCCTCAAATCACCTAATCTAATCCGTCAATACTACAAGGTACTTAGGAAGTACAATCTATAGTAAAAGAGGACAATCTTAAGCTATGCAATTTTAAAGAGAAAGTTTTAAGTCTAGGTGATCCTAGAGGACTTTAAAGGACAATTACACAAGATGCTCTTGTTTTTCCCTAGTTTAGGTCTATTCGTCCCCGACAGTGGCGCCAAATGTGGGATGGTTTTCTAACCTCGCTCCTATCTTATTGCAGACATAGCGAGTGTAATGGAATTAGCCTATTCAACTTGAGAATAGCGGAAATTAATGAGAATACTTTCGAGAAATAACTTTGTGAGCATAGCGGGTAGACATAATCGAAGATAGCAACATAATCATAGCAATTAGTTAACTTGGCATGAACAATACTTTTGCAAGAGAGAGAATTTAGAGATCATGACAACAGTTGAGGACCGGATTTATGTGGAGCCGGTCCCCCCTCCAATAGGCATTTGTATTATGATTTCTCCCATTAAGAGAGACTTGTTACAATACATTCTTTGTGTTCCTTGTGACCTAGGTGATGCAATGAAGATGGAAAGCTTCATGCATCACAATCATAGCATAACATGAACTTGAAGAAAGCTTTAACTATCCCAAGCCTCAGTCCCAAGACCTCAAACACCTTCGAAGGTGGAGAGAGCTAGCAGGGAATGAGGGTAGGGAAGAGGAAGAAGAAACATTTCGTAGGAGAAAGAATTAGTTCCTCACTTATCATACTCTTGTTGCTAGCATACATAATAGCATAGTAATGAAGAAGAAGGAGATGGCAAGCTTAAGCATTGAAGCATGGCTCTTGGTTGGATTTGCACTCCATAGCCAAGAGTGTTGGTGTAGGCTCTCAACCTCTACTTGCTTGGAGAGGGAGCTATTGCCCTTTGCATAGCACACAATGAGAGTGCTTGTGAGTGTGTGTGGGTGAGTATACCCCTCAAGCAAGCCCCCAGCTAGCTTGGGTCGACCCCCCCTTGTAGCTCATGCTTGAAGCTCATTGGACCCTCCCAGGCCTAGCCAATCACAAGCAAGAGCCATTACAAGCAGCATGGGTAGCCTTGGGACAAGTGTCCCCCTTTCCCCTTTGAGAGAGAGGACTTGCAAAATCAATTAGATAATTCAATTAATTTATCATTGGACCCCTTTGAAGCCTAGCCAATAGGCTTCAAGCAACACATGAAGGTAACATGGGTAGGGACCTGACATGTGTCCTTGCTGCCTCTTCAAGTTGGGGCTTCCCTTGTGTGTGTGAGTGGGTGTTCTCTCTCTAGCCCCTAGGAAAAGGGCTCGCCCCCCCTCTTGTAGGAATGCTTTTGACTTTAGGTGATCAAGCACCTTACTCACCAAGCATGACAAAGCACTTGAACTAGGGGGTGTTCCCACAAGCATCTCAGGCAAGCTTCTCAAGGCACCTCAAGTACCTTAATCATGCAGCAAGTCAAGCACCTCAAGCATGGAGCCAGTCAAGCACCTCAAGCATCTTAATCAAGCACCTCAAGCATGACAAGCACCTCAAGCACGACAAGCACCTCAAGCAGGACAAGCACCTCGAGCTTGGGCCGGGTTCCCACCTCAAGCTCAGCCCTAGCTTACCTAAGGTCAAAGGACTTTTACACACATTTATTGGAGGTCTTCAATGAAGCTAACCCTAAGGTCTTATGCTCCATTGGTTAGCCTTGCTCTTTGATGGACCATCTCCCTTTTGGGCCCCTTTACCATTGGCCCTGTGTTGAGATAGATCTATAAGCACATATCTATATCTTAACACTTGTTCCCGTTTATTCTCCCACATTAAGTGATCAATTTAATATGAGAAAATCATTTGGGTTGGTTAGATATTAAATTTTATGACAGCGAGAACCACGAACATAATTGTCAATCCATGGGACGAAGCTGATTCAACTAGTGCCTAGAGGCTACAAGAGGGTGTCACTCTCTTGAAAAACAATAGACAACTTGCATCTAACACAAGCTACACTCAAATGACCCAAGTCACCAAAAGGTAGTCGCTAATCAGCAAACAAAACATGACCATTACAACATCAAATGACATCCTAATGTTATGAAACTTCTAGGCCAATTTTATTTTATTTTTTTCTGATTAACACAAGAACACTGCGGCAGCTCATCATTGTGCAGACCTGCTCGTCACCATGAG